>NC_029772.3:48477423-48495534 GCF_000817695.3 Arachis duranensis | reverse complement strand
TTGCACTTCAACTTGATGAATGTGATGATCCGTGACACTCATCATCCTTCTCAACTATGAACGCGCGTGATTGACAACCACTTCCGTTTTACCTTAGACCAGGCGCATATCTCTTGGATTCCTTAATCAGAATCTTCGTGGTATAAGCTAGAATTGATGGCGGCATTCATGGGAATCCAGGAAGTCTAACCTTGTCTGTGGTATTCTGAGTAAGATTCCGGGATTGAATGAATGTGACGAGCTTCAAACTCCTGAAGGCTGGGCGTTAGTGACAGACGCAAAAGAATCAAGGGATTCTACTCCAACCTGATTGAGAACCGACAGATGATTAGCCGTGCTGTGACAGAGCATTTGGACCTTTTTCACTGAGAGGATGGGATGTAGCCATTGACAACGGTGATGCCCTACATACAGCTTGCCATGGAATGAAGTAAGAAGGATTGGATGAATGTAATAAGAAAGTAGAGATTCGGAAGGAACACAGCACCTCCATTCACCTATTTGAAATTCCCACCATTGGATTACATGAGTAACTTTATCTTTATTTCCTGTTTATTTTATTTATCTTTTGAATATCTAATCCAATCATATTTGAATCAGCCTGACTGAGATTTACAAGATGACCATAGATTGCTTCATACCAACAATCTCCGTGGGATCGACCCTTACTCACGTAAGGTATTACTTGGACGACCCAGTGCACTTGCTGGTTAGTTGTGCGGAGTTGTGACTAAGTGTAATTCACATGTGAGAGATACCAAATTATTGGAGCCATTGTTGATGATCACAATTTCGTCCACCAGTAATCCTCTTTTATAGGGTTGGCCAGACCTCTTTCCAGGGCTTTACTTATAACTTCGGTTATTGTGGTTGGTCCGACTTCTTTATGCCGGCCAGTCTTTAAGTTATTTTATAGCAATCCATTTTATTAGGACCTCGTCAGGTCCTTTCTATGGATCACTTTCTATAACTTCTTGCATTATTCTGTTTTCTCCTTTGCCGATTTTGTAGAAATTGGGTTTTAACCCTCGTTTAGTCGACCTTTTAATGAATTTGGTTTTCATCTTTGTTTTTTATCGTGATCGTGCAGTGAATTTGATTTTCACTTTCTGTTGATCTGTAGCTTTATAATCGGACGATGAATGTTTCAGAGTAATGTGGCTTGAGCGTTTGTAGAAGATCTAAACAGATTTTATTAAAAGAGAATGCAAATATATACATGCGGGGGGTTAATTGCCTAAGTCGGGTGATTTGTAGGTCTTGGCTTGGCGCCTCATTAAAAAACCTTTTCAAGAAAAAGAGTGCGCCTTGTCCCAAAGTCCTTTATCATCCCTAACTATAGTACCTTCTTAGGTTGCAGGCGTGCTATGACCTAGGAAGCTCTCGCCCGTCGAGTTCGGAAAGCCTGTAGTAGCCCTTTCCCAGCACTTCTATGACTCGGTAGGGTCTTTTCTAGTTTGCTGCCAGCTTTCCTTCTCCAGGTCGAGTTGCTCCAATGTCGTTTCGGTTTAGAATGAGGTCGTCCTGAGCAAAGGCCCGTTGTATTAATTTTTTATTGTATTTGGAAGCCATTCGTCATTTTAATGCCTCTTCCCTTATCCAAGCTCTTTCTCGGACTTCCAGAAGTAGGTCGAGCTCTTCCCTTTGAAGTTGGGAGTTGGCTTTTTCGCTATAGTGGATCACTCTAGGCAACCTTTCTTCAATCTCTACTGGGATCATTACCTCCATTCCATATGCTAATCGGAAGGGTGATTCCTTTGTGGTGGAATATGGCGTTGTTCGGTATGCCCATAAGACCTGTGGGAGCTTCTTGGGCCAGGCTCCTTTTGCATCCAGTAACCTCTGCTTCAGCCCAGCCAGTATGACTTTGTTGGCAGCTTCAGCTTATCCATTGGCTTAGGGATGTTCAACAGAGGGTGAATTGTTGTCTTATATTCAGGTCAGCCGCTAGCTTTCTGAAGCTTGCATCTGTGAACTGAGTACCATTGTCTGTGGTGATGGAGTATGGAACCCCAAATCTTGTGACGATGTTTCTATATAGGAATTTTTGACTTCTTTGAGCAGTGGCATTAGATAGGGGTTCTTCCTCAATCCACTTTGTGAAGAAGTCTATTCCCACTATGAGGAATTTGACTTGTCCTGATCTTTGAGGAAAGGGTCCAAAAAGATCGAGTCCCCATTTTGCGAATGGCCAAGTTGAGGTCACGTTGATGAGTTCCTCTGGTGGGGCGATGTGAAGGTTGGCATGTTTCTGACATGATGAACATGTCTTTACAAATTCGATCGCTTCCTTTTGTAGAGTTGGCCAATAAAATCCTGCCCGATGTACTTTTTTGGCAAGTGCCTGCACTCCGAGGTGATTGCCACAAATGCCACTGTGTACTTCTTCTAGGACTTCCTTTGTGTTGGAAGTCGGCACGCATTTTAGCAGTGGTATTGAAATCCCCCTTTTGTATAGAGTATTATTTATGATAGTATAATATTGTGCCTCCCGTTTCAACCTCTTTGCCTCCTTTTCCTCTATGGGGAGTGCTTCTGTTTTGAGGTAGTTAATTATGGGAGTCATCCATCCTTGATCGCGACCTGTTATGGCCAGGATTTTTTCTTCTTCTGAGATTGATGGATTCTGTAGAATTTCTTGGATGAGGCTTCTATTATTGCCCCCTGGTTTGGTGCTGGCTAGTTTTGAGAGTGCGTCGGCTCGGGCATTCTGTTCTCGGGGTATGTGACGGACTTCATATTCTCTGAATTGTCCGAGCTGTTCTCTGGCTTTGTCCAAGTACTTTTTCATGATGGGGTCTTTGGCTTGGTAGCTTCCTGCTATTTGTGAAGTAACTACCTGTAAGTCACTGAAGATGATAAGCTTTTGAGCTCCAACCTCCCTAGCCAGCTTCAAACCAGCTAGTAGTGCCTCATATTTCGCTTGATTGTTTGAGGTAGGGAACCCGAATTTGAGGGAGAGTTCGATTTGGGTTCCCTGGTTGCTTTCAATTATCACACCCACACTGCTTCCCGTTTTATTTGAGGAACCGTCCACGTAAAGATTCCATTCTGTGGGGATTTTCGGTGTGTCTGTGAATTCCGTAATGAAGTCGGCCAGCTATTGTGATTTGATGGCCGTCCGAGCTTCGTATTGAAGATCAAATTTGGACAACTTGACTACCCATTGCAAGATTCTGCCCGCCAGGTCTGTTTTCTATAAGATTTCTTTTATGGGCTGGTTGGTCTAAATTTTAATGGTGTGGGCCTGGAAGTATGGGCGAAGTCGTCGGGATGTTAGTATGAGAGCGTAAGCAAACTTTTCTATTTTCTGGTAGTTCAGTTCGGATCCTTGTAATGCTTTGCTAATGAAGTATACGGGCTATTGCCCGCTGTCCTCTTCTCGGACTAGTGCTGAGGCTACCGCCCGACTTCCGACCGCGAGGTACACTATGAGTGGCTCTCCTTCCCGTGGTCGAGTTAGTATAGGTGGCTGTCCCAGGAATCTTTTGAAATCTTGGAAGGCTTACTCGCACTCTGCTATCCATTCAAACTCCTTTCCCTTCCTTAGAGTGGCATAGAAGGGGAGAGATCTTATTGCCGATCTGGCCAGGAATCTGGACAAGGCTGCCAAACTCTCGTTGAGTTATTGTACCTCTTTGACACAAGTTGGACTTTTCATGTCGAGTATGGCCCGGCAATTATCCGGGTTTGCCTCGATTCCCCTCTATGTGATCATAAAACCCAAGAATTTACCGGCTTCTACTGCTAAGGTGCATTTTGTGGGATTGAGTCGCATACCATGCCGTCTTATAGTGTCGAATACTTGGGTCAGATTGGATAATAACATCTCTTCATTTCGTGTCTTTACTAGCATGTCGTCCATGTATGCTTCCATGATTTTTCTGATGTGATCCGAAAAAACTTTATTCATTAATCTTTGATAAGTAGCTCCTGCATTTTTAAGACCGAAGGGCATGATAATGTAGCAGTAGTTTGGCTTTGGGGTTAAGAATGAGGTTTTTTCTTGGTCAGGTGGGTACATTGGGATTTGGTTGTATCCTGAGTATGCGTCCATAAAGGAGAGGTATTTATATCCAGAGGAGGCATCGACCAGTGCATCGGTGCTTGGGAGTGGATAAGGATCTTTTGGGCAGGCTTTGTTGAGATTGGTGTAGTTAGTGCACATTCGCCACTTCCGGTTTGATTTTTTTACCAAGACTACGTTAGCAAGCCATAGTGGGTATTTGACTTCTCTTATGAAACCTGCCTCCAGTAGAGCTTGTACTTGCTCTTCCATAGCTTGAGAGCGTTCTGGTCCCAGCTTTCTACGCCTCTATTGCACCGGCCGAGATCCTGGGTAAACTGCTAGCTTGTGGCACATTAACTTGGGATCTATGCCTGGCATGTCTACGACCTTCCATGCAAAGAGGTCGACGTTATCTCGTAGAAACTGTATGAGTGATTCTTTTATGTCTCCTTTTAGGAGTGTGCCGATATTGGTCGTTTGGTCCGGGGTATCCCCGATCTGGATTTTCTCTATTTCGTTTTCAGGTTGTGGGCGGAGTTCTTCCCGCCTCTGAATTCCACCGAGTTCGATTGTGTGGAATTCTTCTCCTCTTCCTCTGAGGTTTAGACTTTCATTGTAACAGCGGCGCGCCATCTTCTGATCTGCTTTTATCGTAGCTATCCCCCCCACCGTTGGGAACTTCATGCATAGATGTGAGGTTGAGACTATTGCACCGAGCTAATTCAACGTTGTCCGACCTATTAGGGAATTGTAGGCTGAATTTACGTCAACTACGATGTAATCTATCTTGAGTGTTCTTGACTGGCTTCCTTTTTCGAAAGTTGTGTGTAGCGAGATGTATCCCATCGGTTGAACCGGGGTATCTCCTAGTCCGAACAGGCTGTCCGGATATGCTTTGAGTTCTTTTTCTTCCAAGCTGAGCTTGTCGAAGGCAGTTTTGAATAAGATATCGGCGGAGCTCCCCTGGTCTATCAGCATGCGGTGGAGATTTACGTTTGCCAGTATAATAGTGATGACCATGGGATCGTCATGTCCTGATGTGATGCCGGATGCGTCTTCTTTGGTGAAAGTAATCGCGGGGATGTCGGTGCTTCCTCCTTCCCTTCGACATGATATACGTCTTTGAGATGTCTTTTGTGAGATGATTTGAAGATTCCTCCTCCGGCGAATCCGCCGTGTATCATGTGAACTTGTCTTTCTGGTGTACGAGGTGATCGCTCGGTTTGTCCGACATCTTCTGCTCTTCTTCTTTTTCTTTGTTCATTATTACGGGTGGCCAGATATCGATCTAGCTTTCCTTCTCTTACTAGTTTTTCTATGACATTTTTAAATCGAAACACTCATTGGTGGAATGCCCGAGGATCCGATGGTATTCACAATATTCAGCCCGATTTCCTCCTCCTTTTTTGCCTTTGAGTGGTTGAGTTGGGAGTATTTTTTCAGTGTTGCAAACCTCTCTGTAAACATCCACAAGAGACACCCTAAGGGGGGTGTAATTGTGGTATTTTTTGATTTTCTCTCCATGTCAATCTTTCTTCTTTTTGGAATCTTTGTCCTTATCTCGGGAGGCGAATCCGGCTTTCGAGGTCTCTCGTAGTCGAAAGTTTTCCTCTATGTTGATGTACTTCTCTGCTCGTTCCTGCACTTCATTCAGAGATGTGGGGTATTTCTTTAATATAGATTGACTAAAAGGTCCTTCTCGCAAGCCATTAATGAGGCCCATAATGGCGGCCTCTGTTGGTAAGTTATGTATGTATAGGCATGTCTTGTTGAATCTTTCCATGTAGTTGCGAAGGGTTTCCCGTTCTCCTTGCCTGATTCTTAATAGACTTGGAGCGTGTTTAGCTTTGTCTTTTTGGATAGAGAATCTGACCAAAAATTTCTCGGCCAAGTCTTTGAAACTCGAGATGAACCTAGGAGGTAGATTGTCGAACCATCTAATTGCCATCTTCATCAAAGTAGTCGGAAAGGCTTTGCAACGAACTGCATCTGAGGCATTGGTGAGGTATATTCTACTTTTGATATTGCTGAGATGATGACCGGGATCTATAGTGCCATCGTATAAGGTCATATCTGGGAGTTTAAAAGTCTTTTGGGATTTTGGTCTTCATGATCTCCTTGGTGAATGGATCTTATTCCCTACGGGAACTATCCTCAGGAGAGGATCGGTTGGCTTTAGTTTTGATATCGACTTCAAGTTTTAGGAGTTTGTCCTCCAATTCCCGGCGTCGCCTTATTTCCCTCTGTAAGTCTTTCTTGGCCTCTCGTTGACGTAGGGTTTCTTCTTCAAGTTGTTTTAAATGGTCTTGAAGTGCATCCATGGCTCCCTTGTTTGGAGAGTTCTTCTTGTTGTTAAGTTGGGAGGTATCTTTTGGTGTGGTGTCCACGTTTTTGTGCGGTGTTCTATCCTCTAGATCTAAAATGTGGTCGTTGTCATGGTCGTCCGCCATGATAATGGGATGACTTTCAGGTTCCCTGGCAACGGTGCCAATGTTCTGAGGGTTATCTGACACTGTAGGTCGATCTCGGACGAGATCTTCTGTATTGGTCGGAGCTGTTGTGTTTGACTTGTTGGACCTGATGGTGGTGCTGATCCTTCGTCCCCGGAGGGTGGGGGGTACCTGCAAGGGACTCCGACGCTTAAGTTAGCAAGGGTATTAAGCAGGTATTGAGTAGAATCAGAGTATGAGTTATACCTGGGTGCTCCAGTGTATTTATAACGGTGTAGAGAGACCTTCCTTAGATAAGATAAGTTAGTTATCTTATCTTATCTTTATCTTCGAGCGAGGTCATCTTATCTTTAAGGGAACCGCCTTTATCTCTATAGGCTTGGGCTGCCCTTGGATTCAGATCGTGTTCCTCTATTTGGGCCCTTTATTGGGCTTTCCTGGTAGTTTGGCCGAGCTCTTTGAGGAGAGGTCGGAATGTCCTTGACCTGAAGAGGTCGGTCGCTTTGTCGGTAGAACATCCAGGGTCGGACATCTCGACCCCGGGTAAAGAAAAGCCAAGGAAGCAGTATAAATATCCCCTGACTCAGCCTGCGAAGCTAAGGTTGGCCAGAGGATATATATATATATATACATATGAACATACATAAGTATTCCCAAAATACACCAAAATGCCAAAGTAAACTCCTATATCTCCCTCAACCTCTAAGAGGAGCAGTATACATAAGTTACTTGGAGAGTAAGCTAAATACATATATATATATATATACAACAGGAAACCAAAATACACCAAAGGACTACGTCGCTTCCCAAGATCCAGTTGCCTAGCGAGGAGCCTCTCGACCTGCATCTGAAAAACAATAATACAATATGGAATGAGAACATAGGTTCTCATCTTGGTAAAAGTGCCACGTGTATAATAAATAAGGTCCTGATCTAACATACTCAAGGTCAATCCTAATCTAACATCCAACCATTTCTCCGTCTCTTCCATCCCTCCATCATCCAAAATGCAATATAAACAAGCAACCAAACAAGTTCACACACAAGTAGTGAGTAGATAGTACAAATAGCAAGTAGAACAGATAGCAGGTGATATATATATCAATTAGGCAAACCCAGGAAATGCATAGCAATCAAAACAAACAAATGCATATGATGCATGCATGTCCTATGGCTGATGGGGCCCATATGTCGGTTATAGAGCCAACCCAACAAGTCCGAAAACCTTAGATTGTCCCCCGTCGTGCATCCCCAAGAGTCTATGCATAGAGTTCACATTCAATCATCATATAATCACTCAACGGGGGCTATCCATACCCAAGAGTTTATATGTGCCCGGTCACCCTTACAACGTAGGGTCAACAAAGTATAGAGATTCAACTTGGAACACGTGGTGGCGAGCCACGGTTTTTACCTAGGGAAACTCGTATCTCAGATATCATTATTTATAAGCCCTAGCAATTATTATTAATACATCATCAAATATCAAGCTTTAGCGTTAAACTTCGTCTTCTCGGATCCATTACTATCACTAAGACATCCTTAACACTATTTTCTTTTCTATTTTTAATATAACAAATGAACTTGGAATTGGGCAAACTTTATGTCCAGACGTTCATCTTGGAATAAGCTTTCTAACAAACCAAAAATCATAATTTTCTGATTTAACTAGCCTCAGAAACAAAGGAGAAACACTGACTGCTCTGCAGTGCTTAGAAACCAGAAAACAGCAGCAGCATACGATATCTAAAATTCCATATAAGATTCAAATTTAATCCAATAGCCTTAAAAATTAATATGGTTCAACTTAACATATCCAGGTTTCTTTTAAAATTGTTTTCAGGTCAAAACATTTTTAATGAAGGATTTATGTAACTTGGAAGTTGAGTAACTTGTGATGATAAGTCATCTTATGCTAGCTTTTCAAGTATTTTTCACTTGTTTCATTAGGTTTTATGCACTTTCTTGCATTGTAAGTAAGTGGTTTGGAGTGGAATTGCATAGTTTTGTTGAATCAATCAACCATCCTTTATTTGACACTAAATCATGAGGTTTAAGCTAAAATTAATTGGGTTTTGAATGATTTACAAACCTTGTGAATTTGGTGATACTTTGATTGGTTGTTTTGATTACTTGTAGGTGAAGAAGAGAAAGAAACAAGGAAAGCGTGGCCTAAGGAAGAAGAAAAGCATGGCCTATGGAAGAAGGAAAGTGTGGCACATCAAAGGAGAAGCTATAGCGCTCTCTCAAAGAGCTCAGCGCTCTCTATGAAAGCCATACTCAAGGCCAAGGAAGCAAGCAAGGAATGTTGTGCTCTCCTTGTTAACCGAGCACCAAAGAAGCAAGGCAAAAATCACAATGCTTGGTTAACACAGTTAACTTTATCAGGCTCCATCCAAACTGAATCCAAGGTACAATGTTTACTAGTGAAGGCCACAAGGTTCGAACCCATGAGCCAAGGGACCGAGAGAAGTGCTCCTTGCGAGGAAAATAAGCAAAAATTGGCTGAAATTCATTCACAGGGGTTAGAACCAAGGAGCTGAGGAGTGCTACCTTGGGTTATTCTCCAAAATTGGAGCTGAAGTGCTCCCAGCAAGCCTCGAAGGGAGGCTCCCATCTCAAGCAAAGAGCACTCAGCTCTCCCCACTCACCGAGCATTATTGACACGGACAAGGGGTTGGGAGCGCAACAAACTTAGCAATTTGACATGGCCAAAGGAGCTTGGTGCGCAAGACTTGGCAAGGCTTGGATGCTACGCTTTTGTCATTAACCGAGTGCTACCCTGATGCATGTCCAAGGAGCTTGTCACACAAAATTTGAAAGCCAAGGCAAGGGGGATGCTGCGCTTACTCCACCAACCGAGCATTGCCCTGGGAGTGTTACCCATGGTCCAAATTCAACTAAAAATTCAATTTAATTCAATTCTTCACCAAATTAAAAAGCCCACTCCAAATTCTAAAATCCAAAAATAGGAAGTGTATAAATAGAAGTTAGTTTTATTTAGAAAAATAAACTTTCTTTACCTTTTCTTACCTTTAGGATTTTTAGACACTTTTAATTTTCATTGGAGAGCTGAATTTGAGATTTGAGCTTTGGGTTTAGGAATTGGAAGAGAGAATTGAGTTCTCTTCTTCTTTGTTCTTACTTCTACACTCTTCATTCTTGGTTTTGAATCTTCGATTGAGAATTGGAGGAATTCTGTTTTATTCTTGATCTGAGATCTTTCTTTGTTTACTTTCTGCATAATTTCAACGAATTGTGATTTGGATCTAAGTTTTCTTTACTGTTTTCATCTCTACTTTTTTTGCAATTGTTCTCCATTGGATCAAGGAAGGAATTGAGATCGAAACTTGTTCTCTAGTCTCATTCAACCCCTGAGATCTTCAACTTCTCTCTTAGTTATTGCAATTGAACTGAATTTGCCTTCTGTTTTGCTTCTTCAAGAAATTCTTCTTTTCTATTTAGATCTGCTGTATTTTAATTCACCTTTCACTTCTTTGTTGATTGTCATTTACTTTCTCTTGTTTAATTTCTAAAATCCCAGCTCCCAAATCCCTTTATGATTCAAGCAATTTACATTTCTTGCACTCTAAGCTTCAGCTATTTACATTTCTTGTAATCTAAGCTTCTGTCATTTATATTACTTGCACTTTAAGATTCAGCTTCTTTACTTCCTTTGCCCTTTAATTTACAGTCAATTATCCCTATCCCTTTAAATTTCATGCAATTTAGCTTCTGTTGGATACAAATCACTTAAATCAACATTTGTTTGCTTGACTAAATCAACCACCTAACTAAAATTGCTCAATCCTTCAATCCTTGTAGGATCGACCTCACTCATGTGAGTAATTACTACTTGATGCAACCCGGTACACTTTCCGGTGAGTTTTGTGTTGGATCGCTTTCCACACATCAACTTTCTGCAGAATTCTGTTTTAAAAGCCAATGAACATGTCCTCTTCCAAGTCCTATAACTCACTTATTAAAGCATGGACAGCCTTGAAATTTAAATCACAACTGCTAAGCATAATTAATTTTCACCTCCAATTGGTTGCATCTGAATATCCATCCATAATCAGAAGTTATAAACTCTCAAAGGTGCTGATCAAAGAAAACAGAATCTGGCTTTTATTGTATAACACATCGTATTTCAAAAATTCATATCTTTAAAACCACAAGTCCAACCATTCTGAAATTTTACACGTTAAAGTAATAGGACTAAAGCTTTATTTAAAATTGGTTTCATTTCAAAATTCATTTTGAAACATTCACAGTAGAGCCAACAAGTTAGTGCTGTTCTAAAAATTATGCGGTAAAAATCTGATTCCACGACTACAATTTGAAAATTCACCATAAATCATATATTTAATGAAAAGATCCCAAATTCTCCAGTTTAGTTCCAAATATTCCGAGGTTTAACCAGGACTTGGTTCCACGCAATTTCGATCATCACAGAATTAGTTACAACATACGCAATACTACCACAACACAACTCTACATCCTTTTTAACAAACACCAACCATAATCCATCATAAATAAATACAAGAGCATACCATTAATAACTTCCACACCTCATAATTCTAATATATATCCACCAACAAATCTATTCCAACAACATTATAAGGCTAATCATCAAATACAACAAACAATTCAACTTATCCTATGGTTCCTATATGTTTCAATTTAGTTTTCCATTACAAATACAAGATTGAGCTAGGGTTAGGGTGTTCTTACCATACCCATATGCTCAATAGCTTGAGCCCACAAGTTCCGGAAGCTAACTTGAACCTAGAACACAAAATTTGGACAAGATTCACCATAGGTTTTCAATTTCACCAAAGAAAGAGGGGTAGAGATTTTGAACCAAATATGAGGCTTACCAGTGAAATTATTTGAATAGAAAGGTAGAGCTCAACGTGCTGAGCGCGTGGCCACAATGGTGGGCGATCGGAGCCCAGACGGAGGAGTTATGGTAGTGGGAAGGAAGATAAGGGTTAGGGAAGCTCCTTCTCTTCCCTTGCTATTATGGCATCGCAATAGCTTATGAGGAAGAAGAGAGCTACTATTTCTTTAAATGTTTGGGTTCGATTGGACCCATGGGCCCAGTTTGGGCCACGGTTCAACCGGTTCGGTCCTTCCGGTTCGATTTTGGGCCAAATTTTTGAAATTGGTATAAAAAATTCTCATTTCGATGAGCTCTATCCTTTTTGATATTAGTTTCGCATTTTTAGCTTTCCTATTTAAAATTCAATTTATTAACTAATTATTTACCAATTTTAGCGGAGTTTACCTATTCCATAGGCATATTTTTCAATAAGAAGATCATTTCCTATGCAGGTTAAATTCAAAATAACATAGCATTATGATCCTTTATAAGAAGATGGATTTTATGGTGCTACTCGAGTTAACTTCTTTGGTTTCTACATATTCAAGAACCTCATATGATGAAAAAATAAATAAATAAATAAATAACAAAAAGTCTATAAAGTATGTGAAAAAAGAAAGGAGGTCATATGTCTAATTAAAATTATGAGTGATTTTTCAGGCTTTTGATTTTTGTAATCGAGAATATTAGATTTTGGAACAAAAGTCAAAGCATTATTGTTAGCAATTTATTATTTTGTTGTTTAATATACGTTATTTTCTTTTTTTTTTTACTAATTTTAATTATTATTTTTTAGTTATATAATATAGTACTCATTAAATATGTAATTTTTTATCATGAATATATTAAAAAGTATCATATAATTAATATGTTTATTAATTAATTAGAGTACTATATATTTAATATGCTCATGATGATAAATATTAAATAATTAATGAGTACTATTTTATAATAACATTAAAGAGGATATGGTATTTTAAACCAAAAAAATATGGCCCAAAAAATTATTAATATAAAACTCAATAATTTAATAACAAAAAATAGTATTTTTTTAACAGTTTTATAACTTTGTATTTTGATTGTTTGAGAAATTATATCCACCACCTTGATTTCTAAGAAATAACAAAGGTAATTGTAATTGTGAATATTTATATATGATAGATTTTATTTATTTTAAGAAACACTATTTGCACACCAAAAATAAGATATTGAATAAGCAATTATATATTTGAGTACATTAAAATTATTTTTGAACTATATTTCTGTATTCTAATGTATATTTTATATAGACTGTTGATTTTTATATATATTTAATATAATTGAATTTTTTATACTCTAATTCCTCTCTCAAAATATCTAATTATTTGTTCTTTTCTTCTCTCCTCTTCCCTCAGCATTGATGTTTCAATAACGTGACGTGATGTTCTAACATGAGGTTAAAGAAATTGAACAACAAAAATGAGGTGCTTAGCTTTACCTATTGGTTACTCTGATTTCTTTCTAAACCTAAAGGAAGGAAAGACTTTATTTTTTTTAATTTGGAGAAAGAAGACTTTGTGAAATTTTTTTGAAGCAACATGAAAAAGTGGCATAAACATTGGTCGATAAGCATTTTTTTTTTTGAAGCTCTTACATTTTGCTCTCAATACTTAGAAGGGATTGAGACAAGATTTAATAGGCCACCACGTTTTAATGATCGTCCAGATGATAATTACAGTACACATGTGGATTCCCTTTTTCCACAAATGGGGAACTCAAAGGGAGCTTTCACAGTATTTGAGTTGTCACCTATGGAAAAAAAACAAGCACATCGATATGTGGTTTTAAATTGTCCATATGTCAAACCATTCATTGAGTAAGTGCCTAAGGATTTTCGTACATGTTTTTTATTTACTTGAAAATAGTTGTTTAGTTAGAGTTAAACTTTCATATCTGATAGTGACTTCAAAGATTTTGTATGAAGATGATCTAAGGGTAGAAGGCCTTCAAATGTAGAGATAGAAAAAAAGGGTCAATAAAGATTTTGTTACTTGGTTTCCTGCGCAGGTAAATAGAGAAGTGATAATTTTTTGCTAATATTGAGCTAGTATTTGTGGATATAATAACTAATATGTTGTTCTATTATAATAGCTTATGAACCCAGATATTATGAATACTGTGCATAAGAATTTGAGATACTTAGCAAGGGGTCCATCACGATATGCCAAGAGGTTTTCTACATTTAGTATTAATGGGTTCTCCTTTCGAACTACCAATCGAGACAAAGGGTTAAAGACCCAGAATAGTGAAGTTTTTTTAATGTCTTCAACTCCTTGTGTTTCTAGCGCTAGTGATGCTGATGTTAGGAATGTTGATTTGTCATATTATGGCAAACTAGAGAAGATATTATAGAACTAAACTACAATGGCCAATTTCGGGTTACTTTATTCAAATGTAAATGGGCTGACACCACTTTATTCACCATTGTCGTGCATTTGAAGCCAAGAGATTCATATGATATGGGAGAAATGAAGATGATGAAGCATGCGAGAATGAGCCATGGTTAGAGCAAAATTTAAATTTTTTTATTTGAAAATGGTGATAATCTATCATTGTTAAGAGATGAGGTAGATGATGAACTACTAGATAATGACATTGGAGAAGACGAACACATGTCAGAATAGTAGGTGAGTTTTATTAATAAGTGGTTTATTAAAGAAAAATAATTTTTGTCTACATTTCTTCTTTTTCAATTTAACTTTTGTTTGTAAATTTTACATAAATATGTTGTTTAGATTCATTAATTGATTTAATTGAACTACTAAACCTTGATGAACATTTTATTCTATATTTATTAATTATTTATTTGATTTATTATGCAAATATACCAAAGTAAAAGAGATACAAGAATATACTTAAAGCAGCAGCTGTTGCAAATTCTTCACAAGACAAGTCAATAGCGGCTGCAAATTCTTAACAAGACAAGTCAATTGCAGCTGCAAATTCATCCCGAGACAAGTCGGCAGCTTCAAATGCATCATAAGTCAAGTCCGTAGCAGCTGCAAATTCCTCCCGAGAAAAGTCGGTAGCAGCTGCAAATTCCTCCCGAGACAAGTCGGCAGCAGCTATAAATTCCTCCCGGGACAAGTCAGCAACTTCAAATTTCTCCTGGGACAAGTCAGCAACTTCAAATTCCGATTTGATTGAGATACATGTTCTGACTCTAATGTATCCTTTACTGATATTATGTTACGAGAATATATATTACATTATTTTCTTGTTTTAATAATGATATTTATCTTGCAGTGGATATTACTAATATTAGCCTATTTTCACCTTGATTCAGAATTCTGATATATAATATATAGTATTATATATGTAGCTTTTACATTATGCCCTGCACAAGAATCAATCTTTTATAATATATATCTATCATCATATGTTTTATTCTTTAGTTGCTCAATTACTTATTTATTTATATTTATTTATCTATTTCAGATGAATATAAAAATAGTACACGCCTTCATTTATTAGTGAAGGATGAGCATAATTTGCTAGAAGGTTTGCACATAGTTGTCAATTTTGATAGACAACATGCAGCAATAGGAGAAGCAGCTGGACTCCTTGTAGGAGTTTGTGGGCAATTGGTCACTGATTGTGTAGTATTTCCAATCAGTTTTGATAAGTGGTCAGACATTCCAGAGAGCTTTTTTGAAAATCAATGTAATATTTTTTTCCAAGTAAGAAGATTACTTAAACTCTAAAGCTTATTTTGTTGTCATTATTTAGTTATATTTGTTAGTTAATATATATTCTTTGTTCCATATTAAAGGCTCGATTTTGCTTCAAAGTGTGTGATAGCTTGGCCAAACGATTTCTGCTCCAATCGCTTGGCAAAAAATGGAGGAAACATAGGATATTGCTTTGGAATGATTTTTATGATCCGAGGTTGAGTAAAACCGAGACCATAAATAATACACCAGAAGATATTGCTCTTGATCAATGGGCTTTATTCGTAGAATATCGTTTGAAGCCTGAAACTCAGGTAAGTACTTACAATCCTAGTTAAATGTTGTCCCACTAAAAAGCCTTATATAGTTTACTGCTGTAAATAGGATATTGAATTCATATGGAATATTGTGAATGCATATTTAACTCTATTTAATTGTGTCCAAATTTATCTTGCAGAATCTTTGTAAGAGGAATCAAGAAATTCGGCAAAAATAAATAATTCCTCATACTTCAGGTGCTAAATTAATTACAAGAAGAAGGGTTGAATTGGTAATCATTTCTATGTGTGGATTTCATACATTTAATTTCATTTTGGCATTATCCAATTTTTCAATTTAATTCCACTTGTCTCCCCAACTATTATGAGAATTGTCATGATAAAATATCAACACAACTTTCACAGGTTCATTTCTATGTTGGTAATCATGAATTGGTAATCATCGATAACATCAATTTCTCAGCTTATGTTTAGTTTGCTGCCATTATTATATTTTATATAGCATAGGAGTCATTATGTTAGCACCCAATGCATCTCAGTTGTTATATTGTTGCTGTTAGTTACTTAATTTTATGCATATCTTTTCTTGAATGATATAATTCTTGATTGAGTCTTTCTACTTTTCTTGATTTTTAGACGGAAGAGACGGGAAAAGAAGTTAATAGGGTTCAAATGTGGGATATCACTCACAAGAAAATAGATGGAAGTTATGTTAATGAAAAGGCTAAAGAAATAGCGGTAAGACTAAAGTGCAATAAGTAACTTGTTTGTATTTCTTTTTCTTTCTTTTTTATAAGATAATATTATGTTTGATTCTTTCCCATTCTTTTTATATATGTAGGAGAAGATTGAAGCATATAATAGTCAACAAGCAGTGGAATCAATCGTTAATTCTCCTTTTGATCTTGGGAAAGAGCACCCTGGTCGTGTTCGAGGTTTAGGCATGGGAGTTGTTCCAACAGTTTCTTTCAAGAACAACACTACAAGAATTAGTCAGATGAATTTAGGTTCTTCAAATGATGTTGGCACATCATCCACTTGTGGTCCAAATATGCAAGAAGAGTTAGATACCGTTAAAGCACAATTGCAAGCACTAGTATCCTATATTGCTTCTAAGGAAGGAGGTAAAATTCCAGTGGAATTGACTGGAATATTCCCGACTCAAAAAATTTCACAGGTACAAATATAATTTATGTTCTTAATACCTTATTTCGTGTGTAATATTTGGACTCTTAAGGGAATCTGGGTCAATTTTAAAATTTGACTTTGGAAGCTAGCTTTAACTTTGTTAATTAAAAGCCTAACAACAATTGATTCCTATGAAAAAGACTAATTGATTCCTATGAAAAATTGATATACATATAACAAATTAAAAGGTGCAAGCAAGAAAACAAAGAAACATTTTAAAGAAGCTAAGTTAATATTATAATAACCAAAATTAGATTGAAGTAGTAGCTAGTAACATACAGCGTAAGTAGTACATATGTTGTTTTATATTATAATAACATTATCGTTGTTGTTGCTCCCCATTAACAAACTCTTATGAATTAGTTTCTCCACCACAAACCTAAAACTATTACTAGTAGCACTCTTCTTCATGCTTCTAGCACTTAACTTGGCCATTATGATTACGATAAAGAGTAGAATGAAATAGTAGCTCTGAATTCAAGTAGTACTATATATATAGTGAAAGTGGTGGTGGTGATCGTGCATGTGGTATATGGCAGTTTTAAGATAAGATATAATTTGGAGGGTAGCTTCATGGATATTTATTTGACAAAATAGAGAGAGATCGATGGTTGAAATAGAGTTAAATTAGTGTGAGTTTCCTTTTTCTAATTCCCAGAAAACAGAAGATTTATTGTGCAAATTGTTAGCGCATGTGAGTTTTCTTTTTTGATTGAATAATTTTATATTAATAGTTTCAGATTCAGTTTTGTATCCCTTTTTATTGTGCTCATAATTATATTTTTGTTATAGGGATTGGATCAAGGGAGTGAGATTCTATCACCAAGAGAGTTAGAAAGTAGGTCTTCTGGAGCAAGCAATAAAGAAGCATGATCTTGTATGATAAAGATTTTATGTATTAAGTATTATAGATATATGTTACGACAAATTATTGAAAAATGTTATCTTTGATACTTTGTTTTTGGATTATGATTTTTATTTTCGGAGACTGTGTATGAATTAAAAATCTTGTTATGATGTTTGATTAAGGTTATGCTTTTTGGTTATTATGAGATTTTAAAGTTTGAGTTCTAAAAATGTCACTTTAAATACATAATTTCAATCTCATTTAAAAAAGTATAAAATTACAATTAGGTAAAAATGACAGCTAATAATGCCATTTTAAACAAAAATGGTGCCATTATATCCTAGTAAATACGGTAGTTAAAAAATACAATTTTAAACGAAAAGGATACCATTAAATACAGGTAAAAACGGCAATTATAAATGCCATTTTTAATGAGAAAGATGCCATTAAACCCAGGTAAAAACAGTGGTTAGAAACGCCATTTTAAACGAGGAGGATGCCATTAAACCCAGGTAAAAACGGAGGTTACAAACTGCCATTTTAAACAACAACAAACCGCCGTTTTATTTGGTTAAAATGGCGGTTAAAACCGCCATTTTTACCGTAAAAAAACCGCCGTATTATCCACTGGTTATTACGGCGGTTTTTAAAAAACCATCGTAATAACTAGAATGGCGGCCAGAATACCGGCATTTCTTGGAAGCGCTGTTTTTGGTCATAATGGCGGTTATAACTGCTGTAATT
>NC_029772.3:48476575-48477323 GCF_000817695.3 Arachis duranensis | reverse complement strand
TTGCTCCTGATGACAGAACAGTTAGCAGACTTTAAAGAGATGCTTCATGAAACTAAAGTTGCTAACAAGAGCATAGAACTGGAGTTGAATCAAGCAAAACAGCAAATATCTAAACAGATAACAGAAGAATGTCAAGCAGTTCAACTGAGGAGTGGGAAGACACTAAATACCTCTGCTCAAAAGAGCAGAAAGCCAAACAAGGAACAATTGACAGAGGATAACCAAACCACTGTTCAAAATCCCTCTGAGGACAGTAAGAGCCCAGAGAGGAATGTTATTAGCGTTCAAACGCCAGAAAAGGAAGGAAAGCTGGCGTTAAACGCCCATTCCTTGCCCAGTTCTGGCGTTCAAACGCCAGAAAAGGGGGAAAAGTTGGCGTTAAACGCCCATTTTCCACCCAATCCTGTCGTTCAAACGCCAAGGGAAGATCAGACACCTGAGAGTGCTGACAGTAATCCCTCTAACAAGGCTTCTTCAACCACTTCTGTAAGGAATAAACCTGCAGCATCTAAGGTTGAAGAATATAAAGCCAAGATGCCTTATCCTCAAAAACTCCGCCAAGCAGAATAGGATAAGCAATTTGCCCGCTTTGCAGACTATCTAAGGACTCTTGAAATAAAGATTCCGTTTAGCAAGCATAAAGACATGGAAACAGTTATCAGACAAGTTCCTGAATCACTTTTACCCTCCAAAGAGGATGACACAGCTAAGGCTGGACATCCAAGGCTTTAAACAAGAGGATAATGAA
>NC_029772.3:48470033-48472513 GCF_000817695.3 Arachis duranensis | reverse complement strand
ATTACAGGAGTGTCACCATATGGATATGTTGAGCTTCAAGATATTGCTTCTGATAAAAAGTTCATTGTTAATGGATAGAGGATCAAACATTACCTTGAAAGTAATTTTGAGGAGGAATGCTTAAAACTGAGGCTTGAATGAGTCTCAGCAAAGGTCCAGCTAAAGACAATAAAGAAGCGCTTGTTGGGAGGCAACCCAGTCATTAGAAGGTTTTTTGTTCTATAAAAGTTTGATATATATTTTTCAAGATTGATCATAAAAATGAAGGAATTCACAGAGTTACAGAAGGATTCAGCTCAAAAAGCAGAGAAAAAGAGCTTACTGGCGAAAAAACGCCAGTAAGGGGCATTTTGGGCGTTAAACGCCAGAATGGGTACCATTCTGGGCGTTTAACGCCAGGAATGGTGCCATTTTGGGCGTTAAACGCCAGAATAGGCACCATTCTCGGCGTTTAACGCCAGGTGTGCAGCATCCTGGGCGTTCAGAAAAACGCCCAGTGATAAAGGATTTCTGGCGTTTAACGCCAGCCAGGGCACCTAGCTGGGCGTTAAACGCCCAAAAGGGGCACCAAATGGGCGTTAAACGCCAGAATGGGTGCCATTCTGGGCGTTTAACGCCAGTAAGGTGGGGGGACCACAATTCTATTTTCAAATCAGATTTTTTCAAACTTTCCTTTTCTTACCCATATTTTTCTACAAAAATACATTTCAATCTCTCATCATTCACTTTCAAATTGTCAAAAATCTAAAATCATTCTTCAAATCTTTCAAATCATTCCCAAATTTTGTTCAAAAACTCACCTTTCTCTCAATTTCTTTCCATATCTTCTTAAATCTCTTTTCAAATTTCTTTTTTTTTCGAAAACTCCCCTACCCACCTTATAAATACGCGTTTGGCTCCCTCTTTCCACCACACCGTTCGAATTTCCTCTTCCTCTCTCTCTCTTCTTT
Organism: Arachis duranensis; assembly: GCF_000817695.3. Classification (NCBI taxonomy): domain Eukaryota; kingdom Viridiplantae; phylum Streptophyta; class Magnoliopsida; order Fabales; family Fabaceae; genus Arachis; species Arachis duranensis. Next base: position 48,471,563 of record NC_029772.3, on the reverse strand, counting down.
CCTTTCTTTTGCTTAAGGACAAGCAAACCTCTAAGTTTGGTGTGCTTTTCCGTGATCACTAAGCCAAGATTCATCAAGATCATGGCTCCTAAGGGAAAACAAACCAATTTAAGAGGAAAGAAAGAGAATAATCCAAAGAATCTTTGGAATCAAGAGAAGTTCTTAACCAAAGAACATGAAGACCATTATCACAAAATAATGGGTCTGAGGTCAGTGATCCCGGAAGTTAAATTTGATCTGAAAGAAGATGAATATCCGGGGATCCAAGAGCAAATTCGAAACAGAGGATGGGAAGTTCTAACCAATCCTGAAATAAAGGTTGGAAGGAACATGGTTCAGGAATTCTACTCAAATCTGTGGCTAACAGATAAGCAGAGAATGACTGGAACTGCTTACCATACCTACAGAACCATGGTCAGAGGGAAAGTTATGTACTTCCATCTGGACAAAATAAGAGAAATCTTCAAACTACCTCAACTGCAAGATGATCCTGATTCCTTCAATAGGAGGATGTGGATCAAGTTCTAGAGGACATATGTCTCCTTGGAACTAAGTGGATAACCAATTCAAAGGGTGTCCCAAACCAACTCAAGAGGGGAGACCTCAAACCAATTGCAAGAGGTTGGCTAGACTTTATTGGGCGTTCCATATTGCCCACTAGCAACCGTTCTGAGGTCACCATCAAGAGAGCAGTGATGATTCATTGCATTATGCTTGGAAAAGAAGTGGAGGTTCATCATGTGATTGCTTGTGAGATCTACACAATTACAAACAAGAATTCCACTGAAGCCAAACTGGCTTACCCAAGCTTGATCTCCTTGCTCTGTAAAGAGGCTGGGGTGAAGATGGGAGTAGATGAGTTCATACCCATTGAACACCCAATCACCAAGAAGTCAATGGAAGGACAAATGCAAGACAACTCTATCAAGAGGAGGGCGCAGGAATTCCTCCCTGAATTCCCAAGAATTGATTACTGGACCAGTCTAGAAGCATCTATCTCCAAGCTGCAAGAGACTATGGAGCAACTGAAGGAAGAACAGCAGAATCAGAACTGCATGCTCTGCAAATTGCTGAAGGAACAAGAGAAGCAGGGGCGTGAACTCCAAGAGTTGAAACGCCAAAAGCTCTCCTCTCATGTTGAGGGAGCATCCACTTCTCAAAATCAAGGTTGTTGAGTCCTAACTCTGTGAAAACCTCTATCATTAGGAGCCTATGTTTTTGCATTTTTTTTTCTCTTTTGTTTTGTTTTCTAATTTTATTTTTTTAGTCTCATCTTAGATTTATCTTTGAGTCTTGTTCTTAATTCATAATTAATAAAATTGAAATTTTATGCCTTAAAGATATGAATGTCCTATGAATCCATCACCTCTCTTAAATGAAAAATGCTTTAATCACAAAAGAACAAGAAGTACAGGATTTAAATTATCCTTGAAACTAGTTGAATTAGTTTGATGTAGTGACAATGCTTTTTGTTTTCTGAATGAATGCTTGAACAGTGCATATGTCTCTTGAATTTGTTGTTTTGAGAAT
>NC_029772.3:48465581-48468971 GCF_000817695.3 Arachis duranensis | reverse complement strand
AAGTGGACCCAGAAGTGGATTTTTACGTCATTTACTCATTTCTGTATACCCTATGTTACTAGTTTACTATTAATAGGATCTTTTGACATTGTTTCTGTACCTCATGACACTTTACACATTTCTTTGTGTACCTTCTATGGCATGAGTCTCTAAACCCCATGGTTGGGGGTGAGGAGCTCTGCTGTGTCTTGATGGATTAATGCAATTACTACTGTTTCTCATTCAATCATGCTTGCTTCCATTCTAAGATAATACTTGTTCTTAACCCGGATGAATGTGATGATCCGTGACAATCATCATCATTCTCAACTATGAACGCGTGCCTGACAACCACCTCCGTTCTACCTTAGATTAAGTAGTTATCTCTTGGATTTTTTAACCGGAATCTTCGTGGTATAAGCTAGAACTGATGGCGGCATTCAAGAGAATCCGGAAGGTCTAAACCTTGTCTGTGGTATTCTGAGTAGGATTCAATGATTGAATGACTGTAACGAGCTTCAAACTCCTAGCAGGTGGCAAAAGAATCACTGGATTCTATTCCGGCCTGACCGAGAACCGACAGATGATTAGCCATGCTGTGACAGAGCATAGGAACATTTTCACTGAGAGGATGGGAGGTAGCCATTGACAACAGTGAAACCCTACATACAGCTTGCCATGGAAGGAGCCTTGCGTGTTTGATGAAGAAGACAGTAGGAAAGCAGAGATTCAGAAGACAGAGCATCTCCAAAACCTCAACTTATTCTCCATTACTGCAAAACAAGTAACCATTTCATGTTCTTTTGCTTTTTACAATCAATCCTGATAATTTCTGATATCCTGACTAAGATTTTCAAGATAACCATAGCTTACTTCAAGCCGACAATCTCTGTGGGATCGACACTTGCTCACGCAAGGTAGTACTTGGACGACCCAGTGCACTTGCTGGTTAGTTGTGCGGAGTTGCAAAAGTGTGATTGCAATTTCGTGCACCAATACACACCAGTGTGAGTGTTGTATGATTATGATTATGATCATGGTGATGATCGAGAATAACTCGAGTTGGGGATGCACGATAGAGGGACAGTCCAATCTTTAGCTACCAGAACTTGTCGGGTTGGCTATATAACCGATAGATGATATCATCAGCCATTAGGAAAGGCATTCATCATATGCATATTATGTGAATTGTTTAAGATTGTCTAAGTGACTGCATATTACCTGCTGTTACGGACCATCTTAGGCCCAGTCCGCCTACTCGCTGGGTCGTTGCGCTGCCTCCAGCCCAAATCCAAAACAATAAAGGAACCTCGCGGGTCGGTTTTTGGATACCCGACCCTAGCAGCAAATGTCCACGCTCCCTGTACAGACCAAACCACCTAGCCAAAATGGTCGGGTCGGAGTCATCAGGACCAGACCCGAATCCCCGACTCGATGGTGAGGACTGCTAGCGCTTCCCCACGTGGGCAAGAGCAGCGCAAGGCATCCTGGACAGTGGGCCAGGTCACCTTTAGGCCCACCCAGCACAATATATAAGGGGAGAAGTCAGCACTCCCCCCAAAAAAAGGTACGTCACATCTTGACCTAATTCTACCACCCCCAGTATAGACTCTGACTTAAGCGTCGGAGTATCTTTGCAGGTGGCCACCCCCTCTGCTCCGTTTAGCCTCCGACGTCAACAGCACACGCATCTTCCCTCGCTCCACACCCGTCCGAGACTCCCCTCTCACCAGCTCATCACCTGCCGACAACACGAGAAAACCAGGTAACGAACATTGGCCCGTCTGTGGCAACCTGGCGCAGACATGGAGCGACCCATCACTTTGGAGGAGCTCCGTGAAGGAGCCGGGGCCCGTTTGAGCAGAGCAAGCTCGACAGCCCGCGCTGCTGAACACCCGAGACCATCTGTTCAACCCAATCAAATGTATATCCAAACCCCCGAAAGGCGCCCCTTTGGGGGAACTGAAGCCGACAGTGCCAAGATCATACAGGAACTCAGGCACAGAGTACAAAACCTCGAGCAGGAGTTGGCGGCGAGGGGCCAGTCCCACGAAAACGCTAGCCACTCACACAGCGGCGCGAGCCGGCCCAACGCCCACACCCGCTCCCCATCTCGCGCACAAGAAAATCAAGGTAGAAGCCTGACGAGGCACGAGGAGGCGTACACACAAGCAACATCCAGACCCACTCGAAGCAGGTCGGAAAGTCGTTGGAGGTCCTGGAAAGAGGAGGCCAGGAGACAGGAAGACCCCGTCATCATGGGTGCGACCCCCTTTCACCCGTCAATCCTCAAGGTCCGGCAAACCGACAGCCATGAGGTATGATGGGACCAAGGACCCCAGGAGCATGTCGCAGCCTTTGAAGAAAGGATGAATTTGGAAGGGGTGGGTGATGAGCGGATAATTTATACGCTTTTTGGCATTGTTTTTAGGTAGTTTTTAGTAAGTTCAAGCTACTTTTAGGGATGTTTTCATTAGTTTTTATGTTAAATTCACATTTCTGTACTTTACTATGAGTTTGTGTGTTTTTTTGTGATTTCAGGTAATTTCTGGCTGAAATTGAGGGAATTGAGCAAAACTCTGAAAAAGGCTGACAAAAGGACTGCTGATGCTGTTGGAATCTGACCTCCCTGCACTCGAAATGGATTTTCCGGAGCTACAGAACTCTAATTGGCGCGCTCTCAACGGCGTTGGAAAGTAGACATCCAGAGCTTTCCAGCAATATATAATAGTCCATACTTTACTCGGAAATTGACGACGTAACTTGGCGTTGAACGCCAAGTACATGCTGCTGTCTGGAGTTAAACGCCAGAAAAACATCATGATCCGGAGTTGAACGCGGAAAACACGTTATAACTTGGAGTTCAACTCCAAGAAAAGCCTCAGCTCGTGGATAGATCAAGCTCAGCCCAAACATACACCAAGTGGGCCCCGGAAGTAGATTTATACATCAATGACTTACTCATGTAAACCCTAGTAGCTAGTCTAGTATAAATAGGATAAGTTACTATTGTATTAGACATCTTTGGTCTCAGTTTTGTTTTATTAGAGTTTTTTACACACCATAGATTAAGGGTGTGGAGCTCTGCTGTACCTCAAGTTTCAATACAATTATTATTACTTTCTATTCAATTCTCTTCTATCCTTATTCCAAGATATACGTTATACTTAACTTGATGAATGTGATGATCCGTGACACTCATCATCATTCTCACCTATGAACGTGCGTGATTGACAACCACTTCCGTTTTACTCTAGGCCGGACGCATATCTGTTAGATTCCCCAACAGAATCTTCGTGGTATAAGCTAGATAGATGGCGGCATTCATGAGGATCCGGAAAGTCTAAACCTTGTCTATGGTATTCCGAGTAGGATTCTGGGATTGAATGACTGTGACGAGCTTCAAACTCC
>NC_029772.3:48456251-48465511 GCF_000817695.3 Arachis duranensis | reverse complement strand
TTTTCACTGAGAGGATGGGATGTAGCTATTGACAAGGGTGATGCCCTACATATAGCTTGCCATGGAAAAGAGTAGGAAGGATTGGATGAATGTAATAAGAAAGTAGAGGTTCAAGAGGAGCACAGCATCTCCACACACTTATTTGAAATCCCCACTATTGATTTACATAAGTATTTCTATCCCTTTTATTTTCTATTTATTCCATTAATCAAATTTAAACCAATAATCTGCCTAACTGAGATTTACAAGGTAACCATAGCTTGCTTCATACTAACAATCTCTGTGGGATCGACCCTTACTCACGTAAGGTATTACTTGGATGACCCAGTACACTTGCTGGTTAAGTTGAACGTAGTTGTGATCACATATGCCAAAGATCCATTAAATAAATCTCATGCAAATACAAAGAGGTCAATCACAATTTCGTCCACCAGTGGGCGACGCGATTAGATGCCGGGCATTCCCTGTAACGCTGGCCGGACCAGCGATCCGATGGTTCAACACACTCCCACAAGGGTCCATCACAACCTTCGCAAACATATCCTAGAAGTTCCTAGCTCGGTTCACGACGCGCATAGCCAAAGCAAAACACCCAATCAACTTACTAGGGGTCACCCAAAAACCTGGGGAGCCGAATAGGGAAATTCCTAGATAGGTTCAATGACGAGTGCTTGGAGATCGACGGCCTCACGTATTCAGTTGCTAGCCTATGCCTAACGAACGGCCTACTAAATGAAGACTTTAGGAAGCACCTCACAACCAAGCCTGTGTGGACCATGCAGGAAATTCAAAACGTCGCCAAGGAATACATCAACGATGAAGAAGTCAGTTAGGTAGTAGCAGCTAACAAATGGCAGCTCCCTAGCTCGTCAACCCGACAGGCCCCCCAAACCGACAGGTACAAAGAAGCTGCCAGAGATAGCAACCTAAACAAACCACCCAAGTACCCACGGATAGGAAGGTTCATAAACTACACACCACTTATGGCGCCCAAAGTAGAAGTTTACCAACAAATTGCAGACAAGGGGATCTTGTCGAGGCTTAGACCACTGAAAGAGAGAACAGGAGGCAACAAGAGGCTTTACTGCAATTATCACAAGGCATTTGGGCACAAAACCCAAGACTGCTTCGACCTCAAAGATGCCTTGGAACAGGCCATCAGAGAAGGAAAGCTGAGCGAATTTTCCCGGCTCATCAGAGAGCCGAGGAGGCGGGAAAGGGAACGCTCCGAAGAAGAACGGAGCTGAACCATCAAGCCAAGGCAAGAACCCTTAGGAGATGCTGGCAATCCCCCAACTATTGTGGTTAACATTGTGGTCGAACAAGATAGCTCCCCCAAATCCAAGTCGGCAGTAAGAAAGGACACCTGGGTGCTCTCCATTTCGACGGATGGCCCTGCCACCAGCAAAAGGCACCCCACAATCTCTTTTGGTTCAGAAGATAAATGGTTCAATGACCTTCCTAAAAATCCCCCCATGGTAGTTACAGCAATGGTCGGCACAGGATTAGTCAGGCGCATCCTCGTCGACACAGGAGCCGACTCTAACATCCTGTTTAGAAACGTGTTTGATGCCATGGGACTCAAGGAATCCGACCTCAAAAACCACCAACATGGAGTCATGGGACTAGGTGACAACTACGTCAAACCCGACGAGATGATTTCCCTCCCAATCAGCCTAGGAACTGGTGACACTAGGAAATCGGTTATGGCAAATTTCGTAGTCCTTAGAGACTCCACTGCCTATAACATCATCCTAGGAAGGAAAACTATTAATGAATTCTCAGCTGTAATATGCACCAAGTTCCTGACGATGAAGTTCATAACGGACAAAGGAATGGTTGGTTCCATAAGAGGAGACCTAGAAATGGCAGTCGCCTGCGACAGCATCAGTCTCTCCTTAAGGAAAGAGTCTAAAAAGGCAGCTGGCGTGTTCCTAGCAGATCTAGATGTTAGGATGGAGGACAACCAAGGCCTGAACCAGAAGGGGACATGGAAAAGTTCCAGATAGGGAAGTCGTCAGACCAAATTACCTTTATTAATAGGAACCTACCCCACGAACTCAAGGGCCCCCTCATAGAAATTGTTAGGGCAAACAGTGACCTCTTCGCATGGACCCTATCAGACATGCCGGGGTTGGATCCCGAGGTCATGTCTCACCGGCTAGCCATAAAGCCTGAGGCCAAACCGGTAGCCCAACGGCGAAGAAAGATGTCTCAAGAAAGAGCTGAAGAAGTCGCCAGGCAAATAGCAGAACTGCTAGAAGCAGGGTTCATCAAAGAACTCGAATACTCAACATGGCTATCCAATGTTGTCTTAGTCAAGAAGGCCAGCGGGAAATGGAGGATGTGCGTAGATTACTCTAACCTGAACAAGGCATGCCCAAAAGACTCTTTTCCCCTCCCCAACATTGACACCCTGGTGGACTCGGCAGCGGGATATCGTTTCCTCAGTTTCATGGATGCTTGTTCCGGCTACAACCAAATCCCGATGCACCGACCCGACAAAGACAAGACAGCCTTCATAACACCAGGGGGCACCTATTGCTACAAGGTAATGCCCTACGGACTGAAGAATGCAGGGGCCACCTACCAAAGTTTGATGAGCAGAGTCTTCCATGACCTCGTAGGCAAAACAGTAGAGGTATATGTCGACGACATCTTAGGAAAAATAGCAGAGCCGAGCAAATTGATAAGCGACCTCCAGACCGTCATTGAGGCATTGAGAAAATTCAAAATGAGGCTCAATCCACTTAAATGCACATTCGCCATGGAAGCAAGGAAATTCCTAGGGTTCATGATAACACAAAGGGGGTAGAAGCCAACCCAGACAAATGCGAAGCCGTTCTCAAAATGACAAGCCCTGCATGTATCAAAGATGTACAACGGCTCACCGGGAAGCTCACGGCTTTGTCTCGGTCCCTCGGAGCCTCGGCTGAAAGGGCCATCCCATTCTTCAACATAATGAAGAAAGGAATCACCTTTGAGTGGACCCAGGAGTGTGAAGAAGCATTCAACCACTTTAAGAAGATACTGTCGGAGCCTCCCGTACTCAGCAGGCCCAAAGAAGGCAAGCCCCTATACTTGTACTTGGCCGTGACCATGCAAGCAATGGCGGCAGTCCTAGTCAGGGAGGAGAACAAGACCCAGCGCCCAATATACTTGATAAACCACTATTTTATGGTTTATCTTGTGCTTAATTGAGTGGATTTTATCAATCTTTCATACACTTGTTCATACAAAATGCATGGGTTTACATTCTCCTTCCTGATTTTGTGCTATGATTAAAAACATACTTCTTTGGTCTTAATTTTGCTATGTTTAATCCTCTCTTATTACCATTCGATACCGTGATATGTGTGTTAAGTGTTTTCAGAGATTACAGGGCAGGAATGGCTCAGAGGATGGAAAGGAAGCATGCAAAAGTGGAAGGAATACAAGAAACTGAAGGAATTGCCAAAGCTGTCAGCCTGACCTCTTCACACTCAAACGGTCATAACTTGAGCTACAGAGATCCAAATGATGCGGTTTTAGGTGCATTGGAAAGCTAACGTTCGGGGCTTCGATTTTATATATAATTTGCTATAGTGGCCGTACAGATAGGCAATGCAAACGTGTGCTCTACACGGATGCATTGCAGTGACGAAAATCAGCGTGGCAGAGTTCGCAATCAGCGATTTCTGGGCTGTTTTTGACCCAATTTTCAGCCGAGAAAACACAGATTAGAAGATATAAAGTGGGGGAATCCATCCATTCATTCAACACAACATAGAAGACTCATAATTCACTTTTCATAATTTAGATGTAGTTTTAGAGAGAGAGAGGCTCTCTCGTTTCTCTTAGGATTTAGGATTAGGATTCCTCTTAAAGGATTTAGGATTTCTTCTTCTCAATTTCCAGGTTCAATGTTCCTTTACTCAATTCTCTTATACTCTTCATGTTAGATTTGATTCTCTATTTAAATTCAATTTGAGATATTTCATATTTATGATTACTTTCTTTAATTTATGTTATGATATGGTGTAATGGCATTCATGTTAGTAGAGTAGGCTCCCAACTTCGTTTTGGAGTTGATTAATATTAGGAGATCCTTGAGTTGGAATTACTCAAGAGTTCAATTGTAATTGGTTCATTGTTGGTTGGCTTGTTAGTCACTAACTCTAATCCTTTCCAAGGGAGAGGATTAGGACTTGTGAATAGAAGTTGACTTTTAACTTGACTTTCCTTCGTTCATTGAGGGATAACTAGGTAGAAACAACTACTAATTACTAATTGATCTTGAGAAAATTCCAACAAGGATAGAACTTCTGATTAATCTTCTCCTGGTCAAGGCATTTTTATTCAAATAGATTTTCTCCAATTAATTTATTTTCTTTGCAATTTTCTCTTCTTACTTCTTAATCCAAAACCCCGATTTACACAACTCATAACCAATAATAAGAACACCTCCCTGCAATTCCTTAAGAGACGACCCGAGGTTTAAATACTTCGGTTATCAATTTATTTAGGGGTTTTTTACTTGTGACAACCAAACATTTGTACGAAAGGATTTTCTGTTGGTTTAGAAGCTATACTTACAACGCGATTATATATTTGTTAAATTTCTTTACCGATAGAAAACTCGATCGTCAATACTTTATCAGCAAAATACTTCAAGGGGCAGAGACGAGGTATACCAAATTGGAAAAGCTAGCCTACGCCCTACTAATTTCATCAAGAAGGCTAAAACAATACTTCCAAGGGCATACAATCATTCTGAGAACCGACCAAGCCATCTGACAAGTCCTCCAAAAACCCGACCTAGCGGGAAGAATGATGGCATGGGCAGTGGAGCTATCCCAATTTGATTTGCAATATGAAACAAGGCAAGCAATCAAAGCCAAAGCCATGGCAAATTTCCTCGTAGAGGTCACAGGATAAACTCCCGACCTATCGAACACATGGTGGAAACTCCACGTTGACGGAGTATCCAACCAAATGTTCGTAGGGGCCAGAATTATCGTGAAAAACCCGGCAGGAGTAGCCTTCGAACAATCCATCAAGTTTGAATTCCCAGTTTCAAACAACCAGGCCGAGTATGAAGCCTTGATAGGGGGACTAATGCTAGCCAAAGAAGTTGGAGCGTCAAGGGTGGAAGTCAGCAACGACTCCCAAGTCGTCACCTCCCAAGTAAACAGCAGCTACCAAGCCAGGGATGCGCCGCTACAAAAATACTTGGAAAGAGTAAGAGAGCTATGCAAAAGCTTCGAAGAAGTCACAATCCAGCACATTCCCAGAGAAAGAAACGCCCGAGCCAACCTCCTTCCAAGCTCGCAAGCACCAAACCCGGCACGGGGAACAGATCCTTGATTCAAGGACTAGCAACGGAACCCGTAATCATCAAGTGCGCAGCTCAGGCGCCAAACCCCCCCTCATGGATAGACCCCATCTCCCGATATCTAGAGTATGCAGAAACACCCCTTGACGAAAAGGAAGCACAAGCCATTAAAAGGGAAGCTCCTAAGTACACAATCATACAAGGGCAGTTGTACAAGCGAGGGCTCCACCAGCCCCTACTCAAATGCCTGCCCCCAGACCAAACGGACTACGTCCTAAGGGAAGTACACGAAGGGTGTTGTGGTCACCACATCGAGGGAAGATCTCTAGTAAGAAAAATCATCCGGGCTGGATACTACTGGCCCACAATGATGTCGGATGCCTGGGAATTTGTGAAAAAATGTAAAAAATGCCAAGAAAACGCCAGCTTCCATAAAGTGCCTCCTGAGGAGCTCAGTCTAATGATGGCTCCCCGACCTTTCGCCCAATGGGGAGTCGACCTCTTGGGGCCATTCCCACCAAGGCCTGGGAAAGTAAAGTACCTAATAGTGGCCATAGATTATTACACCAAGTGGGTAGAAGCGGAACCACTAGCCAATATAACCGCAGCAAATTGCCAAAAGTTCATGTGGAAGCAAGTGGTCACAAGGTTCGGGATCCCGGAAGCCGTCGTATCAGACAACGGGACACAATTCACTGACAAGAAGTTCAAAGGGTTACTAGAAGGACTAAGGATTAAGCAGAAGTTCTCCTCAGTAGAACACTCGCAAACCAACGGACAGGTCGAGACGGCCAACAAAGTCATCCTAAAAGGGCTAAAGAAGCGACTTGAAGGGAAGAAAGGCTCATGGGCAGACGAACTTGCCTCAGTCAATGGTCATACAGAACCACCCCCAATCATCTACCGGCAAAGCCCCCTACCGGCTCACCTCCGGGGTCGACGCCGTCATCCCAGTCGAAATCGGGGAACAAAGCCCGAGGTTACTCCTCGGAGGTGGAAGTGAGGCAATCGAAAAAGACCTGGCCGACGAAACAAGGGAGATGGCCCACCTAATGGAAGCGGGGATAAAACAAAAAATAGCCCTCAGGTACAATGGCAAAGTGTTGAAAAGGAGCTTAGAAAAAGGCAACCTGGTCTTACGGCGTAACGACATAGGGCCGCCAACCCCAAGAGAGGGCAAGCTGGCTGCAAACTGGGAGGGACTTTACAGAGTAAGAGAAGTCCTCGGCAAAGGGGGTTACAAGCTGGAAAAGCTGGATGGAAACGAGGTGCCGAGAACATGGAACATGGCAAATCTCAGGAGATTCTACTCGTAAGAAGGGGTGACCACACGACCTAACAAAACGATAAGTTTACTTTTTGCAAGTCTCAAATCGAAATAAAAAGCATAACAAAAAAGGCGAACGGTCGACCCAACGGAAACCCGGGACTGATCACCCCAGGAACCATAAGGGACCAAAGGAAAACAAATCCGCACAAGCAATAAATACCATGATAAACGGTAAAACGAAAGGCCGCGACGGCCCGAGCAAAAAAATTAAAAGCAAGGCCACGATGGCCCGAATAAAACCAGCATTAACTAATACGACAACGTAAAACAAAAAGGAAAATGTTCATTACAAGCAAAGGTGCCTACACAGGCCCAAACATCAAAAACGTAAACAACAAAGAAACAGGAGGAATCTCTACCTCAAGGCTTCAAGAGATCAACGATCTTCCCGCCCTTGACAGTATTAAGGGCACCCACTTGAGTAAGATCAAGATCGGGAGCAAGCACAGCCACCTGAAGCTTAATCCCCTCTTCGGTCAGCTTCACAGCCTCCCGAGCCCCCTGTGTAAGCTCCCTATTCTTTTTCTTCAAAAAAACCATCTCCTTGTGGGCTGCCTCCGCCGAGCTCTCCGCCAACTTAAGTTTTTCCTCCAGCTCCTCCACCCTCTTCTTGGCCGTCTCAATCTCACCGCAAGAAGTGTTCAGATCCTTCATCAAAGCAACATCCCGTTCCATCAACCTACTCGCCTCTTCAGCATACTCTTTATATTTCCCTTCCAACTCAGATAATTTCTTCTTCAAAGACTCCTCCCGAGACCTCGAGTCTGTCAAATATTTTTGCAAATCCCGAAGCTTCACCTCCATAGTATGATAGTTCCCCAAGACGGGCTCCACCTTCTTGGTAATGGCAGCTGCTCAGAGAAGGCTACGATAAATCCACCTCGCTTGCCCGAAAAGATTAGTGTCATGGAAGAACTCTTCCGTACCAGGTGATGACATCGATTCACTACCCCATTTAAAAATTTAGTGAACGAGTTCTTTTGGCAAGCACACTAAAATTATCGCCAAGTAATAACCCATAGTAGAGTGGGATCCTATCCACAGAGATTGCCAAATCCAAGCAGTTTTAATTGATTGATGAATTAGTCAAGCGGATCAATAAGATTGTGAAGTGCAAAAATGTAAATGGCATAAATGTAAATGACTAGAATATAAAGAAAAACAATAAAGTGTAGAATTAGAAATCGCAGAATGTAAAGTGCTGAATCATAAATGACTTGAATGTAAATGGGAATGGGGAATTGTTGAATGTAAAATTAAGCTATAAAGAAATGGATAGATGACAATGGGGGAATTCATTGAGATTGGGAGATGTTGTCTCTTTGGATCAAATCTAGCTTAGATCTTCTTCAATCATGCAACTCATTGACCTCCTGAGAATCATGATTGATTGAGCCCCAATCCCTTGGTGACTCAATCTCTCAGATCTTGATCAATAGCCAATTCCTTGGTCTAATTTCTCAGGAAGAAAGATGTGCTTGGTCTCTGATTATACCACACACCCTTGTAGGTCCAGGTAGAGGGGGGATAATATGTCACGTATCCCATCACCAAAACCCAAAATCTACTCAAATGTGAGAAGGGATTTCAAGCATGGTTTCATGTTTCCTTTCCCAAGGTTCCCATAAAACCCAATTGCATTCAATCTCTTTCCTAAGATGATTGAACACTAAGAATTAAGAACGAAATACTCCTAGCAAATCAAGAGAAGATGAAGAGAAGAATAATTTCACTATTATCAATCCATCAAGTACAACAGAGCTCCCTCTCTCAATGAGAGGGAAGTTAGCTACTCATGGCTTGAAAAGTACTCAAAAGTGATGTGTAAAAGTGGATATAGAACTAACTGCTTTACCCCTTTTTAATACTCTTTGGGGGTATTTATACTACTCCTAGTGAAAATAAAGAAATTACAAAAGTGAAAAAGGGAAAATTACATTTTGGAGGGAAAGAAAGCACTCAATAAACGTGACTCCTTAGCTGGCGTGTGGCTGGCGCTTCATCAGCGTGTCACGTGCCCTTCAAAATGGCTTGGCGTGCCACGCTTAATCCTTCAAGTGGCACGCTCGTCCCTTGTTAACCTTGGTGTGCCACGCCTTCGAACTCAAGTGGCACACCCCTTTGATTTTTCCACTTTGTTTGCCTCTGGAATTGGTGGACGAAATTGTGATAAAAGAGTTCCAGGCACTGTTAGAGAAGCTCACAACTCCGTTCAACTTAACCAGCAAGTGTACTAGGTCATCCAAGTAATACCTTACGTGAGTAAGGGTCGATCCCACAGAGATTGTTGGTATGAAGCAAGCTATGGTCACCTTGTAAATCTCAGTTAGGCAGATTAAATGGTTATGGGTTTCGAAAATTAATAATAAATAGAAAATAAAAAGGGATAGAAATACTTATGTATATCAATAGTGGGAATTTCAGATAGGCATGTGAAGATGCTAGAATCCTTTCGAATCTCTACTTTCTTATTGCTTTCATCAAATCCTTCTTACTCCTTTCCATGGCAAGCTGTATGTAGGGCATCACCATCATCAATGGCTACTTTTAATCCTCTCGGGAAAATGGTCCTATGCGCTGTCACTGCATGGCTAATCGTCTGGAGGCATCACCCTT
>NC_029772.3:48453056-48455166 GCF_000817695.3 Arachis duranensis | reverse complement strand
AGAATGATTGGCTTCTCTAGGAACTTAGAATTTTGGATAGTGTTTTTGAATTTCCTAGTTAAGCATGTTGATTCTTGAACACAGCTACTTATGAGTCTTGGCTGTGGCCCTAAGCATTTTGTTTTCCAGTATTACCACCGGATACATAAATGCCACAGACACATGACTGGGTGAACCTTTTTAGATTGTGACTCAGCTTTGCTAGAGTCCCCAGTTAGAGGTGTCCAGAGCTCTTAAGCACACTCTTTTGCTTTGGATCACGACTTTAACCACTCAGTCTCAAGTTTTTCACTTAGACCTGCATGACACAAGCACATGGTTAGGGACAGCTTGATTTAGCCGCGTAGGCCTGGATTTTATTTCCTTGGGCCCTCCTATCCATTGATGCTCAAAGCCTTGGGTCTTTTTTACCCTTGCCTTTTGGTTTTAAGGGCTATTGGCTTTTTCTGCTTGCTTTTTCTTTTTCTTTCTATTTTTTTGCCATCTTTTTTTGCAAGCTTTTCTTTTTTTTTCACTGCTTTTTCTTGCTTCAAAAATCAATTTTATGATTTTTCAGATTATCAATAACATTTCTCTTTGTTCATCATTCTTTCAAGAGCCAACAATTTTAACACTCATAAACAACAAGATCAAAAGACATATGCACTGTTCAAGTATTCATTCAGAAAAGAAAAGTGTTGTCACCACATCAATATAATTAAATTAAATTCAAGAATAAATTCGAAATTCATGTACTTCTTGTTCTTTTGAATTAAAATTCGAAATTCATGTACTTCTTGTTATTTTGAATTAAAACAATTTTTTATTTAAGAGAGGTAAAGGATTCATGGAATTATTCATAACTTTAAGACATAGTTACTAACTACTAATGATCATGAAGTAGAGACACAAAACATAGATAAACACAGCATAAAAACCGAAAAGCAGAAAGAAATAAGAACAAGGAATGAATCCACCTGAGTGAGGGTGGCGCCTTCTTGAAGGTTCGATGGTGCTTTTTGATCTCCTTTATGTCTCTTCCTTAATTTTGTTGCATGATCCCTAGTAATTTTGGTGTTCCTGTCCTTAGTTGCTCCCAATAATTGTGTGGAGGACAATTTATCCCCTGAGGTATCTCAGGGATCTCTTGATTTGCAGTCAAATGTTCTACCACTGAGCTATAAACCCTTAACATGAGTCTTTCCATCTCCCATGACTCAGACGTGGAAGCTTTTGTCTTCCCTTTTTTCTCTTCTTCTTTTTTTTTGGATGTCTCTGGCCTTAGGTGCCATTAATGGTTATGGAAAAGCAAAAAGCTATGCTTTTACCACACCAAACTTAGAAAATTTCTCGCCCTCGATCAAGAGAAGAAAGAAAAGATGAAGAATAAGAAGAAGATATGGAGGGGATTGAGGGATGTTTGTATTCGGCTATATGGGTGGGATTGGGTTGGAAAATATTTTTGAATTTGGAAGGTAGGTGGGGTTTATGGGGAAGAGTGGATGGATGTGAGTGGTGAATAGGTGATTGGGGAGAGAGATTGAGGTGATTGGTGAAGGGTTTTTGGGAAGTGTGACGTGGGGAGGAGTAAAATAGGATTAGGAGGTAAGGTGGGAATATAGTAGGTGGGGATCCTGTGGGGTCCACAGATCCTGAGGTGATCCTGTGGGGTCCACAGGATCCTGAGTTGTCAAGAAATACCATTCCTGCACCAAATAGGCATGTATAATTCCTTTGTACACCAAACTGGCGTTTAAGCGCCCATTGGTGCACGTTCTGGGCGTTCAACTCCCATGTAAAGCATGTTTCTGGCGTTGAACGCCAGTTTCATGCTTGTTGCTGGCGTTCAGTGCCAGCTTTTCCTCTAGGCACATTTCTGGCGTTCAAATGCCATAATGTTGCTTGTTTCTGGTGTTCAGCGCCAGATTCATGCTCTGTTCTGGCGTTGAACGCCAGCCAGATGCTTCTTACTGGCGTTGAACGCCAGTCTGTGCTTCCTCCAGGGTGTGATTTTTCTTCTGCTATTTTTGATTCTGTTTTTAATTTTTATATTTTTTTGTGACTCCACATGATCATGTACCTAATAAAACACAAAATAATAATAAAATAAAAATTAGATAAATAAAATTGG
>NC_029772.3:48452357-48452765 GCF_000817695.3 Arachis duranensis | reverse complement strand
TGTGCCTTAAACACAAGGTAGTCCCCATTCAATTGAGGGACTATTTCACCTCTGTTGACATCTATCACAGCTCCTGCTGTGGCTAGGAAAGGTCTTCCAAGGATGATACATTCATCCTCTTCCTTCCTAGTGTCTAAGATTATGAAAATCAGTAGGGATGTAAAGGCCTTCAACCCTTACTAACACGTCCTCTACTATTCCATAAGCTTGTCTCAATGACTTGTCTGCCAATTGTAATGAGAACAAGGCAGGTTGTACCTCAATAATCCCCAACTTCTCTATTACAGAGAGTGGCATAAGATTTATCCCTCACCCTAGATCACATAGAGCCTTTTCAAAGGTCATGGTGCCTATGGTACAAGGTATTAAGAACTTGCCAGGATCTTGTTTCTTTTGAGGTAGAGTTTG
>NC_029772.3:48439004-48452255 GCF_000817695.3 Arachis duranensis | reverse complement strand
AACAACTTGGCATTCAGCTTCATGATAGCTCCTAGATATTGAGCAACTTGCTCTCCAGTTACATCTTCATCCTCTTCTAAGGAGGAATAGTCTTCAGAGCTCATGAATGGTAGAAGGAGATTTAGTGGAATCTTTATGGTCTCTATATGAGCCTCAGACTCGTTTAGATCCTCAATGGGGAACTCTTTCTTGTTTGAGAGACGTCCCAGGAGGTCTTCCTCACTAGGATTTTCGTCCTCCTCCTCCCTTGTGCATTCGGCCATATTGATTACGTCAATGGCCTTGCACTCTCCTTTTGGATTCTCTTCTATATTGCTTGGGAGAATACTGGGAGGAGTTCTAATGACTTTCTTACTCAGCTGGCCCACTTGTGCCTCCAGATTTCTGATGGAGGATCTTGTTTCACTCATGAAACTGAAAGTGGCCTTTGACATATCAGAGACTAAATTGGCTAAATTAGAAGTGTTTTGTTCAGAATTCTCTGTCTGTTGCTGAGAATATGATGGAAAAGGCTTGCTATTGCTCAGCCTATTGTGTCCACCATTGTTAAAGCCTTCTTGAGGCTTTTGTTGATCCTTCCATGAGAAATTTGGATGATTTCTCCATGTTAATCCTTCCATGAGAAATTGGGATGATTTCTCCATGATGAGTTATAGGTGTTTCCATAAGGTTCACCCATGTAATTAACCTCTACTATGGCAGGGTTCTCAAGATCATAAGCTTCTTCAGAAGCTGCCTCTTTAGTACTGTTGGATGCATGTTG
Source organism: Arachis duranensis (assembly GCF_000817695.3). NCBI lineage: Eukaryota > Viridiplantae > Streptophyta > Magnoliopsida > Fabales > Fabaceae > Arachis > Arachis duranensis. Next base: position 48,451,492 of record NC_029772.3, on the reverse strand, counting down.
CCATCCATTCAGATTTTGAGAGATCATGTTGACCTGTTGAGTCAATACTTGGTTCTGAGCCAATATGGCATTCAGAGCATCAATTTCAATAACTCCTTTCTTCTGAGGTATCCCATGATTCACAAAATTCCTCTCAGAAGTGTACATGAATTGGTTGTTTACAACCATGTCAATGAGTTCTTGAGCCTCTTCAGGCATTTTCTTTAGGTGAATAGATCCACCTGCAGAATGGTCCAATGACATTTTCGAAAATTCAGATAGACCATAATAGAATATATTTAATATGGTCCATTCTGAAAATATGTCAGATGGGCACCTTTTGGTCAGCTGCTTGTATCTTTCCCAAGCTTCATAGAGGGATTCACCATCTTTTTGTTTGAAGGTCTGAACATCCACTCTAAGCTTGCTCAGCTTTTGAGGAGGAAAGAATTTATCTAAGAAGGCAGTGACTAGCTTATCCCAGGAGTCCACGCTATCCTTGGGTTGTGAATCCAACCATATTCTAGCTCTGTCTCTTATAGCAAAAGGGAAAAGCATGAATCTGTAGACTTCAGGATCAACTCCATTCGTCTTTACAGTCTCACAGATCTGCAAGAACTCAGTTAAAAACTGATAAGGATCTTCAGATGGAAGTCCATAAAGCTTGCAGTTTTGTTGTATTAAGGCAACTAGCTGAGGTTTCAGCTCAAAGTTATTGGCTCCAATGGCAGGAATGGAGATGCTTCTTCCATCAAATTTGGACGTTGGCTTTGTGAAGTCACCAAGCATTCTCCTTGCATTATTATTATTTTCGGCTGCCATCTCCTTCTCTTGTTCGAAAATTTCTGAAAGGTTGTTTCTGGATTGTTGTAATTTAGTTTCTCTTAGTTTCCCTTTCATAGTCCTTTCAGGTTCAGGATCAATTTCAACAAGAGTGCCTTTTTCCCTGTTCCTGCTCATATGAAAGAGAAGAAAACAAGAAAAGAAGAGGAATCCTCTATGTCACAGTATAGAGATTCCTTTATGTTAGTAGAAGAAGAAAGGGGATAAGAGTGAAGAATAATGGGTTCGGATTTTTAGATGAAGAGAGGTGAAGAGAAGTGTTAGTAAATAAATAATTGAATAGAATAAGAAAAGAGATAGAGAATTTCGAAAATAATTTTGAAAAAGTGGTTAGTGATTTTCGAAAATCAGAGATAAGATATAATTGAAATTAAAATTTAAAACAATTAAAAAGAATTTTTGAAAAAGAGAGAAGTATTTTCGAAAATTAGAGAGGGATAGGTAGTTAGTTGGTTTTGAAAAAGATAGGAAACAAACAAAAAGTTAGTAAGTTGATTGAAAAAGATATTAAAATCAAATTTGAAAAAGATAAGAAGATAAGAAGTTAGATAAGATATTTTGAAATCAAAATTTGAAAAAGATAAAATTTTTTTGAAAAAGATAAGATAAAAGATAAAAAGATTTAATTCAAAAATTTGAAATTACTTACTTCACTAACAAGAAACTACAAGATAAGATTCTAGAACTTAAAGATTGAACCTTTCTTAACAAGAAAGTAACAAACTTCAAATTTTTGAATCAATCACATTATAGAAGAATTCAAACTTAGAAAGATAGAGTTCGAATTGTGCATGTTAGTCCATAAATAGAAGGATGTGAGAAGAGGGAAAGAATTTTCGAAAATAAGTTAAAATATTTTGAAAAAGAATTTTGAAATTTTCAAGAAATAGAAAAAAAAATGAAAAAGATATAACTTTTGAAAAAGATTTTTAAAATTGAAATTTTGACTTGACTTGTAAGAAACAACTAATTTTTAAAAATTTTTGACCAAGTCAACCCAAAATTTCGAAAATTTAGAGGGAAATAAGGAAAAGATATTTTTTTGATTTTTGAATATTTTAATTATGAGAGAGAAAAACAAAAACATGATCCAAAACATGAAAATTTTGGATCAAAACACATGATGCATGCAAGAACACTATGAATGTCAAGATGAACACCAAGAACACTTTGAAGATCATGATGAACATCAAGAACATAATTTTGAAAAAAATTTTGATGCAAAGAAAACATGCAAGACACCAAACTTAGAAATCTTTAATGCATAGACTCTAACAAACGAAAAATGCACATGAAAAACAACAAACAACACAACAAGAAATCATCAAGATCAAACAAGAAGACTTGTCAAGAACAACTTGAAGATCATGAAGAACACTATGAATGCATGAGATTTTCGAAAAATGCAAGAAAAATTTTTAAAGCATGCAATTGACACCAAACTTAAAAGTTGACTCAAGACTCAAACAAGAAACACAAAGTATTTTTTTATATTTCTTTTTTATGATTTTATTAATTTTTTTTGGATTATTATTAATTTTTTTTCGAAAATATTTTTGGAAAAATGAAAAAGAAAAATTTTGAAAAAGTTTTTGAAAAGAAAATTACCTAATCTGAGCAACAAGATGAACCGTCAGTTGTCTATATTCGAACAATCCCCGGCAACGGCGCCAAAAACTTGGTGGACGAAATTGTGATAAAAGAGTTTCAGGCACTGTTAGAGAAGCTCACAACTCCGTTCAACTTAACCAGCAACTGTACTGGGTCATCCAAGTAATACCTTACGTGAGTAAGGGTCGATCCCACAGAGATTGTTGGTATGAAGCAAGCTATGGTCACCTTGTAAATCTCAGTTAGGCAGATTAAATGGTTACGGGTTTCGAAAATTAATAATAAATAGAAAATAAAAAGGGATAGAAATACTTATGTAAATCAATAGTGGGAATTTCAGATAGGCGTGTGGAGATGCTAGAATCCTTTCGAATCTCTACTTTCTTATTGCTTTCATCTAATCCTTCTTACTCCTTTCCATGGCAAGCTGTATGTAGGGCATCACCATTGTCAATGGCTACATCTCATCCTCTCAGTGAAAATGGTCCTATGCTCTGTCACAGCACGGCTAATCAGCTGTTGGTTCTCAATCAGGTTGGAATAAGATCCATTGATCCTTTTGCGTTTGTCATCACGCCCAGCAATCGCGAGTTTGAAGCTCGTCACAGTCATCCAATACCGGAATCCTACTCGGAATACCACAGACAAGGTTAGACTTTCCGGATTCTCGGGATCCTACTCGGAATACCACAGACAAGGTTAGACTTTCCAGATCCCCATGAATACCACCATCTATCTAGCTTATACCACGAAGATTCTGTTGGGAAATCTAAGAGATATGCGCCCGGCCTAGAGTAGAACGGAAGTGGTTGTCAATCACGCGCGTTCATAGGTGAGAATGATGATGAGTGTCACGGATCATCACATTCATCAAAGTGTTGTGCAACGTATATCATGGAATAAGAATAAAAGAGAATTGAATAGAAAGTAATAATAATTGTATTGAAACTTGAGGTACAGCAGAGCTCCACACCCTTAATCTATGGTGTGCAGAAACTCCACCGTTGAAAATACATAAGTGAAAGGTTCAGGCATGGCCGAATGGCCAGCCCCCATGAAGGTGATCAAAAGACCGAATGGTCAAGAGATGACTAATACACTAGTAAAAAGTCTTATTTATACTAAATTAGCTACTAGGGTTTACATGAGTAAGTAATTGATGCATAAATCCACTTTCGGGGCCCACTTGGTGTATGTTTGGGCTGAGCTTGATCTATCCACGAGCTGAGGCTTTTCTTGGAGTTGAACGCCGAGTTATAACGTGTTTTGGGCGTTCAACTCCGGATCATGACGTGTTTCTGGCGTTTAACTCCAGACAGCAGCATGTACTTGGCGTTCAACGCCAAGTTACGTCGTCAATTTCCGATTAAAGTATGGACTATTATATATTGCTGGAAATATCTGGATGTCTACTTTCCACCGCCGTTGAGAGTACGCCATTTGGAGTTCTTAAACCCCTGAAAATCCATTTTGAGTGCAGGGAGGTCAGATTCCAACAGCATCAGCAATCCTTTTGTCAGCCTTTTTCAGAGTTTTGCTCAAGTCCCTCAATTTCAGCAAAAAATTACCTGAAATCACAGAAAAACACACAAACTCATAGTAAAGTCCAGAAATGTGAATTTAACATAAAAACTAATGAAAATATCCCTAAAAGTAGCTTGAACTTACTAAAAACTACCTAAAAACAATGCCAAAAAGCGTATAAATTATCCGCTCATCAGGAATCTTGAACTAGCGTGGCACGCCTAGGGTCTGGCGTGCCATGTGCTTGTAGTGTGCTTGGCTAAGCTTTCTGGAAAGTTACATTAGCATGGCACACCCAGGGTCTGGCGTGCCACGCCCCTTTGTGAGTGAGTGGTCCTTCTGTTTGGCGTGCCACGCCACGAACTCAAGTGGCACGCCCCAATGATGCTTTGGCCTCTGAATGACACTGGCATGGCATGCCTGGTTGCTCTAGTGGCACGCCTAAGTGAAGAATAGTAATTGGCGTGCCACGCCTTTGATACCAAGTGGCACGCCCCATGTAATTGGCCTCTTCCACTCACTCTGGAAACTTATACCAGCGTGTCACACCTAAAGGTTGGTGTGCCACGCCCATGATCTTGTCTCGCTCCAGTAAGTGGTGTGCCACGCCTTGGCCTTCAAGTTGCACGCCAAAGTGACTTTTTAGAACTGGCGTGCCACGCCTTCAACACCAAGTGGCACGTCCAAGTGAGGTTGAGAGGTTGGCGTGCCACGCCATGCTGCTCAAGTGGCACGCCCATGCTTCAATTGCCTTTAGCCCCTTCTCTGGATCATTGTACCAGCGTGCCATGCCAGGTTGCTCAAGTGGCACACCCATGTATTTGTGCATTCTTCAAGCTTGGTGTGCCATGCCTAGGTCTTCAAGTGGCACGCCACAGTGACTTTTTGAAGTTGGCGTGTGATGAGCGGATAATTTATAAGCTTTTTGGCATTGTTTTTAGGTTGTTTTTAGTAGGATCTAGCTACTTTTAGGGATGTTTTCATTAGTTTTTATGTAAAATTCACATTTCTGGACTTTACTATGAGTTTGTGTGTTTTTCTGTGATTTCAGGTATTTTCTGGCTGAAATTGAGGGACCTGAGCAAAACTCTGATAAGAAGGCTGACAAAGGACTACTAATGCTATTGGATTCTAACCTCCCTGCACTCGAAATGGATTTTCGGGAGCTACAGAAATCCAAATGGCGCGCTCTCAACGACGTTGGAAAGTAGACATCCAGAGCTTTCCAGCAATATATAATAGTTCATACTTTATTCAAGATTTGATGACGTAAACTGGCACTCAACGCCATTTCTATGCTGCATTATGGAGTCAAACGCCAGAAACACGTCACGAACCAGAGTTGAACGCCAAAAACACGTTACAACTTGGCGTTCAACTCCAAGATAAGCCTCAGCTCGTGTAAAGATCAAGCTCAGCCCAAGTGCACACCAAGTGGGCCCCGGAAGTGGATTTATGCATCAATTACTTACTTCTGTAAACCCTAGTAGCTAGTTTAGTATAAATAGAACTTTTTACTAGTGTATTAGACGTCTTGGACTATCTAGTTCTTTTGACCATTTGGTCTTTCCTGAGGGTTGGCCATTCGGCCATGCCTGGACCTTCATCACTTATGTATTTTTAACGGTGGAGTTTCTACACACCATAGATTAAGGGTGTGGAGCTCTGCTGTACCTCAAGTTTCAAAGCAATTACTACTATTTTCTATTCAATTCCGCTTGTTCTTATTCTAAGATATTTGTTGCACTTCAACATGATGAATGTGATGATCTGTAACACTCATCATCATTCTCACCTATGAACGCGTGACTGACAACCACTTCCGTTCTACCTCAAACCGGGCGCATATCTCTTGGATTCCTTAATCAGAATCTCCGTGGTATAAGCTAGATTGATGGCGGCATTCATGAGAATCCGGAAAGTCTAAACCTTGTCTGTGGTATTCCGAGTAGGATTCATGAATTGAATGACTGTGACGAGCTTCAAACTTGCGATTGTTGGGCGTGATGACAAACGCAAAAGAATCAAGGGATTCTATTCCAACATGATCGAGAACCCATGGAAAGGAATAAGAAGGATTGAAGGAAGGCAGTAGGAAAGTAGAGATCCAACAGGGACAAGCATCTCTAGACACTTATCTGAAATTTCCACCATTGGATTACATGGTAACTCTATCTTTATTTTCTGCTTTATTTACTATTGAAAAACTTCATAACATTTATTATCCGCCTAACTGAGATTTACAATTTGACCATAGCTTGCTTCATACCAATAATCTCCATGGGATCGACCCTTACTCACGTAAGGTATTACTTGGACGACCCAGTGCACTTGCTAGTTAGTTGTGCGGAGTTGTGACTAAGTGTGATTCATGTTTGAGAGCGCTACCAAGTTATTGGAGCCATTGTTGATGATCACAATTTCGTGCATCAAGTTTTTGGCGCCGTTGTCGGGGATTGTTCGAGTATGGATAATTGACAGTTCATCTTGTTGCTCAGATTAGGTAATTTTCTTTTTTTATTTTCTTTTCAAAAAGTTTTCAAAAACATTTTTTAAAAAAATCTTCTCTTTGTTTTCGAAAAATTATTCAAAATTTTTAAGAATGAATTCTAGTGTTTCATAAAGTACGTTGTAGCTTGGCTGGCTGTAAAGCCATGTCTAATTCCTGTGGTTTTGATTGAGGACTATGAATTCATTACTTCATTTTTCCAAAATATGTTTTTGAAAAATTTATTAAGAAAATCCAAAAAAATCATAAAATCATAAAAACCAAAAATATTTTGTGTTTCTTGTTTGAGTCTTGAGTCAATTTATAAGTTTGGTATCTATTGCATGTTCATCTTATTCTTCCATTTTTTTTTTGAAAATTCATGCATTCATAGTGTTCTTCATGATCTTCAAGCTGTTCTTGGTAAGTCTTCTTGTTTGATCTTGATGTTTTCTTGTTTTGTGTCTTTAATTGTTTTTCATATGCATTTTTTCATTCATAGTGTCCATGCATTAAAAAATTCTAAGTTTGGTGTCTTGCATGTTTTCTTTGCATAAAAATTTTTTCAAAAATATGTTCTTGATGTTCATCATGATCTTCAAAGTGTTCTTGATGTTCATCTTGACATTCATAGTGTTCTTGCATGCATCATGTGTTTTGATCCAAAATTTTCATGTTTTGGGTCATTTTTGTGTTTTTCTCTCTCATCATTAAAAATTCAAAAATAAAAAATTATCTTTTCCTTTTTTTCTCATAAATTTCGAAAATTTGAGTTGAATTAGTCAAAAAATTTTTAAAAAAAGTTGTTTCTTATGAGTCAAGTCAAATTTTCAATTTTAAAAATCTTATCTTTACAAAAACTTTTTCAAAAATCAAATCTTTTTCATTTTTTATTTATTTTCAAAAATTTTAAAATTATTTTTCAAAAATCTTTTTCTTAATATTATTTCATGATTTTCAAAAATTACACGAACAATTAATGTGATTGATTCAAAAATTTGAAGTTTGTTACTTTCTTGTTAAGAAAGGTTGAATCTTTAAATTCTAGAATCATATCTTTTAGTTTCTTGTTAGTCAAGTAATCAATTTTAATTTTTAAAATTAAATCTTTTTCAACCATATCTTTTTAATCATATCTTTATATCATATCTTTTTCAAAAATTTGATTTCAAAATATCTTATCTAACTTCTTATCTTCTTATCTTTTCAAATTTGATTTTAATATCTTTTTCAACTAACTAATTAATTTTTTGTTTGTTTCTTATCTTTTTCAAAACCACCTAACTACTTTTCCCTCTCTAATTTTTGAAAATATCTCATCCCTTTTTCAAAATTCTTTTTAAATTAACTAATTATTTTAAATTTTAATTTTAATTCTATCTCACCTTTAATTTTCGAAAATCGTTAACTGCTTTTCAAAATTAATTTTCGAATTCTCTCTCTCTCTCATCTTCTTCTATTTATTTATTTATTTACTAACACTTCTCTTCACCTCTCTTCATCTCAAATCACTGCCCCTACCTTTACCCTTTATTCAGACTATTCATTTTTCTTCACTCTTATTCCCTTTCTTCTACTAATAATAAGGAACCTCTTTATTGTGACATAGACGATTCCTCTTCCTTTTTTCTATTCTCTTCTTTCTCATATGAGCAGGAACAAGGAGAAAGGCATTCTTGTTGAAGCTGATCCAAAACCTGAAAGGACTCTGAAGAGGAAACTAAAAGAAGCTAAATTACAACAATCCAGAGACAACCTTACTGAAATTTTCGAACAAGAGAAGGAGATGGCAGCCAAACCCAACAACAATAATGCAAGGAGGATGCTTGGTGATTATACTACACCTACTTCCAAGTTTGATGGAAGAAGCATCTCAATTCCTGCCATTGGAGCAAACAATTTTGAGCTAAATCCTCAATTAGTTGCTCTAATGTAACAAAGCTGCAAGTTTTATGGACTTCCATCAGAAGATCCCTACTAGTTCTTAACTGAGTTCTTGCAGATCTGTGAGACTGTTAAGACTAATGGAGTAGATCCTGAAGTCTATAGGCTCATGCTTTTCTCTTTTGCTGTAAGAGACAGAGCTAGAGCATGGTTGGACTCTCAACCTAAAGATAGCCTGGACTCTTGGGATAAGCTGGTCACGGCCTTCTTGGCTAAGTTCTTTCCTCCTCAAAAGCTGAGCAAGCTTAGAGTGGATGTTCAGACCTTCAAACAAAAAGATGGTGAATCCTTTTATGAAGCTTTGGAAAGATACAAGCAGATGACCAAAAGATGTCCTTCTGACATGTTTTCAGAATGGACCATGATAGATATATTCTATTATGGTCTATCTGAGTTCTCTAAGATGTGACTAGACCATTCTGCATGTGGATCTATTCACCTAAAGAAAATGCCTGCAGAAGCTCAAGAACTTATTGACATGGTTGCAAATAACCAGTTCATGTACACTTCTGAGAGGAATTCCGTGAATAATGGGACGCCTCAAAGGAAGTGAGTTCTTTAAATTGATGCTCTGAATGCCATATTGGCTCAGAACAAAATGTTGACTCAGCAAGTCAAACATGATTTCTCAAAGTCTGAATGGATGGCAAAATGCATCCAACAATACTAAAGAGGCATCTTCTGAAGAAGAAGCTTATGATCTTGAGAACCCTACAATAGCAGAGGTAAACTATATGGGTGAACCTTATGGAAATACCTATAATTCATCATAGAGAAATCATCCAAATTTCTCATGGAAGGATCAACAAAAGCCTCAACAAGGCTTTAATAATGGTGGAAGAAATAGGCTCAGCAATATCAAGCCTTATTCATCATCTTCTCAGCAATAGACAGAGAATTATGAACAGAGTACCTCTAACTTAACAAATTTAGTCTCTGATCTGTCTAAGGCCACTTTAAGTTTCATGAGTGAAACAAGGTCCTCCATGAGAAATTTGGAGGCACAAGTGGGCCAGCTGAGTAAGAAAGTTACTGAAACCCCTCCTAATACTCTCCCAAGCAATACAGAAGAGAATTCAAAGAGAGAGTGCGAGGCCATTGATATACTCAACATGGCCGAATGCAAGAAGGAGAGAGAGGATGTAAATCCTAAGGAGGAAGACCTCATGGGACATCTCTCAAGAAAGAAGGAGTTCCCTATTGAGGACCCAAAGGAATCTAAGGCTCATATAGAGACAATAGAGATTCCATTAAACCTCCTTCTACCATTCATGAGCTCTAAAGACTATTCTTCCTCTGAAGAGGAAGAAGATGTAACTGGAGAACAAGTTGCTCAATATCTAAGAGCTATCATGAAGCTGAATGCCAAGTTATTTGGTAAAAAGATTTAAAAGGAACACAGCACCTCCCTTGCTCATTAGTGAACTAGATACATGGGTTCAGAAAACTTTACCTCAAAAGAGACAAGATCTTGGTAAATTCTTAATACCTTGTACCATAGGCACCATGACCTTTAACAAGGCTCTGTGTGACCTCGGGTCAAGTATAAATCTTATGCCACTCTCTGTAATGGAGAAGGTAGGGATCATTGAGATACAGCCTGCCATATTCTCATTACAAATGGCAGACAAGTCAGTAAGACAAGCTTATGGATTAGTAGAGGACGTGTTAGTAAAGGTTGAGGGCCTTTACATCCCTACTGATTTCATAATCTTAGACACTAGGAAGGAAGAGGATGAATGCATCATCCTGGGAAGACCTTTCCTAGCCACAGTAGGAGCTGTGATAGATGTTAATAGAGAAGAATTAGTCATTCAATTGAATGGGGACTACCTTGTGTTTAAGACCCAAGGGTGTTCTTCTGTTAACAATGGAGAGGAAGCATGAAAAGCTTCTCTCAGTACAGAGTCAAACAGAGCCCCCATAGTCAAACTCTAAGTTTGGTGTTGGGAGGCCACAACCAAACTCTAAGTTTGGTGTTGAATCCCCACAACCAAACCCTAAGTTTGGTGTTAGGAATCTACAACATTGACCTGATCACCTATGAGGCTCCATGAGAGCACACTGTCAAGCTATTGACATTAAAGAAGCACTTATTGGGAGGCAACCCAATTTTTATTTATCTAATTTTATTTTATTTTCATTGTTCTTTTATGTTTTATTAGGTTCATGATCATGTGGAGTCACAAAAAAATATTAAAATTAAAAACAGAATCAAAAAGAGCATAAGAAAAATCACACCCTAAAGAAAGGACTTACTAGCGTTTAAATGCCAGTAAAGAGCATCTGGCTGGCGTTCAACGCTAGAACAGAGCATGGATCTGGCATTGAACACCAGAAACAAGCAACACCCTGGCGTTCAAATGCCAGGAATGCACCCTGGGGAGAGCTGGCGCTGAACGCCAGAAACAAGCATGGAACTGGCGTTCAACGCCAGAAACATGCTGCACATGGGCGTTGAACGCCCAGAACATGCATCACTTCGGCGTTTGAATGCCAGAATTGCATGCAAAGGCATTTTACATGCCTAATTGGTGCAGGGATGTAAATCCTTGACACCTCAGGATCTTTGGACCCCACAGGATCATCTCAGGATCTGTGGACCCCACAAGATCCCCACCTACCATATTCTCCCCTCTTCTCAACATTCATCCTCTCTTTCCAATAAACACTCTTCCCCAAAACCCTTCACCAATCACCTCAATCTCTCTTCCCAATTACCCCCTTCACCACTCACATCCATCCACTCTTCCCCATAAAACCTTACCTACCTTCAAAATTCAAATTTCTTTCCCACCCAAACCCACCCTAAATGGCCGAACCTACTCCCTCTCCCCTCACTATATAAACCCCTCCATTCTTCTTCATTTTCACACAACACAAACCTCTACCTCCGAGTCATGGGAGATGGAAAGATTCATCTCCAAAGCCCATCAAGACCACTTCTATGATGTTGTGGCTAAGAAGAAGGTGATCCCTGAGGTCCCTTTCAAGCTCAAGAAAAATGAATTTCCGGAGATCCAACATGAGATTCAAAGAAGAAGTTGGGAAGTTCTAACCAACCCCATCCAACAAGTCAGAATCTTAATGGTTCAAGAGTTCTATGCCAATGCATGGATCACTAGGAACCATGATCAAAGTATGAACCTGAATCCAAAAAACTATCTTACAATGGTTTAGGGGAAATACTTAGATTTTAGTCCAGAAAATGTGAGGTTGGCATTCAACTTGCCCATGATGCAAGGAGACGCACACCCCTACACAAGAAGGGTTAACTTTGATCAAAGGTTGGACCAAGTCCTTAGGGACATATGTGTTGAAGGAGCTCAATGGAAAAGAGACTCCAAAGGCAAACCGGTTCAATTAAGAAGACTGAACCTCAAGCCTGTGGCTAGAGGATGATTGGAGTTCATCCAACGCTCCATCATCCCCACTAGCAACCGATCTGAAGTTACTGTGGATCGGGCCATCATGATTTATAGCATCATGAATGGAGAGGAAGTAGAAGTTCATGAAGTTACCTCCCTTGAATTCTACAAAATAGCCGATAAGCCCTCTACTTTAGCAAGGCTAGCTTTTCCTTATCTTATTTGCCATCTATGTTACTCAGCTGGAGTCATCATAGAAGGAGACATCCCCATTAAGGAGGATAAGCCCATCACTAAGAAAAGGATGGAGCAAACAAGAGAGCCCACTCATGGATCCCAAGAGACGCATGAGGAAGCTCATCACCAAGAAATCCTGGAGATGCCTCAAGGGATGCACTTTTCTCCCAACAACTATTGGGAATAACTCAACACTTCTCTAGAAGATTTGAGTTACAATATGGATCAATTAAGGGTGGAACATAAAGAGCACTCCATCATTCTCTATGAAATTAGATAAGATCAAAGAGCAATGAGGGAGGAGCAACAAAGACAAGGAAGAACTCAAAGACATCATTGGTTCTTCAAGAAGAAAACGCCACTGATGAGCGGATAATTTATACGCTTTTTGGCATTGTTTTTAGTATGTTTTTAGTATATTTTAATTAGTTTTTATTATATTTTTATTAGTTTTTATTTAAAATTCACTTTTCTGGACTTTACTATGAGTTTGT
>NC_029772.3:48438314-48438696 GCF_000817695.3 Arachis duranensis | reverse complement strand
ACGTTGCAAATCAGCTTCAGAATTCCCAGCGTTTAACGCTGGAACTGGCATAAAAATTGGAGTTAAACGCCCAAACTGGCATGAAAGCTGGCGTTTAACTCCAGAAAAAGTCTCTACACATGAAAGCTTCAATGCTCAGACCATGCACACACTAAGTGGTCCCAGAAGTGGATTTTTACGTCATTTACTCATTTCTGTATACCCTAGGTTACTAGTTTACTATTAATAGGATCTTTTGACATTGTATCTGTACCTCATGACACTCTACACGTTTCTCATTGTATCTTCTACAGCATGAGTCTCTAAACCCCATGGTTGGGGGTGAGGAGCTCTGCTGTGTCTTGATGGATTAATGCAATTACTACTGTTTTTCATTCAATCA
>NC_029772.3:48432907-48438044 GCF_000817695.3 Arachis duranensis | reverse complement strand
TGATAATTATTGATATCCTGACTAAGATTTACAAGATAACCATAGCTTGCTTCAAGCCGACAATCTCCGTGGGATCGACCCTTACTCACGTAAGTTATTACTTGGACGACCCAGTGCACTTGCTGGTTAGTTGTGCGGAGTTGCAAAAGTGTGATTGCAATTTCGTGCACCAAGTTTTTGGCGCCGTTGCCGGGGATTGTTCGAGTTTGGACAACTGACGGCTTATCTTGTTGCTTAGATTATGACTGTTTTATTTTTGTTGGTTTAGAGTCTTTTAGTCGAGTCTAGTTTCATATTTTAAGTTTGGTGTCAATTGCATGCTTTTATTTTTCTTTTAATTTTCGAATTTGCATGTCCTTAGTCCCTTTTTGATCCTTAAAAATTCTAAGTTTGGTGTCCGCTTTGTGTTTTTCGCTTAAAATTTTCGAAAATTTGTGTCTGATTTTCTAAAAATTTTAATTTTGGTGTCATTTTGTTGTTTTTCTCTTTCCTCATTTCAAAAAAAAAAATCAAATCTTTTTCAAAATAATTTTCAATCATATCTTTTCAATTGCTAATTCCAAAATCTTTTTAATTGACTAATTGATTTAGTTTTCAATTTGCTTTGATTTTATTTTTCTTTTAGTTTTCAACATTTTATTTTATTTTCCTTTTGTTTTATTTTATTATTTTCGGTCAAAAAAAATATATTTTAATCTACTTGCGATCCATATCATTTCCCTTTCTCCATCATGGACCTAAGTGGAATTGAGCAGTCCAGAAGGACTTTGGGGTCATATGCTAACCCCATTACAGCTGCATATGGGAGTAACATATGTATACCTCCCATCAAAGTAAGCAGCTTTGAGCTAAACCCTCAACTCATTATCATGGTGCAGCAAAATTGCCAGTATTTCGGTCTTCCACAGGAAGAACCTACTGAGTTTCTGGCATAATTCTTACAACTTGCTGACACAATACGTGATAAAGAGGTGGATCAGGACGTCTACAGATTATTACTGTTTCCATTTGCTGTAAAAGATAAAGCTAAGAGGTGGTTAAATAACCAACCTACAGCAAGCATAAAGACATGGAAACAGTTGTCAAACAAATTCCTGAATCAATTTTACCCTCCAAAAAGGATGACACAGCTAAGGCTGGACATCCAAGGCTTTAAACAAGAGGATAATGAATCCCTTTACAATGCCTGGGAGAGGTATAGAGGTATGCTAAGGAAATGTCCCTCTGAAATGTTTTCAGAGTGGGTACAGTTAGACATCTTCTACTATGGGCTTACAGAAAAAGCTCAGATGTCTTTAGACCACTCAGCTGGTGGATCTATACATATGAGGAAGACGATTGAAGAGGCTCAAGAGCTTATAGATACTGTTGCTAGAAATCAATATTTGTACTCTAGCAATGAGTTTTCTACAAAAGAAGAAGTTATGGCAGTAGCCACTGATCCTAATCCTCAAGAACAGATGATTGAGCTTAATCAACAATTGCTCCTGATGACAGAACAGTTAGCAGAATTTAAAGAGATGCTTCATGAAACTAAAACTGCTAACAAGAACATAGAACTGCAATTGAATCAAGAAAAACAACAGATATCTAAACAGATAACAGAAGAATGTCAAGCAGTTCAACTGAGGAGTGGGAAGACATTGAATAACACTGCTCAAAGTAGCAAAAAGCCAAATAAGGAACAATTGACAAAGGATAACCAAACCACTGTTCAAAATCCCTCTGAGGACAGTAAGAGCCCAGAGAGGAGCACTTTTGGCGTTCAAACGCCAGAAAAGGGGGGAAAGCTGGCGTTAAACGCCCATTCCCTGCCCAGTTCTGGCGTTCAAACGCCAGAGAAGGGAGAGAAGATGGCGTTAAACGCCCAATCTTCACCCAATCCTGGCGTTCAGACGCCAAGGGAGGATCAGACACCTGAGAGTGCTGACAGTAATCCCTCTAAAAAGGCTTCTCCAACCACTTCTGTAAGGAATAAACCTGCAGCAACCAAGGTTGAAGAATATAAAGCCAAGATGCCTTATCCTCAGAAACTCCGCCAAGCGGAACAGGATAAGCAATTTGCCCGCTTTGCAGACTACCTAAGGACTCTTGAAATAAAGATTCCGTTTGCAGAGGCACTTGAGCAAATACCTTCTTATACTAAGTTCATGAAAGAGATCTTAAGTCATAAGAAGGATTGGAGAGAAACTGAAAAAGTATTTCTCACTGAAGAATGCAGTGCAGTCATTCTGAAAAGCTTATCAAAAAAGCTTCAAGATCCAGGAAGCTTTATGATACCATGCACATTAGAAGGTGCTTGCACCAAGACAGCCCTATGTGATCTTGGAGCAAGCATCAATCTAATACCTGCATCCACTATCAGAAAGCTTGGGTTGACTGAAGAAGTCAAACCAACCCGGATATGCCTCCCTGGAACTAAGTGGATAACCAATTCAAAGGGTGTCCCAAATCAACTCAAGAGGGGAGACCTCAAACCAATTGCAAGAGGTTGGCTAGACTTTATTGGGCGTTCCATATTGCCCACTAGCAACCGTTCTGAGGTCACCATCAAGAGAGCAGTGATGATTTATTGCATTATGCTTGGAAAATAAGTGGAGGTTCATCATCTGATTGCTTGTGAGATCTACACAATTGCACATAAGAATTCCACTGAAGCCAAACTGGCTTACCCAAGCTTGATCTCCTTGCTCTGTAAAGAGGCTGGGGTAAAGATGGGAGTAGATGAATTCATACCCATTGAACATCCAATCACCAAGAAGTCAATGGAAGGACAAATGCAAGACAACTCTATCAAAAAGAGGACGCAGGAGTTCCTCCCTGAATTTCCTGAAATTGGCTACTAGGCCAGCCTAGAAGCATCTATCACCAAGTTGCAAGAAACTATGTAGCAACTTAAGGAAGAACAACAGAATCAGAACTGCATGCTTTGCAAATTGCTGAAGGAACAAGAGAAGCAAGGGCGTGAACTTCAAGAATTGAAACGCCAAAAATTCTCCCCCCAATTTGAGGGAGCATCCACTTCTCAAAATCAAGGTTGTTGAATCCTAACTCTGTGAAAACCTCTATCATTAGGAGCCTATTTAAATTTTTGTTTTCTATTTTTTACTAGTCTCATCTTATATCACTTTTTGAGTATTATTCTTAATTCATGATTAATAAAAATTAAAGTTCATGTCTTAAAGCTATGAATGTCCTATGAATCCATCACCTCTCTTAAATGAAAAGTGCTTTAATTCCAAAAGAACAAGAAGTACAGGATTTCGAATTTATCTTTGAAACTAGTTGAATTAGTTTGATGTGGTGACAATACTTTTTGTTTTCTGAATGAATGCTTGAACAGTGCATATGTCTTTTGAGTTTGTTGTTTTAAGAATGTCAAAATTGTTGGCTCTTGAAAGAATGAAGGAAAAGGAGAACTGTTATTGAGGATCTGAAAAAATCATCAAATTGATTCTTGAAGCAAGAAAAAGCAGTGAATTAAAAAAAAACGAAAAGAAAAGAAAGAGAAAAAGAAAAGAAAAATAAAGTTGTGATCCAAGGCAAAAAGAGTGTGCTTAAGAACCCTAGACACCTCTAATTGGGGACTCTAGCAAAGCTGAGTCACAATCTGAAAAGGTTCACCCAATTATGTGTCTGTGGCATGTATGTATCCGGTGGTAATACTGGAAGACAAAGTGCTTTGGGCCACAGCCAAGACTCATAAAATAAGCTATGTTCAAGAATCATCATACTTAACTAGGAGAATCAATAACACTATCTGAGTTCTGAGTTCCTATAGATGCCAATCATTCTGAACTTCAAAGGATAAAGTGAGATGCCAAAACTGTTCGGAAGCAAAAAGCTACTAGTCCCGCTCATCTAATTGGAGCTAAGTTTCCTTGATATTTTGGAGTCTATAGTATATTCTCTTCTTTTTATCCTAAATTGGCGTGGTCTCAACGGCGTTGGAAAGTAGACATCCTGGGCTTTCCAGCAATGTATAATAGTCCATACTTTGCCCGAGATTTGATGGCCCAAACCGGCGTTCCAAATCAGCTTCAGAATTCCCAGCGTTTAACGCTGGAACTGGCATAAAAATTGGAGTTAAACGCCCAAACTGGCATGAAAGGGCATAAAAATTGGAGTTAAACGCCCAAACTGGCATAAAAGCTGGCGTTTAACTCCAGAAAAAGTCTCTACACATAAAAGTTTCAATGCTCAGCCCAAGAACACACCAAGTGGACCCCGGAAGTGGCTTTTTATGTCATTTACTCATTTCTGTATACCCTAGGTTACTAGTTTACTATTAATAGAATCTTTTGACATTGTATCTGTACCTCATGACACTCTACACGTTTCTCATTGTATCTTCTACAGCATGAGTCTCTAAACCCCATGGTTGGGGGTGAGGAGCTTTGCTATGTCTTGATGGATTAATGCAATTACTACTATTTTTCATTCCATCATGCTTGCTTCCATTCTAAGATATCACTTGTTCTTAAACCTGATGAATGTGATGATTCGTGACACTCATCATCATTCTCAACTATGAACGTGTGCCTGACAACCACCTCTGTTCTACCTTAGATTGAGTAGATATCTCTTGGATTCCTTAATCAGAATCTTCGTGGTATAAGCTAGAACTGATTGCGGCATTCAAGAGAATCCGGAAGGTTTAAACCTTGTCTGTGGTATTCTGAGTAGGATTCAAGGATTGAATGACTTTGACGAGCTTCAAACTTGCGATTGTGGGGCATTAGTGACAGACGCAAAGGAATCACTGGATTCTATTCCGACGTGATCGGGAACCGACAGATGAATAGCCGTGCCGTGACAGGGTGCGTTGAACATTTTCACTGAGAGGATGGGAGGTAGCCATTGACAACGGTGAAACCCTACATACAGCTTGCCATGGAAGGAGCATTGCATGCTTGAAGAAGAAGACAGTAGGAAAGCAGAGATTCAGAAGATAGAGCATCTCCAAAACCTCAACCTATTCTCCATTACTGCAAAACAAGTACTTATTTCATGTTCTTTTGCTTTTTACAATCAACCCTGATAATTATTGATATCCTAACTAAGAGTTACAAGATAACCATAGCTTGCTTCAAGCCGACAATCTCCGTGGGATCGACCCTTACTCACGTAAGGTATT
>NC_029772.3:48424708-48432799 GCF_000817695.3 Arachis duranensis | reverse complement strand
GCCACCATCACTAAGGTGGACTCATTCCTTGTTCTTAATTTTTTTCTGCTTTTCGGTTTCTTTATGTTAAATGTTTATCTATGTTTGTGTCTTCATTACATGATCATTAGTATTTAGTAACTATGTCTTAAGGCTATGAATAATTCCATAAATCCTTCACCTCTCTTAAATGAAAAATGATTCTAATTCAAAAGAACAAGAAGTACATGAATTTCGAATTTATCCTTGAATTTAGTTTAATTATATTGATGTGGTGATAATAATTTTTGTTTTCTGATTGAATGCTTGAACAGTGCATATTTTTTATCTTGTTGTTTATGAATGTTAAAATTGTTGGCTCTTGAAAGAACGATGAACAAAGAGAAATGTTATTGACAATCTAAAAAATCATGAAAATTGATTCTTGAAGCAAGAAAAAGCAGTGAAAAAGCAAAAGCTTGCAAAAAAAAATAATAATAATAGGAAAAAAAAGAAGAAAAAGCAAGCAGAAAAAGCTAATAGCCCTTAAAACCAAAAAGGCAAGGGTAAAAAGGATCCAAGGCTTTGAGCATCAATGGATAGGAGGGCCCAAGGAAATAAAATGTATCCGGTGGTAATACTGGAAAACAAAATGCTTAGGGCCACGGCCAAGACTCATAAAAGTAGCTGTGTTCAAGAATCAACAAACTTAACTAGGAGAATCAATAACACTATCTGAAATTCTAAGTCCCTAGAGATGCCAATCATTCTAAACTTCAAGGGAAAAAGTGAGATGCCAAAACTATTTAGAGGCAAAAAGCTACAAGTCCTGCTCATCTAATTAGAATTAATATTCATTGATATTTTGGGAATTATAGTATATTCTCTTCTTTTTATCCTAATTTATTTTCAGTTGCTTGGGGACAAGCAACAATTTAAGTTTTGGTGTTGTGATGAGCGGATAATTTATACGCTTTTTGGCATTGTTTTTAGGTCGTTTTTAGTAGGATCTAGCTACTTTTAGGGATGCTTTCATTATTTTTTATGTAAAATTCACATTTCTGGACTTCACTATGAGTTTTTGTGTTTTTCTGTGATTTCAGGTATTTTCTAACTGAAATTGAGGGACCTGAGCAAAACTCTGATAAGAAGGCTGACAAAGGACTGGTGATGCTGTTGGATTCTGACCTCCCTGCACTCGAAATGAATTTTCTGGAGTTACCGAAATCCAAATGGCACGCTCTCAATGGCGTTGGAAAGTAGACATCTAGAGCTTTCCAGAAATATATAATAGTCCATACTTTATGCAAGATTTGATGACGTAAACTGGCGCTCAACGCCAGTTCCATGCTGCATTCTGGAGTCAAACGGCAGAAACACGTCACGAACCAGAGTTGAACGCCAAAAACACGTTACAACTTGGCGTTCAACTCCAAGATAAGCCTCAGCTCATGTAAAGATTAAGCTCAGCCCAAGCGCACACCAAGTGGGCCCCGGAAGTGGATTTATGCATCCATTACTTACTTCTGTAAACCCTAGTAGCTAGTTTAGTATAAATAGAACTTTTTACTAGTGTATTAGACGTCTTGGACTATCTAGTTCTTTTGACCATTCGGTCTTTCGTGGGGGCTGGCCATTCGGCCATGCCTGGACCTTCATCACTTATGTATTTTTAACGGTGGAGTTTCTACACACCATTGATTAAGGATGTGGAGCTCTGGTGTACCTCAAGTTTCAATGCAATTACTACTATTTTCTATTCAATTCTGCTTGTTCTTATTCTAAGATATTCGTTGCACTTCAACATGATGAATGTGATGATCCGTGACACTCATCATCATTCTCACCTATGAACGCGTTACTGACAACCACTTCCGTTCTACCTCAGACCGGGCGCATATCTCTTGGATTCCTTAATCAGAATCTTTGTGGTATAAGCTAGATTGATGGCGGCATTCATGAGAATCCGAAAAGTCTAAACCTTGTCTGTGGTATTCCAAGTAGGATTCAGGGATTGTATTAGCCTTAATCAAGGGATTCTATTCCAGCATGATCGAGAATCGACAGATGATTAGCCGTGCCGTGACAGAGCATTTGGACCTTTTTCACTGAGAGGATGGGATGTAGCCATTGACAACGGTGATGCCCTACAAACAACTTGCCATGGAAAGGAATAAGAAGGATTGAAGGAAGGCAGTAGGAAAGCAGAGATCCAACAGGGACAAGCATCTCCAGACACTTATCTGAAATTCCCACCATTGGATTACATGAGTAACTCTATCTTTATTTTCTGCTTTATTTACTATTCGAAAACTCCATAACATTTATTATCTGCCTAACTGAGATTTACATGATGACCATAGCTTGCTTCATACCAAAAATCTCCATGGGATCGACCCTTACTCACGTAAGGTATTATTTGGATGACCCAGTGCACTTGCTGGTTAGTTGTGCGGAGTTGTGACTAAGTGTGATTCACGTTTGAGAGCGCTACCAAGTTATTGGAGCCATTGTTGATGATCACAATTTCGTGCACCAGCGTGCCATGCTTTCGACACCAAGTGGCACGCCGTAGTGGAGGTTCTTCTTGAGGTAGTGGGTAGGCGTGCCATGCCTTCGACTTCAAGTGGCACGCCCATAGTAATTGATGGGTTAGGCGTGCCATGCCCAACCTGGCGTGCCACGCCCTTTTTGTTTCCTCCATTTTGCTCTCTGATATTTTGTACTAGCGTGCCACGCTTAGTCCCTGGCGTGCCACACCCTTATACATGCTTGGATCTTCCTTCTGGAATTTAGTACTGGCGTGCCACGCTTAGCTCCTGCCGTGCCACGCCAGTGCATTTTTGTGGCGTTTGTCCCTAAGTGACACGCTAGTCTCACACGCCCAGCTTATTGTTTGTCTTCTTCCCATTTTTGACACCTTTTTCACTTGCAATTTAGGACAACTCATCTCAAAGTAGTGTACCATAATATTCATCAAATAATGCATGAATTGTACTAATCAAATGAGATTTGTTCTCCTTTATGGTCTTCTTTATGCAAGAAAGAAGGGTAGATGATGCAAGTCATCACAACACCAAACTTAAGTTTTGCTTGTCCCAAGCAAATTAATGTGAGTAAACCTTTATATCTTGAGGCCTTGGCTTCGAAAGATTGCAGTACAACTAAGAGTAAAGCTAAGTGCCTAACACATGTATGAATGTTTTAATTGTCATGGAAATCCCTTGGGTCGTTGAGGGTTCACTCAGGAATAGGTTTTAGGGGTCCTTTCTATTGATTGTCACCTTGAAGTAGTAAAGGTTGTTTTGCTTTCTTGACCACGACTCTAAGTGTTCTGTCTCAAGACAACCCTTTAATTAGGCTTTCAATTAGCACTCACAAACCAGTTGGTTTTAGGGTACTGGGTGTTGAGACACCCTTAAGAATTTACTTGCCCAGGTCTCTTCTTGACACATCTTCATCACAAGCATCTACTAGGATCATGGATTCTTTTTTAGCTTCTTTTTTTTAATGTTTCTTTTTCTTTTCTATCCCAGTAGTTGATGCTCAGAGCCTTGGGTCTTTATTGCTTACTACTTCTTGGTTCTATGGATATTCAAGGAACACCCCTTAGTCTTCCCTTTGTTATACCTTCTAGGACTAGTTCTCTCTATGACTCATTTTCTTTTTAGTTCATCCAAGGTTCTACACTTAGCTTCTTATTTCTTAGTTTGTTTGATGATCTCTCTTGGCCTTGGTTTCCCTTATTGTTTTTTTGCACAACTCACAATAACTCTTATGAAAACAAGCTCTACTTTTATTGAAGTTGTAAAGGAGACTTGAAATACATGGCATTTTCTTTCTTAAAAGAAAAGACTCATAAAGACTTTAAACAGGAATTGAAAATAAGCATAAAACATAAACTATCCTAGCATCATTATTCAAAAAGTAAATAAAGCAAAAAGCTTAAACAGAATTCAGAAATTGGAAAATGTCAACCATAGGACTCAACAACCTTGAGCAGCTTCATCTTCAGTTAATTGGCCCCTTCCCTTTGTCCTTCTTCTTGGGAGGGGATGAGCCACCTTCATCCGGATTGGAAGAACCTTCTTGAGCCTTGGTGTCCTTGGGCTTGGGCTTCCAATATCCTAGCCTCCTAATATAGGACTTCTCATTCTCCTTGTGCTGGTATGCTATTTCTTTTTGCCTTGAGCTGAGTTCCTCTAATTTCTACATATAGGTAGGGTAATTGGGGTTCATGTTAGCCATTGCATTGCACAAGTAGCTCAACTTTGTCTGTGAATAACAATCATATTCCACTCTGGCTATAGTCCTTGCTTCATAAAGGTGTCTGAATTTAGCAAGACTCCCCATTTGTTGTAATTGTCGCTCCAAAATCAATCCTAGGCTACCTTGCATTTCTCTTCAGTTAATCTGATCTTGCTGTTCCTTGAGGTTCTCAAAGCCCCCTTGGAGTTGTTGAATGTTTTGGTTGACTTAGCTCCATTGTTGTTGTTGAGCCTCCTTGAATTGATTGACATCTTCCCTCAAGTGGTGTAGATCTCCCCTCATTTGGTGTACATCTCCTTGCATTTTTTCCCAATTGAAACCTTCTGGAAATTGTTGATATTGGTGGTGTGGTGGTGGTTGAAGTGCTAAAAATTGAGATTGCTCTTGTGCCTCCCCCTCCTCTTGTTATTGCTGTTGTGGTTCATGAGCATGGGCTCTTCGTCCTCTAGCCTTGTTGAGTGGGTGGATAGCCACCACTTTTGCCATCTTCTTGGCAGTGATGAACTTGTCTTGCTTCACAAGCACCTCATCAATAATCTTTTCAACTCCAGCCTCATCACACAGCTTTTATATGATGCTGGGGAATGCCAACCTTGTGTTGTCACTGGTGCTTTTCAGCATTTTGTTTATGTTGTTGGCAATCATCTCCTCTACATTGATGTTCTCTCCTCTCATGATGCTGTAGATGAGCACAGCTCTCTCCTTGGTCACCTCCGAAGTGTTGGATGTAGGGATTAGGGACCTCCTCACAAATTCTAGCCACCCTCTAGCTTGGGTGCTCAATTCTCTTCTCCTCAATTGGTTAGGTATCCCATCCTTGTCATTGATCCACTACACGTTTATCACACATATTTTGCTCAAAATTTTCTCATACCCGGGGTATTGTTGCTTCATTCTCTCTTCATAGATCCGAGTGGAGCTTGTCCTCTTCACCATTACCATTCTTTCTATGCTAGAGGGGCTATAGTCAATAGATTTACCCCTCACATAGCTAATGTAGCCATATTATTACCCTGGTTGAGGTACCGCATTGGCATAAAACTCCCTCACCAAGCTTTCTACCACTTTCCTTGGTAGGTTGCATAGAAGTGACCAACCCCTCTGTTCAATCTCAATGTTGATTTCGATATGTTCATTCCTCCCTAGTTGGAATCTAACTTCTGGAATGATTTTCCTCTCACTCACCCAACCATAAAATTGGTTTTGGTTGAATACGGAGAGGAACTTGTAGGTATTGAAGGAGCTTGAGGATCCAGAGGTTGGTTCCTTGGTTCTTCTTTTCTTTGAGGCTGAGCTTTTTGGTGGTGCCATTAGGTTGGGAGAGTGTGAAAAAAATAGGGGGTTGAAAAAGAAAGAGAAGGCAAAACAAGGTTTTGCTCCAACACCAAACTTAGGACTTGATTGTCCCAATCAAGAAAAGGAAAGAAAATAGGGGATAGTAGAAGATGAAAGGAGATGCGAAGGTGAGTGTTGTAGGGGTTGTTGAAGTGGGGGAGGAGATGGGGAGTGAGGCTTTTATAATGGGTGAATGACGTTGTTCAAAGGTAGGAAATAAAAGGGATTAATGTTTTCCCACATTGGAAAGTGGCGCCTAGCGTGGGAAGAGGCGCCAACTCCTTTCTCACTGTGTCTTCTGCGTGTGTTGAGTTCCAAAGTACAAGTACACTTTGACTTCCTTGTTTTGTGAGTTGTTTACCATGTGGGCCCCATCTTCTCTCCTGAAATTGAAACTGAACCCATTAGTGATGATAAAATAGCCCATTCACATTCCTTCTCATTAAGAATAAATTGAGTTGCAACAGATGGATGTCCCTTGGGACACCAAACTTAATTCTTTGGCATCTTAATAGATTGATTTTATCATTGTGTATTTAATGTGTTCATAAGAGTGGAATAACATCAATCTTTTCATTTTCTTTTGATTCCAAACTCTTCTGAACTCGTTAAATTACATTCATGTTCTTACCCAAAATATTAAGTGCTTTCAAATTGGGTGATTTGGGCTGCTATGTTATCATTGGTGGTGGCCACACCAAACTTAATCTCTGGGCTTACTCTTCAATATCAAACTTGTTAATTGTTTGTAAGCCTAGATTAAGTGGGTGAGAGGCCACACCAAACTTAGCACTTTAGCTAGTTCTCAGCCTATTCACTCATCATTAGTTATGCATTCATCAAGTTACAAATCCCAAATAAAAAGAAATAAAAGAGTGTAAAGAAGATCTAACTATCAAAGCTAACATCAAACTTTCTAATCAATGATTGTAAACTAATCCTAATTACTGAAAATTAAGCTATCTAATTCACAGAATTTAAACTACATCTAAGAAAAGCAATTAAATAAAAAAGGATAGAGTGTTGGGGTGCCTCTGATGAGATGACTTTTGCGTGTTCTAGAATTCAGAATAAATTCCCGTTGCAAGTATAGCTTCTAAACCAAAAAAAGTCCTTTCATACAAACATTTTGGTCGTCACAAGTAACAAACCCCTTAAAATTGATAACCGAGTATTTAAACCTCGGGTCGTCTTCTTAAAGAATTGCAGGGAGGTATGTTCTTATTATTGGTTATGGAGATTGTAAATTTGGGGGTTCAAGAATGAGGAGTGAATATGGCAATTAATTTAAAAAGCAATTAGAATAAATAAATACTGTAAAGCAAATCTTTTGGCAAGGTATGAGAAATTGGAAGTCCAGACTTTGTTATTCTTGTCAATAATAATGAAAGTTGAATCTTAACTCCACTAATTAGTTTGACCTTCGAATCCTATTTATTTCCTAAGAAAAGGTTGGGATTATTGAAGTTCAGTTCAATTAGCAAAGATAACAGTTATCAATTATGTTGAGCTAAGATAATTCCTGAGTTACTGATTTCTTAACCAAGACCAAAAAGAGGAAAAGTAAAATCTACTTGAATGAAAATAAATTGGATAAAGCCAAAGCATCTATAACATATAAATCTGAAATACCTCAAACTATATTAAATAAAAATGTCAATTCTAACATGGAAAATATCAACAGCCAATTGGGCAACATCAATCAAACACAATAAAGCTTCAGAGTAAACAAAAATAGAAGAGAAATTAAATAGTAAAAGGAATATTGAACCTGTAATGAAGAAGTTGAAATCTTAATCCTAATCCTAATCCTA
Source organism: Arachis duranensis (assembly GCF_000817695.3). Taxonomy (NCBI): domain Eukaryota; kingdom Viridiplantae; phylum Streptophyta; class Magnoliopsida; order Fabales; family Fabaceae; genus Arachis; species Arachis duranensis. The sequence goes on along the minus strand of NC_029772.3, from coordinate 48,425,423 downwards.
AGAGAGAGGAGATAACTTCTCTCTCTAAAAACTACATCTAAAACATAAAAAGTGAATTATGAGAGCATCATGAGTCTCTGCAAGTTCCCTGACTTTAATATGTGTTTCTGGGCCGAAAACTAGGTTGAAATGCGGCCCAGAATCTCTGCCAGCGACTTTTGTAATTCTGCAGATCGTGCACGTCATTCGATCGCGTCATCCATGCGGACGCGTCATTCGCGTTTTTCCCAGCCACGCGTTCGTGTCGTCCACGCTTCTGCGTCACTTGTGCTTTTCCAATCCGCGCGGTCGGTGAGCCATGCGGCCGCGTCACTGCGAATTCCTTTCTTCCGCGCGGTCACGTCGCTGATGCATACGCGTCACTTCTCGCTGGTCATCTCCTCAATTTCTTGTGTTCCTTCCATTTTTGCAAGCTTCCTTCCCAATCTCTCACTCATTCATGCCTTATAAAGCCTGAAACACTTAACACAAAGATCAAGGCATCGAATGGTAATAAGAGAGGATTAAGATTAGCTAAATTAAGACCAAAGAAGCATGTTTTCAATCATGTAATGATTTTAGGAATGAAATATAAATGCATGCTAACCATGTGAATAAGTGGGTAAAGACCATGATAAAACCACACAATTAAACGCATTGTAAACCATAAAATAGTGGTTTATCAACCTCCCCACACTTAAACATTAGCATGTCCTCATGCTAAACTCAAGGAGAC
>NC_029772.3:48420380-48424627 GCF_000817695.3 Arachis duranensis | reverse complement strand
TTTCCAGAATAAATATGAACTGGATTTCACTAATTCAAATCACAAAATACCATATAAATAACTTGCAAGAAGAAGATAGCTCATAAAAGTAGGGAACATAGAATTAAGCACTGAACCCTTACTAGTAGTGTATATCATTCTAACTCTCACGTGTCTAGGGTCAATTCTCTCAATTCTCTACTAATCTTGCTTTCTATAGCTTGCTCTTCATCTAACAATCAACAAAAATTTAAAGCACCAATACACAAATCAAGAGGTCTTTTAAGGATTGTAATGGGGTTAGGGTCAAGGTAGGATTGTATTTGGTCAAGTGGACTAAAATCTGAATCCTTAACTAACATAAACTTTCCACCTAACTTAAGACAATTCATTTAATTAAAATACAAAATCTAACTTCCCATTAATTGGGTTTACTACATGTTCATGCATCCTAAAATTGAGTTTAGTACATATGCATTGATGCCAACACTTACTTTGGGGCATTTTGTCCCCTTTTATTACTTGCTTTTTTTTTAATGCATATGATTAAGGTTTTGAATGCATAATCATGTTCTTAACATTTTTCATATTTTCACACAAAGTCTAACATACTTAATTCCCAAACCAAACGTTTCCAAACCCACTTTTCCCACACTTAATTCATGAGCATTCTCACTAGTCTAAGTTAATCAAGGATTCAAATTAGGGACATTATTGTTTTCCGCTTAGAGTTAGTGATGAGCTAAAGTAAAGAACAAGGGGTAAAATAGGCTCAACATGGGTTTGCAAAGGATAATAAAAGGTAAGGCCATAAGGGTATGTAAGCTCAGTGAAACAAAGCCTCAATCATATAAGTGCATGCATACATCAAATAATGGAAATATAGAATTAAGCAAGACAAAGATCACAATTTTAGAGAGAGAAACACACACCAAGAATAAAATATTGGTTGATAAAATGCAACCAACCAAATAGGCTCAAAATCTCACTGGTTTTGTGTGTTCGAGCTCTAAACTATGTTCTAAAATAATATTTCTTCAAACAAGTTTTTCAAAAAGTTTTATTCAAATTAGTGAAATACTATAAAAATTTCTTGAAAAAGAAAATATTACTTTAACCAAGTGGTAAAATATGCACAAAAAAAAAACAAACATGCAACCAAACATGCAAATGCAACAATGAAAAACAAAAGTTGGTGTTGAGAAGGGACTAACTAACCCGTGGAGATCAGTATCGACCTCCCCACACTTAAAGATTACACCATCCTCGGTGCATGTTGAGATGTACAGGTGGGCGGGTGTTGTGGTTCCTCAGCTGTTGCTCGTTGTAGAAGCTTTCTCTTTACCCATTCTGGTGGCCAGCCTGAAAAAGGGAGAAGAGAAAGGGACATGAAGTCAAAGGGACAGAGCAAAGAGGAGGGAGGTATGAGTGATAATCATGCCAAGTAAAAAAAATAATGAATGAAAGACATGGTCGCGACTCCATGTGATCAGTTCATCAATGGAAATATAGCAAGGCATGGGGAGTATTGGATGCAAGATGTTTATTAGCATGCCGGCAAGGGCATGGGTAGCATAGATCAAGCATCAAAAGCTTTAATGTATTGTTAGTCGTGAGAAATTAACAATAACATTTGTATTGACAATTATATTTAATTAATAAAATAGTAAAGGAAATTTGTGAAAAGCAAGCATTGAATAGTAGAAGAGAATAATTCAAAATAATGCACAATGCCATACGGGCTTTTTCATAAACACTTAGCATGCATGGTGAATATGTTATTGAAAATATTAATTAGAACATGCAAGAAGCCCTATAAAAAAAATAATATATAATTGTCAAAAAATTCCTTGAATAACCCACAAGCAAAATAAATAAATTTCTAACACCAATGAAAATAATGCAATGAATGAAACTATGCAAAAAATTAAATAGAAGTGAAGAGGGATGAGAAGAAGAAAGTAAGAAAAGGGAGAAGAAAGAAGAACAGAAATAAGAAAGAAAAGAATTAGATACAGGGAAGAAAAGATAAGATATTTGGCTGTGTTGGAAAAGTTGTGCGGCGCAAGCGACGCGGACGCGTGGGGGACGCGGCCGCGCGACTTGTGCTTAAATTAATCAATGCGGTCGCGTCAGTCACGCGGACACGTGACTCAGGTTATGCTACTGGCGCGAGGGCAGCCTCGCGCTCGTACAACTCTCTGTTCAAAAATCTTAATTTTCCAAATATTGGGTGACACGATCACGTGGGGCACGCGGTCGCGTGAGTGACCATTATGAGGTTATGACGCGGTCGCGTCAGTCACGCGGCCGCGTGGGAAGAATTGTGCGTTTAGCACCAATCCAACACCACTCTAGCAAAACTTTCTGTCGTGCACCTTTTCTACGTCGAATTCCAAGGCATGCGGCCGCGTGAATGACGCGGTCGCGTGGGAGGCCAATGTTCCAACTCGACACGAACGTGACAGCGACGCGGTCGCGTGGGACGATTTTTGCCACGGGCACGCCTCCAGCCATGCTTTCGCGTGACTCTCTGTTCGATTTCTCTTCTTCACAACGCACATGTGACGCAGACGCGTCAGCGACGCTGCCGCGTCGCGTGCGTGCTTTTTTTTTATATGCATGAGAAATGCAGAATGCAATGCTAATATGAATGTTATGCAATACTCAAGGTTCAATATAATAAGATAAAATAAGACTCAGAAACAAATAAAACTAGATAAAAATGAAAAAGAAACGATCATACCATGGTGGGTTGTCTCCCACCTAGCACTTTTAGTTAAAGTCCTTAAGTTGGACATTCTGGTGAGCTCCTTGTTATGGTGGCTTGTGCTTGTACTGATCCAGGAATCTCCACCAATGTTTACAAATCCAATATCCTATGGGATCCCAAATCTTGTTTCTACACCTGTCTTCAAGTTGATTATCATGATTCCATCTGGGTGGTTCAGCTTTAGAATTCTCACTGAAGCGTCCAAACAACTTCCTAGACCCATTCAATTGAGCTCTATACCAACCTTTGCGTTTAAATTTCGAGCTCCAACCATAATGAACCTTGCAGGACAGATCTTACCACTGACCATCTTCTTCTTACTCTTAATGCCACAAAGAGCTCTAAGTTGACCATCCGTCTCCAGTAGCCCGTATTCAAGTGGAATTAGAAATCTAAGAGATATGAATTTTACCCACTTGAATGTCGTGAAGGATGATGACAACTTAGTGGGAGGTGTTTTTAATGAACGTGCAAGCTCCACTCCCTTGTGCTCTTCTTTGACATCTTCCACCTCTTTGCAAGCTTCTTCAATTTCAACCTCGTCCTCTTAGTAGCTTTCTTCCAATTTAGTCTCTTCTTTATTGCTTACCAAGGGCATGGGAGGTTGTGCTTCTTCTTCTTTAAACTCCATCTCTTGATCAACCTCTTCCAAGTCTTCAGCCATGATATGCCTTGGAGGTTGTACACCCTCCTCAACAACAAATTCAAACTCCTTAGAAGAGGGTTCTGTGACTTGAGGTTCCCGTGGAGGTTCTGCATCTCCTAAATCTTCAACCACTTCTTCCTCTGCAACTATTATAGCTTCCTCCACTTGTTCCAGTACAAAGTCATGTTCCGTACTGTCCACTGGAGTTTCTAGTATCTCCTTCATGCTGCGTTCTTTATTAGATTGTCCACATGAAGCCATGGTGGTTCCTTGAGTGTCTGAACGTCAGAAAGCTAATTGACTTATCGCGTGATTTAATTGGTGAAGGGTTGCATGAAATTTTTCCATTGTTTTCTTGAGACGATCCCTTGATTCTTGTTCCGCTTGGGTATCATAAGTAGGACCATAAGACTCTTGGATTGATGGATATGGAGATGGCAAATATTGAGGTGGTGGTTCTTGGGAGTAATTGGGTTGGAATTGGGGTGGTTCTATATATGGTTCATATGGCTCATAAGGTGGTTGGTATGGTGGTTGAGGATTAGGGTCATATGGAGGTGAATGGTGGAAAGAGGCTTGTGAGTGTGGTGGTTCAAAGTTATATTGTGAGGATGGTTTATAGCCACGGGGTGGGGCTTGTTGGTAGTTACAAGGTTGTCCACCATATCTTTCAGCTGGGTATGCATTGTAGAATGGTCGTTGTCCATGATATCTTGGAGGGTGTTGTTGCCTAAAGGGTTGATCAGATCCTCTTGGCTCCATCCACCCTTGATTGGTCTGACCTTGATGCATATTCCTGCTTTGGTTTCTATTTCCTTCAACAAAGTTAGAACCAAACTCAAAGCGAGA
>NC_029772.3:48410956-48420300 GCF_000817695.3 Arachis duranensis | reverse complement strand
GAAAAAGGAGAAACAAATAAACAAGTAAAAGAAAAATATTTTTTTTTGAAAAATATTTACAATAACCAATAATAAGGCACACGTTTGCAACTCCCCGACAACGGCGCCATTTTGATGAGATGACTTTTGCGTGGTCTAGAATTCAAAATAAATTCCCGTTGCAAGTATAGCTTCTAAACCAACAAAAGTCCTTTCATACAAACGTTTTGGTTGTCACAATTAACAAACCCCTTAAAATTGATAACCGAGTATTTAAACCTCGGGTCGTCTTCTCAAGGAATTGCAGGGAGGTATGTTCTTATTATTGGTTATGGAGATTGTAAATTTGGGGGTTTAAGAATGAGGAGTGAATATGGCAATTAATTTAAATAGCAATTAGAATAAATAAATACTGTAAAGCAAATCTTTTAGCAAGGTATGAGAAATTGGAAGTCCAGACTTTGTTATGCTTGTCAATAATAATGAAAGTTGAATCTTAACTCCACTTAGTTAACCTTTACTAAAGCAAAGGAAAGTCAAGGGACTAATTAGTTTGACCTTCGAATCCTATTTATTTCCTAAGAAAAGGTTGGGATTATTGAAGTTCAGTTCAATTAGCAAAGATAACAGTTATCAATTATGTTGAGCTAAGATAACTCCTGAGTTACTGATTTCTTAACCAAGACTAAAAAGGGGAAAAGTAAAATCTACTTGAATGAAAATAAATTGGATAAAGCAAAAGCATCCATAACATATAAATCTGAAATACCTCAAACTATATTAAATAAAAATGTCAATTCTAACATGGACAATATCAACAGCCAATTGGGCAACATCAATCAAACACAATAAAAGCTTCAGAGTAAACAAAAATAGAGGAGAAATTAAATAGTAAAAGGAATATTGAACCTGTAATGAAGAAGTTGAAATCCTAATCCTAATCCTAATCCTAAGAGAGAGGAGAGAACCCCTCTCTCTAAAAACTACATCTAAAACATAAAAAGTGAATTATGAGAGCATCATGAGTCTCTGCAAGTTCCCTGACTTTAATCTGTGTTTCTGGGCCAAAAACTAGGTTGAAATGCGGCCCAGAATCTCTGCCAGCGACTTTTGTAATTCTGCAGATCGTGCACGTCACGCAATCGCGTCATCCATGCGGACGCATTATTCGCGTTTTTCCCAGCCACGCGTTCGCGTCGTCCATGCTTCCGCGTCACTTGTTCTTTTCCAATCCGCATGGTCGCGTGAGCCATGCGACCGCATCACTGCGAATTCCTTTCTTATGCGCGGTCGCGTCGCTGACACGTACGCGTCACTTCTCGCTGGTCATCTCCTCAATTTCTTGTGTTCCTTCCATTTTTGCAAGCTTCCTTCCCAATCTCTCACTCATTCATGCCTTATAAAGCCTGAAACACTTAATACACAGATCAAGGCATCGAATGGTAATAAGAGAGGATTAAGATTAGCTAAATTAAGACCAAAGAAGCATGTTTTCAATCATGTAATAATTTTAGGAAGGAAATATAAATGCATGCTAATCATGTGAATAAGTGGGTAAAGACCATGATAAAACCACACAATTAAACACATTGTAAACCATAAAATAGTGGTTTATCAGCCTCCCAACTAGCGCTTCTTTATTGTCATTAGCTAGACATTCCTTCATCTTTAGCTGAGCTTGTAGCTCACTCTCTGCTCCTCCAAGGAGCCTCCCAAGTAGTGTTTGAGTCGATGACCATTGACAGAAAAAGTTCTCTGGGTCTTGTCTTCCATGAGCTCCACATGACCATAGGAAAACACCTTGAGTATGGTGAAAGGTCCTGACCATCGAGACTTAAGTTTTCCAGGGAAGAACTTGAGTCTTGAGTTGTAGAGTAAAACCTTCTACCCTTCAGTGAACTCTCTCCTCGCTATCCTCTGGTCATGCCACCTTTTGGTGTTCTCTTTGTAGATTTTTGCATTCTCATATGCTTGATTTCTAAACTCTTTCAGTTCATTGAGTTACATTAATCTCTTTTCTCCAACAGCTTTCTCATCGAAATTCAGTAGTTTTAGAGCCCAGAAGGCTCTGTGCTCTAGTTCAACTGGTAAGTGACAATTCTTGCCAAATACTAGTTGGTATGGTGACATCCCAATGGGAGTCTTGAAGGCTGTCCTATAGGCCCATAGAGCATCATCTAGCTTCCTAGACTAGTCCTTTGCTAAACTTCCAATAGTTTTTTCAAGTATCTATTTCAGTTCTATATTGGAGATCTCAGCTTGCCCGTTGGTCTGTGGGTGGTATAGAGTTGCCACTTTGTGTTTGACTCCATAACTGAGAAGGAGTGCTTCCAATTGTTTGTTGCAGAAGTGTGACCCTCCATTGCTAATGAGAGCTCTGGGAACTCCAAATCTGCTGAAGATGTTCCTTCTCAAGAAGCTTATCACAACCTTGTTGTCATTTGTTCCAGTAGCTATGTCCTCTACCCATCTTGAAACATAATCAACAGCCACTAATATGTAGCTATTTGAGTAGGAGGTTGGGAAGGGTCCCATGAAATCTATTCCCCATACATCAAATAGTTCCAACTCTAGTATATATTGCTGTGGCATCTCATTCCTCTTGGTTAGATTACCAGCCCTTTGACATTCATCACATCTTGACACCATTTCTTTGGCATCCTTAGAAACTGTTGGCCAGTAAAATCCAGATTGGAGCACTTTTGCTGCTGTCCTATCTCCACTAAAGTGACTTCCATATGCTGACCCATGGCACTGCCATAATACTTCCTGCCCTTCTTCATGGGATATACATTTTCTTAGGACACCATCAGTACACTTTTTGAACAAGTAAGGGTCATCCCAGATATAGTGTTTGGCATCCTTGATTAGCTTCCTCCTCATGTGCTTATTAATGTTAGTTGGTAGCTCCCCAATAGCCTTGAAGTTAGCTATGTCTGCGAACCAAGGGGCTACTCGAATCATCATCAATTGTTCATCAGGAAAGCTTTCATTTACTGCTACTTGCTGCATTTCTTCTTCTTGTGGAATCCTTGAGAGGTGGTCAGCTACCTTGTTCTCTGCTCCGCTCTTATCTTTAATCTCAATATCAAATTCTTGGAGTAGCTGGATCCACCTTATCAATCTGGGCTTAGATTATTGTTTGGTAAGCAAGTACTTGAGTGCTGCATGATCAGTGAGGAGGAAGAGGTAGAGGAAGACATTTACAGAGGTCAACAGCTCCAGATATTCAAAGACCATATCAAAACAGCGGATGGTAGCCCAACTGTTCGGATGCAACTGTGATGGAGCAACATCGCAGCGGTTAAGCAAACCCATGACGAAAGGCGTGAAGGGCAGTTGAACTCCTAAAGTCGTGAACTTTGGTTCATAGACCCACATCCAATCAACAACTCGGGGGGGCCATCAAGGAGGGGGTGTTCCTCACATCGGATGACACCCAAGCGTAATGATCGACGAAGTCGGCTAGCGGATGCTGCACCGGGCTCGGGAGGATAGAACACTCGGTCATACCTACAGTGGGGGCACCGCTCAGTCAGAACGAAAGATCGGGAACCCACACAAAACAAAAGCAAAACTAAGGTTCCTCAAAACACCCCTTTCAAATTCATCCCTACACTAACCCAGAACAAGAAAATCCCCAGCAAAACCCAGTGGCGCCCCCTCTAAAAAGAAAGAAAAGTAAGAACAAAACCCAAGCGTAACGCAAGAAAAATGCACAAAACACACAAAATCAAGGAAAGCAACTAGAAAGGATAGAAAACCACGAAAAAGACATACCAGAAATGAAGAACCTTGAAAAATACCAGCAACAGAAGAAGAATCTAAGCAGGAGTAGGAACACTCAAAGTAGGAGGAAGATTGAGAGCAGCGGCGCAGGAAAACAAAAGAGAGAAAATGGGACTGTGAAGGGTCTGCGAAACAAAAATAGGGAGAGAAATGTAACCGTCGAAGAAAGAGCGCCAAAAGGAAGGGGCATACCTGTCCTTTCGTAAGCTTTGAAATGATGGGGCATTTAATGCCCCACGCGGAAGCCAAGGAGACAGCACCAAGGACGAGGCAACCACGCGTGCAAAACACGAAACGCCACCAGCAGACTCCCGAGGAGAACGACACGCCCTTGCTCGGTGAGTAGCGTAAACGCGCCTAGCCACGAGCTCCAAAACCTCGAGGCTAGCGCGTTAGGGGCACTGTTACAGACCGCCTTAGGCCCAGTCCGCCTACTCGTCGGGTCAGAGCGCCACCTCTGGCCCAAATCCAAAACAATAAAGGAATCCCACGGGTTGGTCTTTAGATACCCGACCCTGGCAGCATACGTCCACACTCCCCGTATGGACCAAACCACCTAGCCGAAATGGTCGGGTCGGAGTCATCAGGACCAGACCCGAATCCCCAACCCGACGGTGAGGACTGCCAGCACTTTTCCACCTGGGCAAGAGCAGCGCAAGGCATCCTGGACAGTGGGCCAGGTCACCTTTAGGCCCACCCAGCATGGTATATAAGGGGAGAGGTCACCACTCCCCACAAAAAAAGGTACGTCTCATCCTGACCTAATTCTGCCACCCCCAGTACAGACTCTGACTTGAGCGTCAAAGTGTCCTTACAGGTGGCCACCCCCTCCGCTCTGCTCAGCCTCCGACGTCAGCAGCACACGAATCTTCCCTCGCTCCACACCTGTCCGGGACTCCCCTCTCACCAGCTCATCACCTACCGACAACACGAGATAACCAGGTAACGACCACCTGCTAATTGTCTAATATCTGTTTTTGTTTCCTATTTGTATATCTCTTGTTTGATATAACTGCGTTTGCCATATTATACTCCTGCTGGTAGTTGGGAGGTCTGAAATATTTGGAAAGGGAAGTATTAGTTAGGCTAAAGATCTTTAGTCAGTTGCCATTTATGGTTTAGCCTGTTTATAAGCTTTGAATTATCTGTTGGAAGTTCTAGGATTGCCTTCGACTTTCCCAGGACATTACATGTTAGATATGAGGGCACTGGTACCATACTGAGAACCTCCGGCTCTCACCCATGCAGATTTTGTTGTTTTCAGATGCAGGACGTGAGGCTTTTCGCTGAAGCATGCTGGAGACTTCTGGATTAGCAAAGGTCCTTGGTTCTCGGGATTCTATTTTTGTTTATATGTTTTGCCTAGATACTGTCATCTCTATTAAATAATACACACTGTGATGACTCCTCTTATAGGAGATTTTGGAGAATAAGTTTTCTGTATTTTTGTCCCTTTGGGTTTCGTTTGGGTTTATTACTTTAGATATTTACATGTATATACTCCTATGCTCAGACCGGTTATCTTCGCAACCGGATCTAGAGTTTTGATATTCATCTTTTTGGCACTCCTTTTTATATATATAATCTTGCGTTAGTTCATTCCTCTATCCGTTACATTATATTATCGATCGGAGTGTTGTGTTTTTCATTTAATCGATTTTGTTTTACCCCTTTTTCTTCAAAGGCTCCTAGTTATAATCATTTTTCACACTACTAGACGTACTAAATTTTATTTTTGAGGTCGTAATACCTTGTCATCTCTAAATTATGACTTAAGCATAAGACTCTATATGGTAGGGTGTTACATTATGGTATTAGAGCATTTCATTCCTATAGAGCCTAAGGGACGGACTATATAAGCAACACCCCAATTACCCTAAGCTTTACCTCCAGCCGTAAAGCAAAGGTTAATCAGAGGTTACGACAGTTCTAAGGCTTATACAAAGGATATATATAGAAGAAATAATCTAGAAGCCTGGTGAAGGATATAGCTCAAATTCAGGATTTAAAAGCGCAAAGCAAACCAACGAAGCGTCCAACTTAAAGCACAAGAAATAGATGTGATATAAACAAAGATAATAGTATAACAGTGTAATATCATAAGAAACTAGCCATGGCTCACGGAGTTTAAGCCGGCTAGCCAAACATACAGACAAGGGGAACTAAAGTTTAAAATAGCTTATACAAGATTTGTTCTCTCTCAAATACAGGCCGCTAGGCCAAAACAAAAATACAAAAGTAAAAGACAAATACAAAACAAACCAAAAAGACTCCAAAAGGTATCCGGATCCTCCGCTTCTGTCACCAACCAAACAACTCACCGAAGTGGGTTGTGACCTGCATCTGAAAAATAACAACAAAGTATGGAATGAGAACCGGAGGTTCTCAGTATGGTAACAGTGCCCAATGATGTAAGATGTAAGGCCTCGGGATGCCGAAGGCAATCCTAGAACTTCACATCGCATACGGGTATTCAAGCTTAGAACAAAAATAAATAAATAAAGAACTTAAACCATAAACTGGGTTATATAACATAGGGGAGTTCTAACTAATACTAATCACACCACTGTATCCCACAACCTTCGCCACCCTAACCTCCGTGTGATCCCATCACCACCGCCTACCTAACCTCTTCAACACCAGACAATCACAATTAATGCAAACAAGTAAAACACATATAATATTCAAGTATATACAAGTAATTCAAGAAGCAAGCAGGTATATTATACATTTAGGAAAACTCAAGTAGTCAAAGCAAACAAGCACATAAGAAATGCATTTGATGAATGTCTATCCTATTGGCTCGTGATATCACTTTTCGGTCTATGAAGGCCAACCCGACACATCCTTTCGGATGTCGCCTTTCTGCCACTTCCAAAGATATAGCACCTGACCCGCTCTTGTTCCGAGGATATAGTGCCTGGCTCACAATCATTCCGAGGATATAGCGCCTGGCACACTTGCATGCTCAATCCGAGGATACAGTGCCTGGCACACTCTTATGGCAGAAAAGGAAAACAACAACATATGCAACTCATCACAAATCATTCCAAAGATATAGTGTCTGGCATACTATCATTCTAAGGATATAGTGCTTGGCTCACTATCCACATCCACAATTCCATCGACCTCAAATCATCATCATTTCTCATCTTAAATCACTTCCAATTATGAACTCTCAATATTCCAAGGATATAGTTCCTAGCACACTCTCTTTCAAACATTATCATTCCGAGGATATAATGCCTGGCACACTTTCCACCTTCAACAAGATTATCATTCCTCTTTGATTCATCAACTCATCATAACCATCATCATTTCCATTAACATCCTTACACATTCATATCCTCAAGTCCATCAGTTTCTCACCTCATTGTCATCAATCACCAAATTCACTACTCCTCCTTCCCTCTCAACAAAACTCATCCTCAATCCACTAGAAACCTAAACCTCCATTTGCTAACTTTTTAGAATAAAACTGAACCAAACCTCCAAGGACCTTTCCCATGTTTTAATGCCCAAAACTAGGCCCAAGAATCATAAAATGGGGTTATAGAAACTTACAACCTTATCGGGAAGGTGAAATAGCTGAAAACAAAGTTAAATTTGTGAAATAGGGCGTGTGCGTCCGCACAGGGATGTGCGTGCGCACGCCCAGGAAGATTTTGAAAGTGTGCGTACGCACAGGGGTGTGCGTCCGCACAGGTACTAAAATTTATAAAGTTTGTTCACTCACACAAGCTGTGCGAGCGCCCCTAAGAGACGACCCTTCCCGACTTGTGCGTGTGCATAGGGCTGGGCATCCGTATAGGTCGTAATCCTTCATTGATGTGCGCGCGCACAAGCTGTGCTAACGCTGCAAGCAGTACGCCCTTCCCTGCCTGTGCGTACGCACGAGTCTGTGCGTCCGCAAAGAATAACACTTTTGCAGGGTTGTGGGTGCGCACAAGGTTGTGCGTGCGCACATATCAGAAATCCTGAAATTCTGTAACTCTGCAAAATTTCAGATTTCAACACCAATCTTTGAATGATCATAACTTCCTCTATTTAAATCCAAATTTTACAAACTTTATATCAAATCGAAGGGTTGTTCAAAGATATTTAATTCTAAACCAAACTCAACAATTTTTGAAAACCGAGGCAAAAGTTATGATATGTCAATGTTAAAAAAAATATGGTTTTACCCAAAACCTCAAATCATCAATTCTAACTAAACCTCAATCCAATACCAATTCAATCACATATCAACCATACCAAAACAGTCCAAAATTCATACAAACGCTACCTCAACCATTTTCTCACTCACACAACCTTCTAAACCATCCAACAGTTCTAAATCCAATCTAATTCACATTTTCCAAATTTCCATTAACCTTATTAACATCAACATGACTTCTCACCACTTCCATCATCATACAACTATACCACATCCAACATCTAATATCTCAAATTATCAACCCCTTCAACACTCATCAATCCAAACATCAAATATAAAACACTAAAATCAATTTTCCACCAACACCTTCACCAATCATCATTCTTTCATTATCAATCTTCATCAACAACCTCATTCATGCTTTATACCAAGAATCAACAATATACATTCATTCCAAATTCAATATACTCCATACCTCAATATCGTTATTTAACAACATTTACAAAATCAATTCATCAAGCATCATCAACCAACCAACATCAACAACCACTATAAATCCTCATCAATTCCAAAAATTTATCACCAAACAATAACTAACATTAACCAACATCATAATACATCATTAGCACTGATGAGCGGATAATTTATACGCTTTTTGGCATTGTTTTTAGTATGTTTTTAGTATGTTTTAGTTAGTTTTTAGTATATTTTTATTATTTTTTAGTTAAAATTCACTTTTCTGGACTTTACTATGAGTTTTTATATGTTTTTCTGTGATTTCAGGTATTTTCTGGCTGAAATTGAGGGACTTGAGCAAAAATCTGATTCAGAGACTAAAAAGGACTGCAGATGCTGTTGGATTCTGACCTCCCTGCACTCGAAGAAGATTTTCTGGAGCTACCGAAACCCAATTGGCGCGCTCTCAACGGCGTTGGAAATTAGACATCCTGGGCTTTCCAGCAATATATAATAGTCCATACTTTGCCCAAGATTTGATGGCCCAAACCGGCATTCCAAATCAGCTCAAAACTTCCCGGCGTTAAACGCCGGAACTGGCACAAGAATGGGAGTTAAACGCCCAAACTGGCACAAAAGCTGGCGTTTAACTCCAAGAGAAGTCTCTACACGAAAATACTTCAATGCTCAGCCCAAGCACACACCAAGTGGGCCCAGAAGTGGATTTTTATGTCATTTACTCATCTCTGTAAACCCTAGGCTACTAGTTCTATATAAATAAGACCTTTTGCTATTGTATTCAGATATCTGGGTAGCTATCTTTATTCTTATGCTATCTTAGATCATTGGGAGGCTGGCCTCACGGCCATGCCTAGACCTTGTTCTTATGTATTTTCAACGGTGGAGTTTCTACACACCATAGATTAAGGTGTGGAGCTCTACTGTACCTCGAGTATTAATGCAA
>NC_029772.3:48410653-48410855 GCF_000817695.3 Arachis duranensis | reverse complement strand
ATGATGAATGTGATGATCCGTGACACTCATCATCATTCTCACCTATGAACGTGTGCCTGACAACCACCTCCGTTCTACCTTAGATTGGATGGATATCTCTTGGATTCTCTAACCGGAATCTTCGTGGTATAAGCTAGAACTGATGGCGGCATTCAAGAGAATCCGGAAGGTCTAACCTTGTCTGTGGTATTCTGAGTAGGAT
>NC_029772.3:48406125-48410568 GCF_000817695.3 Arachis duranensis | reverse complement strand
AATTACATAAGTATCTCTATCTTTATCTTTATGTTTTATTCATCATTCATAACCATTTGAGTTTGCCTGACTAAGATTTACAAGATGACCATAGCTTGCTTCATACCAACAATCTCTGTGGGATCGACCCTTACTCGCGTAAGGTTTATTACTTGGACGACCCAGTACACTTGCTGGTTAGTTGTGCGAAGTTGTGATAAAGAGTTGAGATTACAATTGTGCGTACCATGTTGATGGCGCCATTGATGATCACAATTTTGCCCATCAAGCACCAATAATCCTCAACAATCACCATCATCATACATATGCCACAACAACCACATGTCCAATTCAATCCTATCCTATAGGCCACTAGCCTAAGTGTCCATGAATATTACATATTACATAAAGAAAACTGAAATCATACCTTGGCCAATTATCAATATGCTCAAACACCAAATTTGATTCCAACCATCAAAGCCAATTCAAAAGCCACCATCAACTCCAAAAACAAGCTTCATACATACCACATAACCATATATCAACAACTAAAACTCATACTATACCAAACCACAAGGGTAAAGAGGTTCCTTACCTTATCAAACGAGAGTAGGGGTAAAATCCATCAATTATCTGCTACTAGAGATCACCTAAATAAGCAAAACCACAAAATCTACTCAAAACTTATAACCAAAATGGCGCAGAACTTAGGGCAGAGAACTGGGAAGTGAGACGCGATTTCTTACCAGATTTATTTGAATATAAATGTAGAGCTCGACAAGGGCTTCGCGTGGCCACAAACGGCTCGTCAATCGGAGCTCCGAATCAAAAGTTATGGCTTTCGGAAGGTGGAGGTGAAAAGAGCACTCTCCCTTCTTCCTCTCCTCTCAAAACCGGGCCTCTCCTCCCTCTTAAGGCTGGGAAATGAGCTCAAAGCTCATTAAATGAGCTTATATATGTTGTGTCTTGGGCTCAGTTCAACCCGTTAGCATTTTTGGTCTGTTTGGCCCACTTTGGGCTAAACCTTTAAGATTAGTGTCCGGTTTTCGATTCTAAATTATTTTTCTCCTTTCAAAACAATAAATCAATTTTTAAAATATCATTTTCCAAAATACGCGATACTGGACAGTCTAGAGCCAGTACTTCCAACTTAAGCGCCAGTACGCATTTTTACAAAAATCTTTTCGAAAGGGTACATTTTCCAACTCAGAAAAATTCACTAAAATCAAATTTCTCATTTATATTTTCAAATTAAAACTTCTAAATTTTGAATATATTCCGGGCACTAAAATTATTTTTATTAAAACGGTTTTATGTGAAAACGCGGGTTCTTACATCCTCCCCTCCTTAAAAAGATTTTCGCCCTCGAAAATCCGAATCACGCGATGTGATATATATATATGTTGCCAAGGCACCTTGTTCACCATCATTCTACCGTGTTGACATTCTCTCTCACCAACTCCTCCATAGAATTGTCCACTTCCACTGAGGAATCTCAAAAGGTTGTATCATTCCTGACAGCTTCTGATGCTCTATCTCCGCCTTCTGACACGTCAAACACTTGGATGCCACTGTAGCTACATCACCTTTCATCCCAGGCTATCAGAACATCTTCTTTAAGTTATAATACATCTTCGTGCTTCTGGGATGAACAGAAAATCCACTGTAGTGAGCCCCCGACAACAAGTCTTGTCTCAAACTTTCGACATCCTATTTGCCAACTCTCCCCTTATCTCTCCACAATCTCTCACCTTTCTTAGTGAATTCTTCACGCCTCTTATCACCAACTTGTTGTAACAATTTTTTGAAGCTTCTGCTCATCTTGCTTAGCCCTTTGAATCTCCGTCTTAAACGTGCTTGAAATCTGCAACTGGCTCAAGCAAGCTCTTCTAGCCACCTCACCAATGTCCAGCTTAAGATCCACAAACTTATCCACTAACTCCTCTTCCTTGATTCTTGCCCAAGTATTCGTTAATGATTTTCGACCCAATGCATCTACGACCACCTTCGCCTTTCCAAGATGATAACTCAATTAAAAATCATAATCCTTTAGCAACTCCATCCGTCTTCTCCAACGCATTTTAAGCTCTTTCTGATCGAAGACATACTTGAGACTCTTATGATTAGAAAAGACACTAAACCTCACTCCGCACAAGTTGGTACCACCAAATCTCCAGTACAAACACAATCGCCGCTAATTCCAGATCAATAGTTGAATAGTTCACTGATGCATGAAAACTTGTCTCTCAATAAATTTCCTTTCGGCAAGTATACCGAATTGTCGTCAAGTAAAACTCACAATAGAGTGAGGTCGAATCCCACAAGGATTGATTGGTCAAGCAACTTTAGTTAGAAGAATATGCTAGTTGAGCTAAACAGAAATTAGATTGAGAACTTACAGAAATTTAAATGACTAGAAAGTAAATAATAGAAATTAAAGTGTAGAATCTTAAATGGGGATTTGGGGTAATGAACATGAAAATAAATGGCAGAAAGTAAAGGGAATGGGTAAGATCAGAAATGGGGTAATCATTGGGTTCAAGAGATGTTGCGTTCTCCGAATCAAGTTCATTCTCATCTCTTCCTCAATCAATGCATTCATTGATCTCCTTGGCAATCTTAAGTGATTGGATCCCAATTCCTTGGCAATCCAATCTCTCTAAGCTTGAACAATTGCCTAATTCCTTGATTTAATTGCTCATGGGAAGAGATGAAGTGTGGTCACTAATTATACCACATGCATTTCCAAATCAAAGTGTTGGGAGGATTACATGTCACTATATCTGCCCAAACCCCAATTTGGTCCAACATCAGAAAGCATTTCTAGCATGATCTCCTCATCCCTTTTCCAAGGCTTAAAGGAGATCCAATTATGGAGAGTTTCTTTTCCAAGACAACTAACCAATTGAATTAAGATCGAAACCTTTCTAGTAAGATCAAGAGAAAAGAAAGAAGAAGAAGAATGAAACCTATAATTGATCCATCAAATTACAACAGAGCTCCCTAACCCAATGAAAGGGGTTTAGTTGTTCATAGGTCTAGAAATGAATAATGGCAGAAAAGAAGAATCCATGCTAAAAGTGCAGAAAAAGTAAATGTATAGAGAGTAGTTCCCAAAAGTGCCAAGCTTCTCTATTGTTCAAAACTACTCCTATGTATACTATTCCTCTTGATCTTCTAGTGAGTTCTTCAAGTCTTGGATGTGGGCTCTGGATCTTAAGTTGAAGCAGTTCTCATCTTTAGTGGGCCCAACTTGCAGAGAAATATGAATTAGGCTTGGGTATTTAGTGAGATTGACGTTGAGTGCCATTGTGGGTTCGAGAACGTTAGTGGCATTCATTTTTTCCACTAACGTTCCACCCTTATGTACCCATGTTAACTCCAACGTTAGTGGTCTTAACGTGACCACTAACATTGCCTTCTCAATTTTTGGCCAACGTTATTGGGACTCACTTTTCCCAATAACGTTGGCTTATACCCCTTCGCGAACGTTATTGGGAATCACTTTTCCCATTAACGTTGCTTGGTGCCTTTTGTTCCTACGTTAGAGTTCACGTTAGTGTAGCTAACGTGACTCTTAACGTGGGTGTGTCTCACCTTCGAGAGCGTTAGTGACACTCACCTTTGTCACTAACGCTCCAAATGCCCAAATTCTCTACGTTAGAACTCACATTAACTAAGTTAAAGTGGCTCTTAACGTAGTAGTGATGCCATCTTCCAACGTTAGTGACAAAAGTGAGTGTCACTAACGTTGGCTTTTTGATCTCAACTCCACGTTAACTTTCACGTTAATGGTCTTAACGTGAAAGTTAACGTAGGCAATGCTAGTTGGTCCAACGTTAGTGACAAAAGTGAGTGTCACTAACGTTGGCTTTTGTTTTCCTCTTCCACGTTAGAGTTCACGTTAACTAAGTTAACGTGACTCTTAACGTGGATCATTGCCATGTTCTCCAACGTTAGTGGTGCTCACTTTTACCACTAACGTTGGAGGAAAACATTATTGGTGTTCACGTTTTCTCTTAACGTTGGAGTTTCCTTTTGCTTCTACGTTAACTTCCACGTTAACTTAGTTAACGTGGCAAGTAACGTGAGCTATGGATGGCTTCGCAGGCGTTATTGGTGATCACTTTTCTAATTAACGTTGTAAGCTTTTTACCATTCCACGTTAGTGTTCACGTTAACTAGGTTAACGTGAATACTAACGTGGTTCTTCCTTGCTTCCTTTGCCCTGAAATCAAGCAATTAAAGTGCATCAAAGCTCTAGCCAAAATCATGAGATTATGCATCATCAATTTATCATGAATTCTAGCAAAATTCTCATGAAATCATGCAAAGTTCACACTAGTTGCTTGAATCAAGGTGTGAGTGTATTTTCATCCAAAACTTGTCTTATTCACTAAGAAAATGCATGAAACTACCCTAAAACAGTAAAGAAAAGGTCAGTGAAACTGGCCTAGATGCCCT
>NC_029772.3:48398219-48405846 GCF_000817695.3 Arachis duranensis | reverse complement strand
CACCTCTTTGGGTTACTAAGTGTTCTGTAGCAAAGGTTACTCTTGATAGTAGACTTTCAGGTGATAATCCCGAATTAGTTAATCCAAGTTACCAAGTGATAAGGCACCCCTAAGAGCTTATTCATCCAAGTATATCCCTTGTACATAAACACCACAGATACATCCAAGTTTCTTATTGTGTTTTTTTCTTTTTCACTTTTATTGCTCTTCCTCTTTTCTTATTGGGATCTTATTGCTTAGTTAGTCTCAAAGGGTGTGTCTCAAACATAGGACTCAGGATAGATAGTTGCTTTCTTTCCTTATTTGGTGAACCAACTTAGCTTACTAATCATCCTACCACAAACATTCAGAATGCACTTCATTAAATAACTCAACTCTTGTTCTTTTCAAAACATTTTCTTTTTGATAACTTAAAGAGACAAGCATACAAGTAAGAAAGATGAAAGTGAACACTCAAGACATTAAGCTAGCACATTTAGATGTGAATAAAGAGGAACAAGTAAAAGATGCAGGTTCTATTCAATCATTTTCACTTAGAGTTTTGCAATTCGAGATGGTTTGAAACAACCTCATGATATCTTCCTTGGTATTCTCATCCTAATATTTGCATCCCTGTCTGTTTCCTTGGATGATGGGGTATGCTCATTCCCTGAGATTGATTGAATTCCTGCAACACTATTGAAAGTTGCTTGTTCTCCAAGCACTTGGAAAAGGGTTAGCATGCATGTGTGCCTATGAGCTTCAGAACTTAACTTGGTGTGTGAACACCAAACTTAGTTCTTTGCTTACTTGACAAATTGGATGCATGTAAGAACCTTGTGTGCTTTTTATTAAGAAACAACTATAAGCTAAAAAGATAATCTATATCTTAGAGGCCAGGTTAAGCCTCTGTCAAGTAAGTTCTCTAATTGCTAGAGGAATGCTTCATCACTAAGGGTTGCAATGCACTCTTTAGCTGGAGTTTTGGTGGAACACCAAACTTAGAGCCCTATATTCACCCTTGAATTATTTTTGGTGTGTAACACCAAATTTAGCTCTTCACACTATAGAGAATCCAACTTGAAATTTTTATTGAAAGATTTATGAAAAGAGAATTACCTCAGGTTGGGTTGCCTCCCAATAAAGCATTTTTTTAGCATCGCTAGCTCGACGATTCTTTCCTTAGTTGAGGTTATACTTCTGTTTGGGGGTCTCCCCCGTGCTGCCCAAGTAGTGTTTGAGTCTTTGTCCATTCACAGTGAAGCTTCTCTTTGAGCCTTCTTCCATTAGTTGTTCCATCAATCTACTCCAATCCCCCTTTTTCATTTCCTATATATGACAAAAGGGATACAAAAAGTTAATTGAAATTTTGGTGGGAAGTTTTAAAATATGACAAAAGAAAAATATTTATATATATATATATTGTTTTTTTTTATATGATCTTCATGAAGACAAAACAACTGACTCCCTTAATGCTCATATATGCACATTGGTGACACCAAACTTAGTTTGTGATCATGTGGTGTTCAAGGATTTAAATTAAGATTCTTAGCCCAAAATGACATAACTTGTGTTCATGCCATCTTGATGTGCCTTGAACACCAAACTTGTTGTTCACTATATATTGCATATAAGAATTTTGTTAAATGTTTGTCCAAGTTTTTTTGAAATTCATGATCTTACTTTATTAACTAACACTAAAGAATTTAAAAGAAGGGATAAGAATCATGGGTTGCCTCCCATGAAGCGCTTCTTTAGCATCATTAGCTTGACATTTAGTCCTTGTCAAGGTGGCTGATAGTGCTTGAAGTCTTCTCCTCTTGCAGTGAACCTATGTCCATTGGCTTTGTTGATAAGTTCCATATGCTCTAAGGACAAGATTTTGTTGATAGTGTACACAGGAGGCAGCTGAGATGGAATAGTGGGGAGGTGAGGTGGTATAGATGGAAAGTATGTTGAAATCACTTCATCACCTGGCGAGAAATTTTCTGTAGGAATTTTTTTATTTCTCCATCCCCTTAGAACTTTCTTCTTTGTATCTCTTGATGCTCGCTTGCTTTCTATAGATTCTTTCTCTAAGGACTTTTTGTTGCTAGCTTTGCATGACTCTGGTTTGCTCAGCTTCCCTTGAGTTACCTTTGAATGAGGTTCTTGTTGAATATGTGGCTTTCCAACCCATGGGATTTCCAGTTGTGTTGTTTGTGCTTCCTTGCTTATTTCTTGCATCAGTGCTTCATTCTGCTCTTCTCTTGATTCTTTGTTTTCTTGATTTGCTTCTTGTGAGAGGTTGAAAACATTGAAAGTGAGTTGCTCATCATGTATTCTCAGTACTAGCTCTCCTCACTCTACATCTATGAGTGCTCTGGCTGTGGCTAGGAATGGACTTCCCAGAATGATGGGGTAAATAGGATTCTCATCCATTTCCAGAACAACAAAATCTGTGGGAAGATAGTAGCTCCCAACCTTCACCAGCACATTTTCAACCACTCCTATTGCTTGTTTTTGAGTTTTGTCAGCCAATCTGATAATTACATCAGTAGGAGTTAGTTCATTGATTTGGAGCTTCTTCATGAGGGAGAGAGGCATTAAGTTGATGCTTGCTCCCAAGTCACAAAGCCCTTTGTCAATCATTGTTTCTCCTATGGCACAAGGAATGTGGAAACTCCTTGGATCCTCCTCCTTTGTGGGTGGCCCTGGTTGAATGAGAGCACTGCAATCCCTGTTCATCTTTATTGTTTGTCCACCCTTCAATAGACTTTTTCTGGCTAGTAGCTCCTTTATATACTTGATGTGGAAAGTCATTTGCTAGAGGGCTTTAATGAATGGTATATTTACATCAAGAGATGCAAACATATCAAGGAACCTTGAACACATTCTCCCTGCTACACCACCTTTAAGCCTGTGGGGAAAAGGTGCATATGGGTTCAATACCTCATTCTTCTTTAGCTCTTCCTTGGATGTAGGTTGAGTTGTATAGCTTCCTTCCTCCTGGCTTTCCTTTTGATTATTTTGGAGGTGTTCTACTCTATTTATACTCCCCTCATTACTTGTGGTTATCATTTTGCATTCTTCCCATCTCACTTTCTTTGTTTCTCCTTTTGGATTCTTCTCTGTATCACTGGGGAATCCATCAGTGGGTTTGGGAATTTGTTGAGATAGATACCCTACTTCGGACTCCAATCTCTTAATGTTTTCTCCTTGGTCCTTGATATTAGCTCGCACTTCTTCTTTAAACACTTTGTTGTCTTGGACTTCTCTGCATAAGTTTTCAAGTAGAGCCTCAATCTTTGAGAGCCTATCATCTGTTAATGATGGTGGGTTGAGATTAGGTGGTTAATAAGATTGGTTAGATGGGTGTTGGTAAGATCTCTGTGAGGTGTGTTGATGAGTTGCATTGTTGTTGGAGTTGAGGTTGTGGCATCTCTGATCTTGCCCTTGGTCTTGTTGGTTTTCCCATCCAAAGTTGGGGTGATTTCTCCAACCAGAGTTGTAAGTTTTGGAGTATGGATCATGGACTTGTCTAGGTGAATTTTCAACATAGTTGGCTTGCTCCCAGTCACCTTCTTCTCCTATGTTTACTCCTTCTTGAGCTGACGATGAGGTGATGGCTGCTGCAACTTGGTTCTCCTCCACCTTCTTGGTAAGATCTGCTAGCTGCTTGGTGATCATCTTATTTTGAGCTAACAATGCATCCATATGGTTCAGCTCCATTACTCTTCTGGTGTTACTTCTTTCGGAGGCATAGAAGTAGTCATTTTCAACAACTATTTCAATGACATCTATGGCTTCCTCAATGGTTTTGTTCTTGTTTAGAGAGCCTCCTGATGAATGATCCACAGACTTCTTTGACTCATAGAAAAGACCTTCATAGAAGATGTGAAGTTGAACGCATTCATTGAACATCTCTGGAGGGCATCTTCTTGTTAGGTCTTTGAACCTCTCCCATGCTTCATAAAAAGTCTCACCATCTTATTGCCTGAAAGTTTGCACCTCAGCTCTCAGCCTGTTGATCCTTTGAGGAGGGTAAAATCTTGCCAAAAACTTGTTCACCACATCTTCCAATTTGTTAAGCTCTCCTTTCGAAAGGATTCAAGCCATTTGGATGCCTTGTCCTTGAGTGAAAAAGGGAACAAGAGCAACCTATAGACATCTGGATGGACTCCATTGGACTTCACAGTGTCACAAATTCTAAGGAAGGTGGTTAGATGTTGATTGGGGTCTTCTTGAGCACTTCCTCCAAATGAACAATTGTTCTGAACAAGAGTGAGCTGGGGTTTTAGTTCGAAATTGTTGGCATGTATGGCGGGCTTCTGAATGCTACTTTCACAGTTTCCTGGATTAGGATTGATATAGGAGCCTAGAACTCTCCTTTCTTTCCCAGCACGGTTTGCATGGCCTTCTCTAGCATGGTTGTGAGCTTCTTCTTCATGATTGTTCTCCAAATTCTCTTCCATGTTGGGTTCAAAGTACTCTTCCTCTTCTTCCTCAGCACCAATAATTATTTTCCCTCTTGCTTTCCTTCTTAGTCTCCAAAGGGTCCTTTCAGTTTCTGAATCGAAGGATGTTGAAACTCCTTCTCTTCTCCCTGTCATACAACAGATAGATTGCACAACAGGAGATAAAATGAAGAAACTATTCTTGTTAGATTAATTGTTAGTGTGAGTAATGCAATTTATCAAACAGTTAGTGGGTTAGTGAGCAGAATTGTAATTATCAAAGAAAGAAAGAACGAAAAATAAAGAGGGTGAAAGGGGTGAGGAAGAAATTAAAACAAACTAAAGGAAATTGACTTAATCAAATAAACAAAAAAAATGCTCAATCTAGTGATCTTCAAACTTAATCATTGTTGATTCAAAATCAATCCTCGGCAATGGCGCCATAAACTTGATGCATGAAAACTTGTCTCAACAAATTTCCCTTCGGCAAGTATACCGAATTGTCGTCAAGTAAAACTCACAATAGAGTGAGGTCGAATCCCACAAGGATTGATTGGTCAAGCAACTTTAGTTAAAAGAATATGCTAGTTGAGCTAAACAGAAATTAGATTGAGAACTTGTAGAAATTTAAATGACTGGAAAGTAAATAACAGAAATTAAAGTGCAGAATTTTAAATGGGGATTTGGGGTAATGAACATGAGAATAAATGGCAGAAAGTAAAGGGAATGGGTAAGATCAGAAATGGGGTAATCATTGGGTTCAGGAGATGTTGCATTCTCCGGATCAAGTTCATTCTCATCTCTTCCTCAACCAATGCATTCATTGATCTACTTGGCAATCTTAAGTGATTGGATCCCAATTCCTTGACAATCCAATCTCTCTAAGCTTGAACAATTGCCCAATTCCTTGATTTAATTTCTCATGGAAAGAGATGAAGTGTGGTCACTGATTATACCACATGCATTTCCAAATCAAAGTGTTGGGAGGATTACATGTCACTATATCCACCCAAACCCCAATTTGGTCCAACATGAGAAAGCATTTCTAGCATGATCTCCTCATCCCTTTTCCAAGGCTCAAAGGAGATCCAATTATGGAGCGTTTCTTTTCCAAGACAACTAACCAATTGAATTAAGATCTAAAGCTTTCTAGTAAGATCAATAGAAAAGTAAGAAGAAGAAGATTGAAAACTATAATTGATCCATCAAATTACAACAGAGCTCCCTAACAAAATGAAAGGGGTTTAGTTGTTCATAGCTCTAGAAATGAAAAATGGCAGAAAAGAAGAATCCATGCTAAAAGTGCAGAAAAAGTAAATCTATAGAGAGTAGTTCCCAAAAGTGCCAAGCTTCTCTATAGTCGAAAACTACTCCCATATATACTACTCCTCTTGATCTTCTAGTGAGTTCTTCAAGTCTTGGATGTGGGCTCTGGATCTTGAGTTGAAGCAGTTCTCATCTTTAGTGGGCCCAGCTTGCAGAGAAATATGAATTAGGCTTGGGTATTTAGTGAGATTAACGTTGAGTGCCATTGTGGGTTCGAGAACGTTAGTGGCATTCACTTTTTCCACTAACGTTCAACCTTTATGTACCCACGTTAACTCCAACATTAGTGGTCTTAATGTGACCACTAACGTTGCCTTCTCAATTTTTGGCCAACGTTATTGGGACTCACTTTTCCCAATAACGTTGGCTTATACCCCTTCGCGAACGTTATTGGGAATCACTTTTTCCATTAACGTTGCTTGGTGCCTTTTGTTCATACATTAGAGTTCACGTTAGTGTAGCTAACGTGACTCTTAACGTGGGTGTGTCTCACCTTCGAGACCGTTAGTGACACTCACCTTTGTCACTAACGCTCCAAATGCCCAAATTCTTTATGTTATAACTCACGTTAACTAAGTTAACGTGGCTCTTAACGTAGTAGTGATGCCATCTTCCAACATTAGTGACAAAAGCGAGTGTCACTAAGCGAGTGTCACTAACGTTGGCTCTTTGATCTCAACTCCATGTTAACTTTCACGTTAATGGTCTTAACGTGAAAGTTAACGTAGGCAACGCTAGTTGGTCCAACGTTAGTGACAAAAGTGAGTGTCACTAACGTTGGCTTTTGTTTTCCTCTTCCACGTTAGAGTTCACGTTAACTAAGTTAACGTGACTCTTAACGTGGATCATTGCCAAGTTCTCCAATGTTATTGGTGTTCACGTTTTCTCTTAACGTTGGAGTTCCCTTTTGCTTCTACATTAACTACCACGTTAACTTAGTTAATGGTGGATGAAATTGTGATAAAAGAGTTCCAGGCACTGTTAGAGAAGCTCACAACTTCATTCAACTTAACTAGCAAGTGTACTGGGTCATCCAAGTAATACCTTACGTGAGTAAGGGTCGATCCCACAGAGATTGTTGGTATGAAGCAAGCTATGGTCACCTTGTAAATCTCAGTTAGGCAGATTAAATGGTTTATGATGAGTTCGAAAATTAATAATAAATAGAAAATGAAAAGGGATAGAAATACTTATGTGAATCAATAGTGGGAATTTCAGATAGGCGTATGGAGATGCTGTGCTCCTCTTGAATCTCTACTTTCTTATTACATTCATCCAATCCTTCTTACTCCTTTCCATGGCAAGCTGTATGTAGGGCATCACCATCATTAATGGCTACTTTTAATCCTCTCGGGAAAATGGTCCTATGCGCTGTCACTACACGGCTAATCGTCTGGAGGCATCACCCTTGTTGATAGCTACATCCCATCCTCTCAGTGAAAATGGTCCAAATGCTCTGTCACAGCACGGATAATCATCTGTCGGTTCTCAATCAAGTTGGAGTTGAATCCATTGATTCTTTTGCGTTTGTCATCACGCCCAACCTTCAGGAGTTTGAAGCTCGTCACAGTCATTCAATACCGGAATCCTACTCGGAATACCACAGACAAGGTTAGACTTTCCAGATTCCCGGGATCCTACTCGGAATACCACAGACAAGGTTAGACTTTTCGGATCCCCATGAATGCCGCCATCTATCTAGCTTATACAACAAAGATTCTGTTGGGGAATCTAAGAGATGTGCGCCTGGCCTAGAGTAGAACGGAAGTGGTTGTCAATCACGCGCGTTCATAGGGGAGAATGAGGATGAGTGTCACGGATCATCACATTCATCAAAGTGTTGTGCAACGTATATCTTGGAATAAGAATAAAAGAGAATTGAATAG
>NC_029772.3:48390708-48398083 GCF_000817695.3 Arachis duranensis | reverse complement strand
GGTTCAGGCATGGCCGAATGGCCAGCCCCCCAAAACATGATCAATGGCCTCCTAAGATGAAGAATTAAAACAAAACTGAGACCAAAGATGAAACGTGGTCAAAAGACGACTAATACACTAGTAAAAAGTCTTATTTATACTAAACTAGCTACTAGGGTTTACATGAGTAAGTAATTGATGCATAAATCCACTTCCGGGGCCCACTTGGTGTATGTTTGGGCTGAGCTTGATCTATCCACGAGCTGAGGTTTTTCTTGGAGTTGAGCGCCAAGTTATAACGTGTTTTGGGCGTTCAACTCTGGATCATGACGTGTTTCTGGCGTTTAACTCCAGACAGCAGCATGTACTTGGCGTTCAACGCCAAGTTACGTCGTCAATTTCCGAAAAATAATGGACTATTATATATTGCTGGAAAGCTCTGGATGTCTACTTTCCAACGCCGTTGAGAGCGCGCCTTTTGGAGTTCTGTAGCTCCAGAAAATCCATTTCGAGTGCAGGGAGGTTAGATTCCAACAACATCAGCAGTCCTTTTGTCAGCATTTTTCAGAGTTTTGCTCAAGTCCCTCAATTTCAGCCAGAAATTACCTAAAATCAGAGAAAAACACACAAGCTCATAGTAAAGTCTAGAAAATGTGAATTTAACATAAAAACTAATGAAAACATCCCTAAAATTAGCTTGAACTTACTAAAAACTACCTAAAAACAATGCCAAAAAGCGTATAAATTATCCGCTCATCAGTTAACGTGGCAAGTAACGTGAGCTATGGATGGCTTCGCAGGTGTTATTGGTGATCACTTTTCTCATTAACGTTGTAAGCTTTTTACCATTCCACGTTAGTGTTCACGTTAACTAGGTTAACGTGAATACTAATGTGGTTCTTCCTTGCTTCCTTTGCCCTGAAATCAAGCAATTAAAATGCATCAAAGCTCTAGCCAAAGTCATGAGATTATGCATCATCAATTTATCATGAAATTCTAGCAAAATTCTCATGAAATCATGTAAAGTTCACACTAGTTGCTTGAATCAAGGTGTGAGTGTATTTTCATCCAAAACTTGTCTTATTCACTAAGAAAATGCATGAAACTACCCTAAAATAGTAAAGAAAAGGTCAGTAAAACTGGCCTAGATGCCCTGGCATCATTCACCTCATGCGGTCCAAGATGACACGATGCATAAGCTACCATACTCCGGTGTTGCATCAACATGCAACTTAAACTCTTTAGATAAGAGTCATAGTATACTTTGAACGGTTCATGCGGTGATGCCAGGGCATCTAGGCTAGTTTCACTGACCTTTTCTTTACTGTTTTAGGGCAGTTTCATGCATTTTCTTAGTGAATAAGACACGTTTTGGATGAAAATAAACTCACACCTTGATTCAAGAAACTAGTGTGAACTTTGCATGATTTCATGAGAATTTTGCTAGAATTTCATGATAAATTGATGATGCATAATCTCATGACTTTGGCTAGAGCTTTGATGCACTTTAATTGCTTGATTTCAGGGCAAAGGAAGCAAGGAAGAACCACGTTAGTATTCACGTTAACCTAGTTAACGTGAACACTAACGTGGAATGGTAAAAAGCCTACAATGTTAATGAGAAAAGTGATCACCAATAACGCCTGCGAAGCCATCCATAGCTCACGTTACTTGCCACGTTAACTAAGTTAACGTGGTAGTTAACGTAGAAGCAAAATGGGACTCCAATGTTAAGAGAAAACGTGAATACCAATAACGTTGGAGAACTTGGCAATGATCCACGTTAAGAGTCACGTTAACTTAGTTAACGTGAACTCTAACGTGGAAGAGGAAAACAAAAGCCAACGTTAGTGACACTCACTTTTGTCACTAACGTTGGATCAACTAGCATTGCCTACGTTAACTTTCACGTTAAGACCATTAATGTGAAAGTTAACATGGAGATGAGATCAAAGAGCCAGTGTTAGTGACACTCACTTTTGTCACTAACGTTGGAAGATGGCATCACTACTACGTTAAGAGCCATGTTAACCTAGTTAACGTGAGTTCTAACGTAGAGAATTTGGGCACTTGGAGCGTTAGTGACAAAGGTGAGTGTCACTAACGCTCTCGAAGGTGAGACACCCCCACGTTAAGAGTCACGTTAGCTACACTAACGTGAATTCTAACGTAGGAACAAAAGGCACCAAGCAACGTTAATGGGAAAAGTGATTCCCAATAACGTTCACGAAGGGGTATAAGCCAACGTTATTGGGAAAAGTGAGTCCCAATAACATTGGCCAAAAATTGAGAAGGCAACGTTAGTGGTCACGTTAAGACCACTAACGTTGGAGTTAACGTGGGTACATAAGGGTGGAACGTTAGTGGAAAAAGTGAATGCCACTAACGTTCTCGAACCCATAATGGCACTCAACGTCAATCTCACTAAATACCCAAGCCTAATTCATATTTCTCTACAAGCTGGGCCCACTAAAGATGAGAACTACTTCAACTCAAGATCCAGAGCCCACATCCAATACTTGAAGAACTCACTAGAAGATCAAGCGGAGTAGTATATATAGGAGTAGTTTTGAACTATAGAGAAGCTTCACACTTTCAGGAACTACTCTCTATAGATTTACTTTTCTGCACTTTTAGCATGGATTCTTTTTTTCTGCCATTTTTTATTTCTAGAGCTATGAACAACTAAGCCCCTTTCATTGGGTTAGGGAGCTCTGTTGTAATTTGATGGATCAATTATAGTTTTCATTCTTCTTCTTCTTTCTTTTCTCTTGATCTTACTAGAAAGCTTTCGATTTTAATTCAATTGGTTAGTTGTCTTGGAAAAGAAACTCTCCATAATTGGATTTCCTTTGAGCTTTGGAAAAGGGATGAGGAGATCATGCTAGAAATGCTTTCTCATGTTGGACCAAATTGGGGTTTGGGTGGATATAGTGACATGTAATCCTCCCAACACTTTGATTTGGAAATACATGTGGTATAATTAGTGACCACACTTCATCTCTTCCCGTGAGCAATTAAATCAAGGAATTGGGCAATTGTTCAAGCTTAGAGAGATTGGATTGCCATGGAATTGGGATCGAATCACTTAAGATTGCCAAGGAGATCAATGAATGCATTGATTGAGGAAGAGATGAGAATAAACTTGATCCGGAGAATGCAACATCTCCTGAACCCAATGATTATCCCATTTCTGATCTTACCCATTCTCTTTACTTTCTGCCATTTATTTTCATGCTCATTACTCCAATCCCCATTTAAGATTCTGCACTTTAATTTATGTTATTTACTTTCCAGTCATTTAAATTTTTTCAAGTTCTCAATTTAATTCCTGTTTAGCTCAACTAGCATATTCTTCTAACTAAAGTTCCTTGACCAATCAATCCTTGTGGGATTCGACCTCACTCTATTTTGAGTTTTACTCGATGACAATTCGGTATACTTGCCGAAGGGAAATTTGTTGAGAGACAAGTTTTCATGCATCATGCGGTTCTAGCAAGATTTAAACAGGTGCTGAAGTCAGCTTCTGCTTCAAAGTCTGAAAACTCTCTACACACTCTGACATCCAAACAAAGGCACTTCCTTTCTTGTCAACCTAGCCATCGGTAATGCAATCTGGGAAAATCCTTCAATGAGTCTCCGGTACTATTCGGCTAAACCCAAGAAGCTTCTGACTTCCGTCACCGTTGTCGGTCTTTCCCATCCCATCACCGTTTCTACCTTATAAAGATCTATGGTCATTCCTCCCTTGCTCACCACATGAAGTAAGAGCTTCACTTCTCCCTTCCAGAACTCACACTTTGACAACTTGGCGTACAACTTCCGCTGCGTCACTCTGATTATCGTCACTAGAAATCCGAAAATCCTTTCTTCTAAACCAAAATACCGACTTTGTAATACTTTTCAAAACCTTTAAAACAAGTTTATTCTAAATGAGGTCATTGTTAAAGCTCTTTCAAAGGAGTCAAAAATCATTCACTGGTAAGTCAAACACTTGAATTCACAGTTTTCTTAAATGAAAACTTTTCAGTTTGAATTCCTTTCGATAAGATAATTTGGAAACCAAATTCAAAAATGAACATAATCGGAGAAATCACTTTTCTTTTTAAACAATATCTTCCAAACCAAGAATTTCCGACGTAGTTTCAAAACCAAAGACTGCTTTTGTAACATTTCGCAAAGCCGTAAAAACAAGTTCAATCTAAACCAGTTCATTATAAAAGCTTTTTCAAAGGCTCAAAAATTCATTTATTCTTAAATCAAAACCTCTCAATTTGAATCCCTTTTTGATATGATAAATTTGCAAACCAAGATCACAAGTTATTAAAAACACACAACCCACATTCCTTTTTAAATCGTATCATTTGATCAAAAGTTCAAATCCTAGTTTCAAAACTAAATCAGTTAAACCAAAGCTCCAAACCAGATTTAAAAATAACTCTAAATCTTAAAACGGCAAAAATCATAGTTAAAAACCGCAGGAATGTTAGTCGGTATTTCCGTTGCAACTAGTGTTGATCCACACCCATTGCTCACACAGGGAACCACCAAGACTTATAATCAAACCTGGTAACCATTCCTGTACGCCAACTCGGATCGTTTGTCATCACAAGTCCGAAACCCTCGGCAACCACCGCTAGAATCCTCCTTTCCCCATGGTTTACTTCCAACAAAACTCTAAACTCTTGAAATTCTAACGACGACTTTACAAAAGATAGAACCAAACCAATCTCAAGTCCAGGCAATATAAGACTCAAGGAATACGCTTGCCTCTCGTCGGAGGATCCGACCCCGTACACCTCACGTGCTTCCAAGGCAAACACAAGGCCTGGTTGCTGGCTCTTACCAACACCTCAGTTCCTCCCATTATGGCCGTCCTTAGCAAGGTGCCCGGGTAATCCGCAAGTGTAGCATCGACCGTCTCCGTCTACCATGTGGAACTGGGCATTGTTGATCTTTTTGAAATCCCCTTGACCTCGCAGATGTTGAGCTCGAAACACATTGACTAGGCTAGTCATCCTCACTACCTCTCCATTAACGTGACCGACCTCATCTATGAGTTGCCATTCGGGTTTTGATGCACGCAAACCTATCTCTCAACAAATTTCCCTTCGGCAAGTATACCGAATTGTCGTCAAGTAAAAACTCACAATAGAGTGAGGTCAAATCCCACAGGGATTGATTGGTCAAGCAATTTTAGTTGGAAGAGTACGCTAGTTGAGCTAAATAGAAGGTAGTTGGTATTGCAGGAAATTAAATGGCGAGAAAGTAAATGGCAGAAAATAAAGTGCAGAATCTTAAATGGGGATTTGGGGAGATGAACATGGAATTAAATGGCAGAAAGTAAAGAGAATGGGTAAGATCAGAAATGGGGAATTCATTGGGCTTAGGAGATGTTGCATTCTCCGGATCAAGTTCATTCTCATCTCTTCCTCAATCAATGCATTCATTGATCTCCTTGGCAATTTTAAGTGATTGGATCCCAATTCCTTGGTAATCCAATCTCTCTAAGCTTGAACAATTACCCAATTCCTTGATTTAATTGCTCATGGGAAGAGATGAAGTGTGGTCACTGATTATACCACATGTATTTCCAAATCAAAGTGTTGGGAGGATTACATGTCACTATATCTGCCCATAACCCAATTTGGTCCAACATGAGAAAGCATTTTTAGCTTGATCTCCTCATACCTTTTCTAAGGCTCAGAGGAGATCCAATTATGGAGAGTCACTTTTCCACGACAACTAACCAATTGAATTAAGATCGAAAGCTTTCTAGGAAATCAAGAGGAAAGAAAGAGGAAGAGGAATGAAAACTATAATTGATCCATCAAATTAGAACAGAGCTCCCTAACCCAATGAAAGGGGTTTAGTTGTTCATGGCTCTGGAAATGAAAAATGGCAGAAAAGAATACATGCTTAGCTAAAAAGTGCAGAAAAGAAAATATACAGAGGGTAGTTCTCCAAAGTGCCAAGCTTCTCTATAGTTCAAAACTACTCCTATATATACTACTCTTCTTGACCTTCTAGTGAGTTCTTCAAGTCTTGGATGTGGGCCTTAGATCTTGAGTTGAAGCAAGTACCATCTTCAGTAGGCTCAGTGATGAGCAGATAATTTATACGCTTTTTGGCATTGTTTTTAGTATGTTTTTAGTATGTTTTAGTTAGTTTTTATTATATTTTTATTAGTTTTTATTTAAAATTCACTTTTCTAGACTTTACTATGAGTTTGTGTATTTTTCTGTGATTTCAGGTATTTTCTGGCTGAAATTGAGGGACCTAAGCAAAAATCTGATTCAGAGGCTAAAAAGGACTGTAGATGCTATTGGATTCTGACCTCTCTACACTCGAAGTAGATTTTCTAGAGCTACAGAAGCCCAATTGGCACGCTCTCAATTGCGTTGGAAAGTAGACATCCTGGGCTTTCCAGAAATGTATAATAGTTCACACTTTTCCCGAGATTTGATGGCCCAAACTGGCGTTCCAAATTAGCTCAAGAATTCTGGCGTTTAACGCGGAACTGGCACAAGAATAGGAGTTAAACAACCAAACTGGCACAAAAGCTGGCGTTTAACTCCAAGAAAAGTCTCTACACATGAAAGCTTCAATGCTCAGCCCAAGCACACACCAAGTGGGCCCGAAAGTGGATTTTTATGTCATTTACTCATCTTTGTAAACCCTAAGCTACTAGTTCTCTACAAATAGGACCTTTTGCTATTGTATTAGACATCTTTTTGATCACCTCAGATCTTAGGATCATCTTTGGACGTCTAGTTCTTAGATTATGGGAGGCTGGCCATTCGGCCATGCCTAGACCTTGTTCTTATGTATTTTCAACGGTGGAGTTTCTACGCACCATAGATTAAGGTGTAATGCTCTGCTGTACCTCGAGTATTAATGCAATTACTATTGTTCTTCTATTCAATTCAGCTTATTCTTGTTCCAAGATATTCATTCGCACCCAAGAACATGATGAATGTGATGATTATGTGATGCTCATCATCATTCTCACTTATGAACGTGTGCCTGACAACTACTTCCGTTCTACAAGCAAACAAGGCTTGAATGTGTATCTCTTGGATTCCTTAATCAGAATCTTCGTGGTATAAGCTAGAATTGATGGCGGCATTCTTGAGAATCCGGAAGGTCTAAACCTTGTCTGTGGTATTTTGAGCAGGATTCAAGGATTGAATGACTGTGACGAGCTTCAAACTCGCGATTGGGGGGCGTTAGTGACAGACGCAAAAGAATCACTGGATTCTATTCCGACATGATCGAGAACCGACAGATGAATAGCCGTGCTGTGACAGAGCGCGTTGAACATTTTCACTGAGAGGACGGGACTGTAGCCACTGACAACGGTGATGCCCAACATACAGCTTGCCATGGAAAGGAG
>NC_029772.3:48389793-48390398 GCF_000817695.3 Arachis duranensis | reverse complement strand
AAGCTTGGCTAGCCATGTCTAATTTCTTTAGACTAAAGCTTTAGACTAACATTGCATGATTCCTGGAATTCTTATTAAAAGTTTTGATCCTCTTCATTTTCTTTCTCCACATAATTTTCGAAAAAACCAAAAAAAAATTTCAAAATCATAAAAACCAAAAATATTTTATGTTTCTTGTTGAGTCTAGTGTCTCATTTTAAGTTTGGTGTCAATTGCATGTTTCTATTCTTCTTGCATTTTTTTTCGAATTCATTCATGTGTCTTCATTGATCTTCAAGTTGTTCTTGATGATTTCCTTGCTCTGATCTTTAAATTCTCTTGTTTTGTGTGTTTTGTTGTTTCTTATATGCATTCTCAATTTGTTAGTGTCAGTAGTATACAAACTTCTAAGTTTAGTGTCTTGCATGCATTGTTTATTTGATTTTAGTTGCATTTTGATTAATCCCCATCATTAAAAATTCAAAAAAAAATTATTTGTGTCTTTTCAAGTCAATAATACAGAGAAGTGAAGATTCAAAACATGCAGTAGAGGAATTACACAGAAAAAGCTGGGCGTTCAAAATGCCCAGTGAGGAAGGAAAACTGGCGTTTAAACGCCAGCCAGG
>NC_029772.3:48386965-48389607 GCF_000817695.3 Arachis duranensis | reverse complement strand
AATTTTTCAAAATCAAATCTTTTTCAAATCATATCTCTTCAATCATATATTTTCAAAATCAATTTCTTTCCATTTTCAAAAATACTTGATAACAATTAATGATTTGATTCAACATTTCAAGTGTGTTACCTTTTCTGTTGAGAAAGGTTTAATGTCTGTATCATATCTTTTAAATTTCTTGTTAGCCAAGTCATTAATTTTAAAAATCAAATCTTTTTAAATTGTTTTTCAATCATATCTTTTCAATCAAATCTTTTTAAAACCATAACTTTTCAATCATATCTTTTTAATCATATCTTTTTTCAAAACAGTTTTCAATCATATCTTTTTGATTTCTAATTTCAAAATCTTTTTCAAAAATCACTTTATTTCTTTCTCAATCTTAGTTTTCAAAAATCATCAATCAAGTTTTCAAAATCTCTTTTAATTATTTTAAAATCTTTTACTTTATTTTCGAAAATTCTTCCCCTCTTCTCAGATCCTAATTCTTCTACCTTCTCCTTCTATTCTTCTTTTTCTCTGACACATCAAGGAATCTCTATACTGTGACATAGAGGATTCCATACTTTCTTGTTCTCTTCTCTTTCATATGAGCAGGAGCAAAGACAGAGGCATTCTTGTTGAAGCTGACCCTGAACCTGAAAGGACCTTGAAGCGAAAGCTAAGAGAAGCCAAAGCACAATTCTCTGTATAGGACCTAACAGAAATCTTCAAAGAAGAAGACATGGCAGCCGAAAACAACAACAATGCAAACAATGCAAGGAAGGTGCTAGGTGACTTTACTGCACCTACTCCCGACTTCTATGGGAGAAGCATCTCCATCACTGCCATTGGAGCAAACAACTTTGAGCTTAAGCCTCAATTAGTTTCTCTAATGCAATAGAATTGCAAGTTCGATGGACTTTCATTGGAAGATCCTCATCAGTTTTTAGCTGAATTCTTGTAAATCTGTGACACTGTCAAGACCAATGGGGTTAACCCTGAGGTCTACAGACTTATGCTATTCCCTTTTGCTGTAAGAGACAGAGCTAGGATATGGTTGGACTCACAACCTAAAGAAAGCCTGAACTCTTGGGAAAAGTTAGTCAATGCCTTCTTGGCAAAGTTCTTTCCGCATCAAAAATTGAGTAAGCTTAGAGTGGAAGTCCAAACCTTCGGACAGAAGGAAGGTGAATCCCTCTATGAAACTTGGGGAAGATACAAACAATTGATCAGAAAGTGTCATTCTGACATGCTTTCTGAATGGAACATCATAGGTATCTTCTATGATGGTCTGTCTGAACTGTCCAAGATGTCATTGGACAGCTCTATTGGAGGATCTCTTCATCTGAAGAAGACGCCTGAAGAAGCTCAAGAACTCATTGAAATGGTTGCAAATAACCAATTCATGTACACTTCTGAAAGGAATCCTGTGAACAATGGGACAAATCAGAAGAAAGGAGTTCTTGAGATTGATACTAGAATGCCATATTGGCTCAGAACAAAATATTGACTCAGCAAGTCAATATGATTTCTCAAAGTCTGTCCGGAATGCAAGCTGCACCAGGCAGTACTAAGGACGCTTCATCTGAAGAAGAAGCTTATGATCCTGAGAACCCATCAATGGAAGTTCATGACTGAAATAAGGTCCTCCATTAGAAACTTGGAGGCACAAGTGGGTCAGCTGAGTAAGAAAGTTACTGAACTCCCTCCTAGTACTCTTCCAAGCAATACAGAAGAAAATCCAAAAGGAGAGTGTAAGGTCATCAACATGGCCGAAATTGGAGAGGAGAAAGAGGCAGTGATCACCACTGAGGAAGACCTCAATGGACGTCCACTGACTTCTAATGAGTTCTGATGAGCGGATATTTTATACGCTTTTGGGGGTAATTTCATGTAGATTTTAGTATGTTTTAATTAGTTTTTAGTAGAATATTATTAGTTTTTAGGCAAAAATCATATTTCTGGAATTTACTATGAGTTTGTGTGTTTTTCTGTGATTTTAGGTATTTTCTGGCTGAAGTTGAGGGAGCTGAGCAAAAATCTGAGTTAGGCTGAAAAAGGACTGCTGATTCTGTTGGATCCTGACCTCCCTGCACTCGAAATGGATTTTCTGGAGCTACAGGAGTCCAATTGGCGCGCTCTCAACGGAGTTGGAAAGTAGACATCCAGGGCTTTCCAGCAATATATAATAGTCCATACTTTGCGCGAAGATAGACGACGTAATTTGGCGTTGAACGCCAAGTACATGCTGCTGTCTGGAGTTAAACGCCAGAAAAACGTCATGATCCGGAGTTGAACGCCCAAAATATGTTATAACTTGGAGTTCAACTCCAAGAAAGACTTCAACTCGTGGATAGCTTTAGTCTCAGCCCCAGCACACACCAAGTGGGCCCCAGAAGTGGATTTCTGCACCAATTATCTTAGTTTACTCATTTTCTGTAAACCTAGGTTACTAGTTTATTATTTAAACAACTTTTAGAGACTTATCTTGTACCTCATGACATTTTTCAGATCTGAATTACATACTTTTTGACGGCATGAGTCTCTAAACTCCATTGTTGGGGGTGAGGAGCTCTGCGGTGTCTCGATGATTTAATACAATTCCTTTGTTTTCCATTCAAACACGCTTGTTCTTATCTAAGATGTTTATTCGCGCTTAA
>NC_029772.3:48386425-48386787 GCF_000817695.3 Arachis duranensis | reverse complement strand
AATGGCGGCATTCATGAGGATCCGGAAAGTCTAAACCTTGTCTGTGGTATTCCGAGTAGGATTCTGGGATTGAATGGCTGTGACAAGCTTCAAACTCCTGAAGGCTGGGCGTTAGTGATAGACGCAAAAGAATCAATGGATTCTATTCCAACCTGATTGAGAACCGACAGATGATTAGCCGTGCTGTGACAGAGCATAGGAACGTTTTCACTGAGAGGATGGGAAGTAGCCATTGACAACGGTGACACCCTACATAGAGCTTGCCATGGAAGGAACAATGGGTGTGGGAAGAGGACTTCAAGGAAAAGTAGAAATTCAAAGGACAAAGCATCTCCAAAACTCCAACATATTTCTCATCACTG
>NC_029772.3:48385529-48385847 GCF_000817695.3 Arachis duranensis | reverse complement strand
GGGTGTCAATTTCATATTTTATATTTTTATTTAAAATTTTCGTTTTAGTGTCTGTGTTCCTCATTGATCTTCAAGTTGTTCTTGTTTATTTTGCTTGTTTGAACTTGAGTTTTTCTTGTTTTGTGTCTTTTCTTGTTTTTCTTGTGCTTTTTGGTATGTTTTTGGTATGTTTTTCTTGTTTTGCTATTTGTACGCTTTTTGGCATTGTTTTTAGTATGTTTTTGGTATGATATAGTTAGTTTTTAGTATATTTTTATTATTTTTTAGTTAAAATTCACTTTTCTGGACTTTACTATGAGTTTGTGTGTTTTTCTGTGA
>NC_029772.3:48382598-48383267 GCF_000817695.3 Arachis duranensis | reverse complement strand
TTTTCAAAATCAATTTCTTTCCATTTTCAAAGATACTTGCTACCAATTAATGATTTGATTCAACATTTCAAGTATGTTGCCTTTTCTGTTGAGAGAGGTTTAATGTTTGAATCATATCTTTTCTTGTTAGCCAAGTTTTTAATTTTCAAAATCAAATCTTTTTAAAATGTTCTTCAAATCATATCTTCTCAATCACATCTTTTTAAAACTAATCATATCTTCTTAACCACATCTTTTTCAAAATAATTTTCAATCAAATCTTTCTGATTTCTGATTTCAAAATTTTTTTCAAAAATCACTTGATTTCTTTTCCACTTTCATTTTCGAAAATCAAGTAGTTTTTTCAAAAATGTTTTCAAAATCTTTTACTTAATTTTCAAAAATTACTTCCCTTCTTCTCACATCTTTCTATTTATGGACTAACACTATCCCTTAATGCAAAATTCGAACTCCATCTTCTTTGATAAGTTCGAATTTTCTACTTCTGTCTTCTACTTTTCTTTTCCTCTGACACTTCAAGGAATCTCTATACTGTGACATAGAGGATTCCACCTTTTCTTGTTCTCTTATCTCTCTTATGAGCAGGAACAAAGACAAAAGCATTCTTGTTGAGGCAGACCCTGAACCTGAAAGGACCTTGAAGAGAAAGCTAAGAGAAGCCAAAGCACA
>NC_029772.3:48381874-48382498 GCF_000817695.3 Arachis duranensis | reverse complement strand
GAGGAATAAAGCTGGCGCTGAACGCCCAGACCATGCTCATTTCTGGCGTTCAACGCCAGAAACAAGCATGAATCCGGTGTTGAACGCCCAAAAGGAACATGGTTCTGGCGTTCAAACGCCAGTAACAAACAAGGAGGTGGCGTCTAACGCCACTCCAGCTTCCACCCCTGGCATTCAAATGCCAGTGGGGGATCAGTCACATACAAGTGCTAATGACAACCCTTCTAAAAAGGCTTCCCAACCCACTCCTGTAAGTAATAAACCTGCAGCAACTAAGGTTGAGGAATACAAAGCCAAAATGCCTTATCCTCAAAAACTCCGCCAAGCGGAACAAGATAAGCAATTTACCCGCTTTGCAGACTATCTCAGGACTCTTGAAATAAAGATTCCGTTTGCAGAAGCACTTGAGCAAATACACTCTTATGCTAAGTTCATGAAAAAGATCTTAAGTCATAAGAAGGATTGGAGGGAAACTGAAAAAGTTTACCTCACTAAAGAATGCAGTGCAGTCATTCTGAAAAGCTTACCTGAGAAGCTTAAAGATCCTGGAAGCTTTATGATACCATGCACATTAGAGGGTACTTGTACCAAGCAAGCTTTATGTGATCTTGGGGCAAGTATCAA
>NC_029772.3:48379400-48380687 GCF_000817695.3 Arachis duranensis | reverse complement strand
GTGCATGCTCTTAATTTTCTCTGATATGGTGGAAAAATTTCTGGAAGTCTTCATGGATGACTTTTCAGTATTTGGAGACTCATTCAGCTCCTGCCTTAACCATTTAGCACTTGTTCTGAAAAGATGCCAAGAGACTAACCTGGTTTTAAACTGGGAAAAATGTCACTTTATGGTGACTGAAGGAATTGTCCTTGGGCACAAAATCTCGAACAAGGGGATAGAGGTGGATCAAGCTAAGGTAAAGGTAATTGAAAAATTGCCACCACCTGCTAATGTTAAGGCAATCAGAAGCTTTCTGGGGCATGCAGGATTCTATAGGAGGTTTATAAAAGATTTTTCAAAAATCGCCAAACCTCTGAGCAACCTGCTAGCTGCTGACACGCCATTTATCTTTGATAAAGGGTGTCTGCAGGCATTTGAAACTCTGAAAGCTAAATTGGTTACAGCACCAATCATCTCTGCTCCAGACTGGACATTACCATTTGAATTGATGTGTGATGCCAATGACCATGCCATTGGTGTAGTGTTGGGACAAAGGCATGACAAGCTTCTGCACGTCATTTATTATGTCAGCCGTGTTCTAAATGATGCACAGAAGAATTACACAACCACAGAAAAAGAGCTACTTGCAGTGGTTTACGCCATTGATAAATTCAGATCCTATTTAGTAGGATCAAAAGTGATTGTGTACACTGATCATGCTGCTCTTAAATATCTACTCACAAAGCAGGATTCAAAACCTAGACTCATAAGATGGGTATTGCTTCTGCAAGAGTTTGATATAGAAATAAGAGACAGAAAAGGGACAGAGAATCAAGTAGCAGATCACCTGTCCCGAATAGAACCAGTGGAAGGGGCGTCCCTCCCTCTCACTGAGATCTCTGAAACCTTTTCGGATGAGCAACTGTTTGCCATCCAGGAAGTGCCATGGTTTGCAGACATTGCAAACTACAAGGCAGTGAGATTCATACCCAAAGAGTACAGTAGGCTGCAATCAAAGAAATTGATCACAGATGCGAAGTACTATCTCTGGGATGAACCATATCTCTTCAAGAGGTGTGCAGACGGAGTAATCTGTAGATGTGTGCCTAAGGAAGAAGCACAAAAGATTCTATGGCACTGCCATGGATCACAGTATGGAGGACATTTTGGAAGTGAGCGAACAGCCACAAGAGTCCTCCAAAGTGGCTTCTACTGGCCTACCCTTTATAAAGATTCCCGAGCATTTGTGCTTAATTGTGACAGTTGCCAAAGATCAGGCAACCTACCTCACAGTTATGCCATGCC
>NC_029772.3:48376527-48378251 GCF_000817695.3 Arachis duranensis | reverse complement strand
TAAAGAAGCGCTTGCTGGGAGGCAACCCAGACAATCACAAAATTTAATTTTATTCGTTTTTCTAATTAACTAAAGTTTTACAGGTAGATGCTAAAGTATCTTCAAAAGGTGAAATAGCAATTGGTTGAAGTCACAGAGTTACAGGGAAATTTGGAAGCTCACTGGTGTGAAAAAGCCAGTAAGAAACAATTTGGGCGTTGAACGCCCAAAAGAAGCACCCACTGGGCGTTTAA
Organism: Arachis duranensis; assembly: GCF_000817695.3. NCBI lineage: Eukaryota > Viridiplantae > Streptophyta > Magnoliopsida > Fabales > Fabaceae > Arachis > Arachis duranensis. The sequence continues at coordinate 48,378,018 of NC_029772.3, read as the reverse complement.
CGTCAGTAAGGGTAGCCATCTGGGCGTTAAACGCCAGAAAGGAGCATCTTCTGGGCGTTAAACGCCAGAAAGAAGCACCTTCTGGGCGTTTAACGCCAGACTGTTAGCATCCTGGGCGTTCAGAAAAACGCCCAGTGACAAAGGACTTCCTGGCGTTCAACGCCAGAAAGAAGCATCAGCTGGGCGTTGAACGCCCAGGAGAAGCAACAATTGGGCGTTAAACGCCCACAACATGCATCGTTTGGGCGTTTAACGCCAGGATGGTGGGAGGAGGTAAAAATTCGTTTTTAATCTTATTTTTTTCTAAATTTTTATGTTTCAATTCATGATTTCTTACATAAACATGTTTCAATTTGTCACCCCTCATTTCAAATTAGTTTTCTAAAAATCCTGATTTCTAAAAATCCATGTTTCAAAAATTTTTAAATATATCTTAATCCATAAAGCCAAATTGTTTTCCAATCCAACTCTTTTAAATTTGTTTTCAAAAACTCAATTATCTTTTTAAAATCTTTTTCAAAATTAAAATTCAGATCTATCTTTTAATTTCAAATCTTTCTCTTTTTAAACTATATCTTTTTCTCATCATATCTATCTTTTACAAATCATATCTTTTATCCTATCTTTTTCTGATTTTCGAAAATTCCCCACCCCCCTCCCTTTCTATATTATATCCGGCACCCATCTCCTCCTCACCATACCACACTTGCTCTCCTCCTATCCCTCTTCTTTCTACTCTTTTGCTTGAGGACAAGCAAAGCTCTAAGTTTGGTGTGTTTATCCGTGATCACAAAAACATACTCATTAAAGATCATGGCTCCTAAAGGAAAGCAAACCACCCCAAGAGGAAAGAAAGAAAACATTCCAAAGCCACTTTGGAATCAAGGGAAGTTCTTAACTAATGAACATTCAGACCATTATTACAAAATAATGAGTCACAGATCAGTGATCCCGAAAGTCAAATTCGATCTGAAAGAAGATGAATATCCGGAGATCCAAGAGCAAATTCGAAACAGGAATTGGGAAATTCTGGCCAATCCTGAAACGAAAGTGGGAAAGAACATGGTTCAGGAGTTCTATGCTAATCTATGGCAGACAGACCGGCAAAGAATAATTGGAGCTGCTCTCTTTGACCATCGGACCTTAGTCAGAGGAAAGATTATTCATACCCATCCTGACATGATCAGAGAGATATTTAAGCTTCCCCAACTGAAAGATGACCCAGACTCCTTTAATAGGAGAATGATGAGGGTAAATAAAGGTCTGGACAAGATTCTGGAGGATATATGCATCCCTGAAGCCAAGTGGACCACCAGCACGACTGGCATCCCAGTTCAACTCAAAAGGGAAGATCTAAAACCAGTAGCCAGAGGTTGGCTAGATTTCATAGGGCGTTCCATATTGCCCACCAACAACCGTTCTGAAGTTACCATTAAAAGAGCAGTAATGATTCACTGCATCATGTTGGGAAAAGAAGTAGAAGTCCATCAA
>NC_029772.3:48375071-48375517 GCF_000817695.3 Arachis duranensis | reverse complement strand
GTGATCCAAGGCAAACAGAGTGTGCTTAAGAGCTCTGGATACCTCTGACTGGGGACTTTAGCAAAGCTAAGTCACAATCTGAAAAGGTTCACCTAGTCATGTGTCTGTGACATTTATGTATCTGGTGGTAATACTGGAAAACAAGGTGCTTAGGGCCACGGCCAAGACTCATAAAATAACTGTGTTCAAGAATCAACATACTACACTAGGAGAATCAATAATACTATCTGAATTCCGACTTCCTATGGATGCCAATCATTCTGAAATTCAAAGGTTAAAGGGAGATGCCAAAACTGTTCAGAAACAAAAAGCTACAAGCCCCGCTCATCTAATAAGAATCTGAGCTTCATTTAAAACTCTAAAATATTATTGCTTCTTAATTTCTGTTAAAACCTATTTTATTTATCTAGTTGCTTGAGGACAAGCAACAGTTTAAGTTTGGTGTT
>NC_029772.3:48362312-48374806 GCF_000817695.3 Arachis duranensis | reverse complement strand
TTTTGTAAACCTAGGTTACTAGTTTACTATTTAAACAACTTTTAGAGACTTGTCTTGTACCTCATGACAATTTTAGATCTGAATTATATACTTTTTGACGGCATGAGTCTCTAAACTCCATTGTTGGGGGTGAGGAGCTCTGCAGCGTCTCGGTGATTTAATACAATTCCTTTGTTTTTCCATTCAAACACGCTTGTTCTTGTCTAAGATGTTTATTCGCGCTTAATTGTGAAGAAGGTGATGATCCGTGACACTCATCACCTTCCTCAATCCATGAACGTGTGCCTGACAACCACCTCCGTTCTACATCAGATTGAATGAGTATCTCTTAGATTCCTTAATCAGAATCTTCGTGGTATAAGCTGGATTGATGGCGGCATTCATGAGGATCCGGAAAGTCTAAACCTTGTCTGTGGTATTCCGAGTAGGATTCTGGGATTGAATGGCTGTGACGAGCTTCAAACTCCTGAAGGCTGGGCGTTAGTGACAGACGCAAAAGAATCAATGGATTCTATTCCAACCTGATTGAGAACCGACAGATGATTAGCCGTGCTGTGACAGAGCATAGGAACGTTTTCACTGAGAGGATGGGAAGTAGCCATTGACAACGGTGACACCCTACATAGAGCTTGCCATGGAAGGAACAATGTGTGTGGGAAGAGGACTTCAAGGAAAAGTAGAAATTCAAAGGACAAAGCATCTCCAAAACTCCAACATATTTCTCATCACTGCACACCAAGTATCGATTTGATTCTCTTTTATTTTTCCAATAATTTTAAATACTTTGACTTCTTACAATTAAATCCAAATAATCTTATTGGCATCCTGACTAAGATTCATAAAATAAACATTGATTGCTTCAAACCAATAATCTCCGTGGGATCGACCCTTACTCACGTAAGGTATTACTTGGACGACCCAGTGCACTTGCTGGTTAGTTGTGCGGATTACAAATTTGTGCACCAAGTTCCCTAATGAGGAATCATGGGAATCTGAGGCTCACACTGAGACCATAGAGATTCCATTGGATTTACTTCTTCCATTCATGAGCTCTGATTAGTATTCTTCCTCTGAAGAGGACGAAGATGTCACTGAAGAGCAAGTTGCTAAGTACCTTGGAGCAATCATGAAGCTAAATGACAAGTTATTTGGTAATGAGACTTGGGAGGATGAACCCCCTTTGCTCACCAAAGAACTGGATGACTTGACTAGGCAGAGATTACCTCAAAAGAGACAGGATCCTGGGAAGTTCTCAATACCTTGTACATTAGGCACCATGACCTCGAGAAGGCACTGTGTGACCTAAGGTCAAGCATAAACCTCATGCCTCTCTCTGTAATGCAGAAGCTAGGGATCTTTGAGGTACAAGCTGCAAGAATCTCACTAGAGATGGCAGACAATTCAAGAAAACAGGCTTATGGACTTGTAGAGGATGTTCTGGTAAAGATTGAAGACCATTACATCCCTGCTGATTTCATAGTCCTAGAGACAAGGAAGTGCATGGATGAATCCATCATCCTTGGCAGACCCTTCCTAGCCACAGCAAAGGCTGTGATTGATGTTGACAGAGGAGAATTGATCATTCAAGTGAATGAAGAATCCTTTATGTTTAAAGCTCAAGGATATCCCTCTGTAACCATGGAGAGGAAGCATGAAGAGTCTCTCTCAAAACAGAGTCAAACAGAGCCCCCATAGTCAAACTCTAAGTTTGGTGTTGGGAGGCTTCAACATTGCTCTGAACATCTGTGAGACTCCCTGAGAGCCCACTGTCAAGCTACTGACATTAAAGAAGCGCTTGTTGGGAGGCAACCCAATGCTATATTTATCTATTTCCCTTTGTTATTTTATGTCTTTTATATGATCATGGGAAGTCACAAAATCAATTGAAAAAGCAAAAACAGAATGAAAAACAGAAAGAAAAATAGCACACCCTGGAGGAGAACTTGCTGGCATTTAAACGCCAGTGAAGATAGCAAAAAGGGCATTTAACACCCAGTCTGGCACCATTCTGGGCGTTTAATGCCAGAAAGGGGCACCAGACTGGCGTTTAACGCTAGGAATGGGCAAGAAGCTGGCGTTAAACGCCAGAAATGGGCACCAGCCCGGCGTTTAACGCCAGGATTGGCAGAAGGAGCATTTTTGCATGCCACCTGGTGCAGGAATGAATTATTCTTGACACCTCAAGATCTGTGGACCCCACAGGATCCCCACTTACCTCACCACTCTCTCTCTTCTTCACCCATTCACCAATCACCTCAACACCTCTTTCCCAAAAACCCCTCACCTATAAAATCCCACCATTCTCTTCACCACTCACATCCATCCTTCATAAAACCCCACCTACCTCACCATTTAAATCCAAACCAATTTCCCTCCCAAACCCACCCATATTGGCCGAACCCTACCCCTCTCTCCACCCCTATATAAACCCATCTTCACTCCTTCATTTTCACACAACCTACACACTACTTCTCCCCCTTGACCGAAAAATAAAGCCACCTTCATCTCCTCTATTTCTTCTTCTTCTACTCTCTTCTTTCTTCTTTTGCTCGAGGACGAGCAAACCTTCTAAGTTTGGTGTGGTAAAAGCATTGCTTTTTGTTTTTCCATAACCATTTATGGCATCTAAGGCCGGAGAAACCTCTAAAAAGAGGAAAGAGAAGGCAAAAGCTTCCACCTCCGAGTCATGGAAGATGGAGAGATTCATCTCAAGTGTGCATCAAGACCACTTCTATGAATTTGTGGCCATGAAGAAGGTGATCCCCGAAGTCCCTTTCAAACTCAAAAAGAGTGAATATCCAGAGATCCGACACGAGATCCGAAGAAGAGGTTGGGAAGTTCGTACCAACCCCATCCAACAACTCAGAATCTTAATGGTTTAAGAGTTCTATGCCAATGCATGGATCACCAAAAACCATTATCAAAGTGTGAACTCGGACCCAAAGAATTGGCTTACAATGGTTCAGGGGAAATGCTTAGATTTTAGTCCGAAAAATGTAAGGTTGGCATTCAACTTGCCCATGATGCAAGGAGATGAACACCCCTACACTAGAAGGGTCAATTTGATCAAAGGTTGGACCAAGTCCTCATAGACATTTGTGAAGAGGGCGCGCAATGGAAGAGAGATTCAAGAGGGAAGCCGGTTCAACTAAGAAGGCATGACCTCAAGCCCGTGGCTAGGGGATGGTTAGAGTTTATACAACGCTTAATCATTCCCACTAGCAACCGGTCCGAAGCTACTATAGACCGGGCTATCATGATTCATAGCATCATGATTGGAGAGGAAGTAGAAGTTCATGAGGTTATATCCCAAGAACTTTATAAGGTGGCGGACAAGTCCTCTACCTTGGCAAAGTCCTCATGGATATCTGTGTGGAAGGAGCTCAATGCAAACAGGAGATCCCACTCATAGACATGAGCATGACGAAATTCCTTATCATGAAATCCCTGAGATGCCTCAAGGGATGCACTTTCCTCCACAAAATTATTGGGAGCAAATCAACACCTCCCTAGGATAATTGAGTTCCAACATGGGACAACTAAGGGTGGAGCACCAAGAACATTCCATCCTCCTCCGTGAAATTAGAGAAGATCAAAGAATCATGAGAGAGGAGAAACAAAGGCAAGGAAGAGACATTGAGGAGCTCAAGCACTCCATAAGATCTTCAAGAGGAAGAACAAGCCGCCATCACTATGGTGGACCTGTTCTTTAATCTCCTTGTCCTTTATTTCTCTGTTTTTCGAATTTTTATGCTTATGTTTATCTATGTTTATGTCTTATGATCATTAGTGCCTTAGTGTCTATGCCTTAAAGTTATGAATGTCCTATGAATCCATCACCTTTCTTAAATGAAAAATGTTCTTAATTGAAAAAGAGAAGAATTACATGAATTTTAAATTTTATAACAGATTAATTATTTTAATGTGGTGGCAATACTTTGACTTCTGAATGTATGCTTGAACAGTGCATATGTCTTTTGAATTTGTTGTTCATGAATGTTGGCTCTTGAAAGAATGATGAAAAAGGAGACATGCTACTGAGGATCTAAAAAATCATAAAAATGATTCTTGAAACAAGAAAAAGCACTGAATTCAAAAAAAGAGAGAGATTATGTGCGAAAAAAAAGAAGAGAAAAAGCAAGTAGAAAAAGCCAATAGCCCTTTAAACCAAAAGGCAAGGGTAAAAATAAAGTCGTGATCCAAGGCAAAAAGAGTGTGCTTAAGAACCCTGGACACCTTTATTTAGGGACTCTAGCAAAGCTGAGTCACAATCTGAAAAGGTTCACCCAGTTATGTGTCTGTGGCATGTATGTATCTGGTGGTAATACTGGAAGACAGAGTGCTTTGGGCCACAGCCAAGACTCAATAAGTAGCTATGTTCAAGAATCATCATACTCTACTAGGAGAATCAATAACACTATCTGGATTCTGAGTTCCTATAGAAGCCAATCATTCTGAATTTCAAAGGATAGAGTGAGATGCCAAAACTGTTCAGAGGCAAAAAGCAAAAAGCCCCGCTCATCTAATTAATACTGATCCTCATAGATGTTTTTGGAATTCATTGCATATTCTCTTCTTTTTATCGTATCTGATTTTCAGTTGCTTGGGGACAAGCAACAATTTAAGTTTGGTGTTGTGATGAGCGGATAATTTATACGCTTTTTGGCTTAAAATTCACTTTTCTGGACTTTACTATGAGTTTGTGTATTTTTCTGTAATTTCGGGTATTTTCTGGCTGAAATTGAGGGACCTGAGCAAAAATCTGATTCAGAGGCTAAAAAGGACTGCAGATGCTATTGGATTCTGACCTCCCTGCACTCGAAGTAGATTTTCTGGAGCTACAGAAGCCCAATTGGCGCGCTCTCAATTGCATTGGAAAGTAGACATCCTAGGCTTTCCAGCAATGTATAATAGTCCACACTTTGCCCGAGATTTGATGGCCCAAACCGGCGTTCCAAATCAGCTCAAGAATTCTGGCATTTAACGCCGGAATTGGCACAAGAATGGGAGTTAAACGCCCAAACTGGCACAAAAGCTGGCGTTTAACTCCAAGAAAAGTCTCTACACATGAAAGCTTCAATGCTCAGCCCAAGAACACATCAAGTGGGCCCGGAAGTGGACTTTTATGTCATTTACTCATCTTTGTAAACCCTAAGCTACTAGTTCTCTACAAATAGGACCTTTTGCTATTGTATTAGACATCTTTTTGATCACCTCAGATCTTAGGATCATCTTTGGACGTCTAGTTCTTAGATTATGGGAGGCAGGCCATTCGGCCATGCCTAGACCTTGTTCTTATGTATTTTCAACGGTGGAGTTTCTACACACCATAGATTAAGGTGTGGAGCTCTGCTGTACCTCGAGTATTAACGCAATTACTATTGTTCTTCTATTCAATTCAGCTTATTCTTGTTCCAAGATATTCATTCGCACCCAAGAACATGATGAATGTGATGATTATGTGATGCTCATCATCATTCTCACTTATGAACGCGTGCCTGACAACCACTTCCGTTCTACAAGCAAACAAGGCTTGAATGTGTATCTCTTGGATTCCTTAATCAGAATCTTCGTGGTATAAGCTAGAAATGATGGCGGCATTCTTGAGAATCCGGAAGGTCTAAACCTTGTCTGTGGTATTCTGAGTAGGATTCAAAGATTGAATGACTGTGACGAGCTTCAAACTCACGATTGTGCGGCGTTAGTGACAGACGCAAAAGAATCACTGGATTCTATTCCGACATGATCGAGAACCGACAAATGAATAGCCGTGCTGTGACAGAGCGCGTTGAACATTTTCACTGAGAGGACGGGACTGTAGCCATTGACAATGGTGATGCCCAACATACAGCTTGCCATGGAAAGGAGAGAGACGGAAAGGACAAAGCATCTCCATACGCTTATCTGAAATTCTCACCAATGAATTACATAAGTATCTCTATCTTTATTTTATGTCTTATTTATCTTTTAATCATTAATCCTCCATAACCATTTGAATCCGCCTAACTAAGATTTACAAGATGAGCATAGCTTGCTTCATACCAACAATCTTCGTGGGATCGACCCTTACTCACGTAAGGTTTATTACTTGGATGACCCAGTGTAGTTGCTGGTTAGTTGTGCGAAGTTGTGATAAAGAGTTGAGATTGCAATTGAGCGTACCATGTTGATGGCGCCATTGATGATCACAATTTCGTGCACCACTCAGCTTGCAGAAAAGTGTGAGTTAGGCATGGGCGTTATTTAGGACGTTAGTGGCGTTAACGCTAAGTAAAAATGTGGGTTCGAGAACGTTAGTGGCAATCACCTTTCTCACTAACATTCCAACCCCAAAATGGTCCACGTTAACTTCAACGTTAGTGGCACTAACGTGAACACTAACGTTGGCTCATGATCCTTCGCAAACGTTATTGGGAATCACCTTTTCCAATAACGTTGCATTGTGCCCCCTTTCCCCACGTTAGAGTTCACGTTAACTAGGTTAACGTGGCTCTTAACGTGGGCATGCCTAAGCTTCGAGAGCATTAGTGACACTTACCTTTGTCACTAATGCTCCAAACGCCCCTCCTTTCCACGTTAGAGTTCATGTTAACTAGGTTAACGTGGCCACTAACGTTGTAGTGAATGCCATCTCCAACATTAGTGACAAAGGTGAGTGTCACTAACGTTGGCTCATCATGCTTAGCTCCACGTTAACTTTCACGTTAGTGGTCTTAACGTTACCACTAACATGGGCAATGCTGGCTTGATTCAACGTTAGTGACAAAGGTGAGTGTCACTAACGTTGGCATTGTCTTCCCCTTCCACGTTAGAGTTCACGTTAGCTAAGTTAACGTGACTCTTAACGTGGCCAATTGCCTATTTGGAGCGTTAGTGGTGTTCACTTTTACCACTAATGCTGGAGCTTCTGTTTTCTCTAAGTTAACTACCACGTTAATATAAGTAACATGGCAATTAACGTGGGCTTATGATGGCTTCGCAAGCGTTATTGGTGGTCACCTTTTTCATTAACACTACAAGCTTGTCCCTATTCCACGTTAGTGGTCACGTTAATTAGGTTAACGTGACTGCTAACATGGCTTCTTCTTGCTTCCTTTGTCCTAAAATCAAGAAAATAAAGTGTATCAAAGCTCTAGCCCAAGTCATGAGATTATGCATCATCAATTTGTCATTCAATCCTTGCATAATCCTCATGAAATCATGTAAAATTCACAATAGTTGCTTGAATCAAGGTGTAAATGAAATTTCATCCAAAACTTGGTTATTTCTTAAGAAAATGCATGAAACTACCCTAAAATAGTAAAGAAAAGGACAGTGATACTGGCCTAGATGCCCTGCCATCACAACACCAAACTTAAAGCTTGCTTGTCCCTAAGCAAGTACTAAAACATAGGAATAATGAATGAAAGAACAAGATGAATAAATAATTATAATAGAAGTTAAATCCCTGGTTTATGGGGTTTCATGCATAGCAACTTAGGTTCATTCCTTCACTGGCTTCCAAGCCTTTATCATGCCCTTGAATACTTGCTTGATTGCATCCTTTGAGACTTCTTAATTATTGATCCTCCCTTCCCTTCTAGGGTTTATTGCATTCCTTTTTAGACTAAGTGCTCTGTAAGAGGGTGACTTTTTAAGATAAGTTTCAGCCAACACTCTCGAACCAGTTGGTTCAAGGTGCTAGGTGTTAAGACACCCCTAAGGACTTACTCCCTCAAGTCTCTTTCCCCTATACATACACACCACAGGCATATAGTTTGTTATTTTTCTTTCTTGAGACCTTGGTGTCCAACACCTCTTTGGGTTGCTAAGTATTCTGTAGCAAAGGTTACTCTTGATAGTGGACTTTCAGCTGATAATCCCGGATTAGTTAATCCAAGTTAACAAGTGATAAGGCACCCCTAAGAGCTTATTCATCCAAGCATATCATTTGCACATGAACACCAGAGACACATGCCTCAATCTTCAAACCCTTGGTGCCTAGCATTATTTCTTATTATTTTTCTTTCCTTTTCACTTTTATTACTCTTTCTCTTTTCTTATTAGGATCTTATCAATTAGCTAGTCTCCTGGGGTGTGTTTCAAGCATATGATTCAGGGTAGATAGTTGCCTTCCTACCTTGTTGGTGAACCAACTTAGCTAATTAATCACCCTACCACAAACATTCAGGATTTACTTTACAAGACAACTCCACTCTTGTTCTTTTCATAACATCTTCTTTTTGATTGACTTAAAAGGCAGGCATACATATAAGCAAGATGAAAATGAAAACTAGGGACCTAGACTAGTATACTTGGACCTAAACAACAAATTTTTGAAGCCATAATTGAAGGTTCCTAAAGTACTATGGAAGCATGTTCTATTTCATACATGTTTTTCCTTATTTAAAGCTTGAAAGAGATAAAACTAAGAAAAAGCTCCACCACCTTTCACTTATTGGAATGCTCATGTCCCTTTGTCTTGGGATCCTCCTTGATTGCTTGAGTCCCCATTTCCTTTGTGCTTCCCGATCAGCTTTTTCCAGAAACCAGCATCCCCCATCTTCTTCTTTAATGCTTCCTTTTGTTGTTTCACCTTTCCCTCTTCTTGTTCTATTAAGTCTTTGCGGACTGCCTCATAACTTGGAATGGCAGGGTGCAAGTTATGCATATGCCCAGTCATATAAGTTAACTTGGCCTGAGTGTTTATGCTAAACTCTTCCCGATGCAGTTGCCTTCCTTCATTGAGCACGCTGAATTCGTTGAATGCTTTCATCTGGGCTATCTGGCGTTGGTTGAGTTCTTGAAGGCGTTTGTCTTAGCTCTCTTATCTTTCGGTCACTTGATTGATGGCTTGGGTGAGCTGGGAGTAGTACTCCTGTTGCAACTCCATTTACTATTTCTGCCACTCTCTTTGTTGATCCATCCAACTAGAGAGTAGTTCTTCTTGACGATCCATCCTTTGAGATTGGACATGCAGTTGTTGTTCTTGTCCCTCCATATAGCTCCTTGCCAGATCCTCAATGGCTCCTTGAATGTGAAACAGATTTATGTTGGTTGGATCATATTGCCCTTCTTGCTGGTACCCTATTTGTTGGGGTTCTTCTTGGTGAGGTTCTTCTTGGTGAGGCTCTTCTTATGCAGTTATTTTCCCTATCTGAGGTCTTCTTTGTTGTTGAGTGGGTGTCACATAGTTTATACGCTGGAGGGTAACTAATCTCCCAGGATTTACCCACTGTGGATTGTTATCTTCGAATACCACCTTGGCTTTCATGCATAGTCTAAGGATGGTGTTGGGGTACCAAAGTCTAGCACCCAGATCATTCTTCTCAACTGAGTCCTGGATCCCTTCAGCTATGATTTCGTGCACATTGATACTCCCACCCTTTACTAAGCAATGTACCATGGTAGCTCGAGCAATATTGACCTCAGAATTGTTTGCAGCTGGAAGGATAGACCTCCTTACTAGCTCAAACCATCCCTTGGCTTCCAGGATGAGGTCTCCTCTCCTAATGAACCATAGTCTCTTATCTGAGTATCTTTCCCAATTAGATTCTATAACACATATATCATTCACAATTTCTTCAAGTTCATCTTCGTCGGGGGCATTGCTTATTCTTACTTGGTAACTGAGCTCACCAAAATGTGGCGATCTCAGCTGAAGAGTCCTTGTTATAGCATTGGGGCTGAAGTCCACTTCTGTTCCTCTCACGTAGCTTTTGAAGGTGGGGGCCCTAGTATTGTCTTCTCTGGCCACATTGGGATAGAACTCCTTAATGAGGTTTGCATTTATCTTTATTTCTGGGTTCGTGAGCTTTTGCCAACCCCTCTGTGCAATCTTCTCTCTAATCTTTGGGCACTCATCCTCGTTGAACTGGAATGTCAGTTTTGGCAATATTTTCTTGTTTTTGATCCGTTCATATTGGAGCTCATGGAATGCGGTCTTGAATCTCCTGGCATCAAAAGGAGGCTGCTCCATAGGCTCATTCCCTCTTCTCCTTTTAGAGCTCGACGATACCATGAGTGATGGTTGTTATGTTTGCGGCTCACAAGATGTGGCTATGAGAGTGTGTGTGAAACTTTTGGTGGAGTATGGAGTGTGTGTGTTCGAGAGAAGGAAGAGAGATATGGATGGGAATGACACTTCCGTATGGAAAGGTGTAAAGTGGGGATCATTTATATAGAAAGATGATGGGTGTTTGAAGGGTGTGGATTGATGGCATGGCTTAGTAGTGAACGGTTGGGGTTTTGCATTGGATGGACACAAGGATCACTTCCTTTATGAGGGTCTTGATTCGGTCTCCAAGGCTATCCTACTCCCAATGTTGCATGGCAACACTTCCCAAGATACTCCCCTTGAGGACAAGTGTGCATTTTCCTTGGTATAGTGGCCGAACCTCCCTTCTTTGATGGTCTTATCAAGTTCCACCAATCCCCTTTTTGATTTCCTATACAAGACAAAAGAATGCAAAAGTCAATTGAATTTTTGGTGGGAAAAATTAAAATATGAAATGGCTACTATAAAAATCCTTTTTTGCTTTTAAATAACTAAATGCTATTCACGAATGTAAATTAACCGACCATCCAATTACCCATACATGTAACGTTGGTAACACCAAACTTGTTTGTGGTCATATGGTGCAACAAGGTTTGATTAAGACTCTAAGATTAACATGATATGGGTTGTGTTCATGCAATCTTAGTATGCCTTGAACACCAAACTTGTTGTTCACTATATGTTGCATATAAAAATTCTTCTAAGTGTTCGTCAAACTTGATTTAGAATCCATGAACTTTGCCTTATTAACTAATATTAGAGATTAAAAAGAAAGGGTATAGAACATGGGTTGCCTCCCATGAAGTGCTTCTTTAGCGTCATTAGCTTGACGTTTGGCCTTTGTCAGGGTGGTTGGTAGTGCTTCAAATCTTCACCCCTTGCAGTGAATTTGTCTCCATTGGCTTTGTTAAGAAGCTCCACATGTTCTAAGGACAAGATTTTGTTGATGGTGTATACTGGAGGCAGCTGAGATGGAATGGTGGGGAGATGAGGTGGTATAGATGGAAAGTAGGCAGAGACCACTTCATCTCCTGGAGGGAAATCTTCTATAGAGATCTTCTTTTTTTTCATCCCCTTGGGGCTTTTTTCTTGTGTCCCTTGATGTCACTTTTCTCCTTATGGTTTTCTCTTTCAGGAAGGTTTTGTTGCTTGTCTCATATGACTCTAGTGGGTCTAGTTCCTCTTGGATTACACTTGGCTGTTGCTCCTTCTAATCACATTGGTTGTCACCAATGGGGATTTTCAGGTGTGGTGCTTGTGTTACCATGTTTGTCTCTTCCATCAGCCCCTTATTGTGATCTTCCTCTGACTCTTTGTTATCATGATCTGCTTCTTGTGAGGGTTTGAAAACGTTGAAGGTGAGCTATTCATCGTGTATCCTTAATACTAGCTCTCTTCGCTCCACATCTATAAGCGCCCTGGCTGTGGCTAAAAATGGCCTCCCCAGGATGATGGGATGGATGTGATTCTCTTTCATTTCCAGGATAACAAAGTCCGTGGGCAGGAAGTAGTTCCCAACCTTCACTAACACGTTCTCAACCAGTCCTATTGCCTATTTTTGAGTTTTGTCAGCCAATTTGATGATTACATCTGTGGGTGTTAACTCATTGATTTGAAGCTTTTTCATGAGGGATAGAGGCATTAGGTTGATACTTGCGCCCAGGTCAAAGAGCCCCTTATCAATCATTGTCTCACCTATAGCACAGGGAATGTGGAAACTCCCTGGATCCTTCTTCTTTGTAGGTGGCTCTGTTTGAATGAGAGCACTACACTCCCTATTCATCTTTATTGTTTGTCCACCCTTCAATAAACTCTTTTTGGCCAGAAGTTCCTTTATGTACTTGATGTAGGAGGGCATTTGCTGGAGGGCCTTAATGAATGGTATATTTACATCAAGGGATGCAAACATGTCAAGGAATCTTGAATACATTCTCCTTGCTACACCACTTTTGAGCCTTTGGGGAAAGGGTACATATGGGTTCAGGATCTCCCCTTTCTTTAGCTCCTCCTTGTGTGTGGGTTGGGGTGCATGGTTTTTGTCTTCATGATTTTCCTTTGGACTGTCTTGGAAGTGTTCTGTTTGTGTGTCCACTTCCTCTTTACTCATCTCATCACTTGTGGTGATCATCTTGCATTCTTCCCACCTTACTTTCTTTGTTTCTCCTCTTGGATTCTTCTCTGTGTCACTGGGAAACCCATCAGTGGGTTTGGGAAACTGTTGAGATAGATACCTGATGAGCGGATAATTTGTACGCTTTTTGGCATTATTTTTAGTATGTTTTTGGTATGATATAGTTAGTTTTTAGCATATTTTTATTAGTTTTTAGTTAAAATTCACTTTTCTGGACTTTACTATGAGTTTTTGTGTTTTTCTGTGATTTCAGGTATTTTCTGGCTGAAATTGAGGGACCTGAGCAAAACTCTGATAGAAGGCTGACAAAGGACTGCTGATGCTATT
>NC_029772.3:48354682-48355271 GCF_000817695.3 Arachis duranensis | reverse complement strand
GGAGTTGACATAGAGGGAGACACCCCCATTGATGAGGACAAGCCCATCACTAAGAAGAGGATGGAGCACACAAGAGACCCCACTCATCATGAGATCCCTGAGATGCCTCAAGGGATGCACTTTCTTCCACAAAACTATTGGGAGCAAATCAACACCTCCCTAGGAGAATTGAGTTCCAACATGGGACAACTAAGGGTGGAGCATCAAGAACACTCCATCATCCTCCATGAAAGTAGAGAAGATCAAAGAATCATGAGAGAGGAGCAACAAAGACAAGGAAGAGACATTGAGGAGCTCAAGCACTCCATAGGATCTTCAAGAGGAAGAAAGAGCCGCCATCACTAAGGTGGACCCGTTCCTTAATTTCCTTGTTCTGTATTTTTCTGTTTTTTTTCGAAAATTAATGCTTATGTTTGTCCATGTTTGTGTCTTGTGATCATTAGTGTCTTAGTGTCTATGCCTTAAAGTTATGAATGTCCTATGAATCCATCACCTTTCTTAAATAAATAAAAAATTTTTTTGCTTAATTGAAAAAGAAAAGAATTGCATGAATTTTGAATTTTATAACAGTTTGATTATTTTGATGTGG
>NC_029772.3:48286131-48353026 GCF_000817695.3 Arachis duranensis | reverse complement strand
AAGCTTGCCATGGAAAGGAGTAAGAAGGATTGGATGAAGACAGTAGGAAAGCAGAGAGACAGAAGGGAAGGCATCTTCATACGCTTGTCTGAAGTTCCTACCAATGAATTACATAAGTATCTCTATCTCTATCTTTATGTTTTTATGCGTTCATCACCATATCCATTTGAGTTTGCCTGACTAAGATTTACAAGATGACCATAGCTTGCTTCATACTAACAATCTCCGTGGGATCGACCCTTACTCGCGTAAGGTTTATTACTTGGACGACCCAGTGCACTTGCTGGTTAGTTGTGCGAAGTTGTGTAATGCCATGGTATTGAACACCAAGTTTTTGGGGTTCATGACCGGGGATTATGAGAGTTGTGAAAAGTATTGTTTACAATTTCGCGCACCAATACCCTACTTGAGACTCCAGTCTCTTGATGGTTTCCCCTTGGTTTTTTATATTAGCTCACACTTCATCCTTAAACACCTTGTTGTCTTGTACTTCTTTACATATGTCTTTAAGTAGAGTCTCAATTTTGGAAAGTCTATCTTTGGTTAGTGATGGTAGGTTGAGGTTAGGTGGTTGAGAAGGGTGGTTAGGTAGGTGTTGATAGGATCTCTGTGAGGTATGTTGGTGAGTTGCATTGTTGTTGAGATTATGGTTGTGGCGTCTCTGGTCTTGGCCTTGGTCTTACTGATTTCCCCATCCAAAATTAGGGTGATTTCTCCATTCAGAATTATAAGTTTTGGAGTATGGATCATGGATCTATTTGGGTGAGTTTCCAACATTATTAGCTTGTTCCCAGTCACCATCTTCTCTTATATTCACTCCTTCTTGAGCTGGTCATGAAGTGATGACTGCTACAACTTGATTTTCTTCTACCTTTTTGGCAAGATCTGCTAGCTACTTGGTGATCATCTTATTTTGAGCCAGCAATGCATCCATGTGGTTCAGTTCCATTACTCCTCGAGCGTTGCTTCTTTCAGAAGCATAGAAGTAGTCATTCTCAGCTACCGTTTCAATGACATCTATGGCTTCTTCAATGGTTTTCTTCTTGTTTAGAGAGCCCCCTCATGAATGGTCTACAACCTTCTTTGACTCATAGAAAAGACCATAGAAAATGTGAAGTTGAACCCATTCATTGAACATGTCCGGTGGGCATCTTCTTGTTAAGTCCTTAAACCTCTCCCATGCCTCATAGAGAGTTTCACTATCTTGTTGCCTGAACGTTTGCACCTCAGCTCTTAGCCTGTTAATTCTTTGAGGAGGGTAGAATCTTGCCAAAAATTTATTCACCACATCTTCCCAATTTGTTAAGCTCTCCTTCGGAAAGGACTCCAGCCATTTAGATGCTTTATCCCTGAGTTAAAAAGGGAACAAAAGCAGTCTATAGACATCCGGATGGACTTTATTAGACTTCACAGTGTCACATATTCTCAGGAATATGGTTAGATGTTGATTGGGGTCTTCTTGGGCACTTCGTCCAAATGAGCAGTTGTTCTGAACAAGGGTGATGAGCTGGGGTTTTAATTCAAAATTATTGGCATGTATGGTGGGCTTTTGGATGCTGATTCCACAATTTTCTGGGTTTGGATTGATGTAAGAGCCTAGAACTCTCATCTCTTACCCAGCATGATTTACAAGGCCTTCTCTGGCATGGTTGTGAGCTTCTCCTTCATGGTTATTTTTCAAGTTCTCCTCCATGTTTGTTTCAAAGTATTCCTCCTCTTCCTCAGCACCAGCAACTCCTTTCCCTCTTGCTTCCCTCCTCAATCTCCAGAGGGTCCTCTCAAGTTCTGAATCGAAGGAAGTTGAAGCTCCACTTCTTCTCTCTGTCATACAACTAACAGAGCACACAACAAAACATACAACGAAGAGATTATTCTTGTTAGAGTGATTATGAGTGTGAGTGGTGCAAATTATCAAACAGTTAGTGGGTTAGTGAGCAGAATTGTAAATAACAACAAGAAAGAAAGAAAACAGAGAGGGTATAGGGGATGAGGAAGAAACTGAATCAACTGAAGATAAATGACTAGATAAAGTAAACAAACAAAAGAAAAAGAGAATGCTCAATCTAGGGAACTTCCAACTTAATCATTGTTGATACAAAATCAATCCCCGGCAACGGCGCCATAAACTTGATGCACGAAAACTTGTCTCTCAACAAGTTTCCCTTCGGTAAGAATACCGAATTGTCGTCAAGTAAAAACTCACAATAGAGTGAGGTTGAATTCCACAGGGATTGATTGGTCCTGCAATTTTAGTTGGAAGAGTATGCTAGTTGAGCTAAATAGAAGGTAGTTGGTATTGCAGGAAATTAAATGGCAAGAAAGTAAATGGCAGAAAATAAAGTGTAGAATCTTAAATGGGGATTTGGGGAGATGAACATGGAATTAAATGGCAGAAAGTAAAGAGAATGGGTAAGATCAGAAATGGGGAATTCATTGGGCTTAGGAGATGTTGCATTCTCCGAATCAAGTTCATTCTCATGGGAAGAGATGAAGTGTGGTCACTGATTATACCACATGTATTTCCAAATCAAAGTGTTGGGAGGATTACATTTCACTATATCCGCCCAGACCCCAATTTGGTCCAACATGAGAAAGCATTTCTAGCATGATCTCCTTATCCCTTTTCCAAGGCTTAGAGGAGATCCAATTATGGAGAATCTCTTTTCCAAGACAACTAACCAATTGAATTAAGATCAAAAGCTTTCTAGCAAATTAAGAGGAAAGAAAGAGGAAGAGGAATGAAAACTATAATTGATCCATCAAATTACAACAGAGCTCCCTAACCCAATGAAAGGGGTTTAGTTGTTCATGGCTCTGGAAATGAAAATGGCGAAAAAGAATACATGCTTAGCTAAAAAGTGCAGAAAAGTAAATATACAGAGGGTAGTTCTCCAAAGTACCAAGCTTCTCTATAGTTCAAAACCACTCCTATATATACTACTCTTCTTGACCTTCTAGTGAGTTCTTCAAGTCTTGGATGTGGGCCTTAGATCTTGAGTTGAAGCAAGTTCCATCTTCAGTGGGCTCATCTTGCAGAAAAGTGTGAGTTAGGCATGGGCGTTAGTTAGGACGTTAGTGGCGTTAACGCTAAGTGAAAATGTGGGTTCGAGAACGTTAGTGGAAATCACCTTTCTCACTAACGTTCCAACCCCAAAATGGTCCACGTTAACTTCAACATTAGTGGCACTAACGTGACCACTAACGTTACCTCATGATACTTCGCAAATATTATTGGGAATCACCTTTTCCAATAACGTTGCATTGTGCCCCCTTTCCCCACGTTAGAGTTCATGTTAACTAGGTTAACGTGGCTCTTAACGTGGGCATGCCTAAGCTTCGAGAGCGTTAGTGACACTTACCTTTGTCACTAATGCTCCAAACGCCCCTTCTTTCCACGTTAGAGTTCACGTTAACTAGGTTAACGTGGCCACTAACGTGGTAGTGAATGCCATCTCCAACGTTAGTGACAAAGGTGAGTGTCACTAACGTTGGCTCATCATGCTTAGCTCCATGTTAACTTTCACGTTAGTGGTCTTAACGTGACCACTAACGTAGGCAATGTTGGCTTGATCAACGTTAGTGACAAAGGTGAGTGTCACTAACGTTGGCATTGTCTTCCCCTTCCACGTTAGAGTTCACGTTAACTAAGTTAACGTGACTCTTAACATGGCCAATTGCCAATTTGGAGCGTTAGTGGTGTTCACTTTTACCACTAACGCTGGAGCTTCCTTTTTTTCTACGTTAACTACCACGTTAATATAGTTAACGTGGCAATTAACGTGCGCTTATGATGGCTTCGCAAGCGTTATTGGTGGTCACCTTTTTCATTAACGCTACAAGTTTGTCCCTATTCCACGTTAGTGGTCACATTAATTAGGTTAACGTGACTGCTAACGTGGCTTCTTCTTGCTTCCTTTCTCCTGAAATCAAGCAAATAAAGTGTATCAAAGCTCTAGCCCAAGTCATGAGATTATACATCATCAATTTGTCATTCAATCCTTGCATAATCCTTATGAAATTATGTAAAATTCACAATTGTTGCTTGAATCAAGGTGTAAATGAAATTTCATCCAAAACTTGCTTAGTTCCTAAGAAAATGCATGAAACTACCCTAAAACAGTAAAGAAAAGGTCAGTGAAACTGGCCTAGATGCCCTGGCATCAGGTTTCCTTTCCACACTAAACAGTCGATATCAAGGTGATCAGTCTCAATATCAAAAGTCTAGTGCTTCAATTATCCAAAAAGGCACCCATAAACGAGCATGCTATGAGATATCAAGTAGATAACCTAAATAGCATGAAAGAAAATTGACCCAGAGTGTGCAACGAAGCACAATCGGTCTATCCCTCATGCTCAGGAGGACAAACCGCTCTGATACTACTAAGTGTAACACCCCAATTACCCTAAGCTTTACCTCTAGCCGTAAAGCAAAGGTTGATCAGAGGTTACGACAGTTCTAAGGCTTATACATAGGATATATATATAGAAAAAATAATATAATCTAGAAGCATGATGAAGGATATAGCTCAAATTCAGGATTTAAAAGCGCAAAGCGAACCAACGAAGCGTCCAACTTAAAACACAAAAAACAGATGTGATATAAACAAAGATAATAGTATAATAGTGTAATATCATAAGAAGCTAGCCATGGCTCGCGGAGTTTAAGCCGGCTAGCCAAACATACAAACAAGAGGAACTAAAGTTTAAAATGACTTATACAAGATTTGTTCTCTCTCAAATACAAGCCTCTAGGCCAAAACAAAAATACAAAAGCGAGAGACAAATATAAAACAAACCAAAAAGACTCCAAAAGGTATCCGGATCCTCCGCTTTTGTCACCAACCAAACAACTCACCGAGGTGGGTTGTGACCTGAATTTGAAAAACTACAACAAAGTATGGAATGAGAACCGGGGGTTCTCAGTATGGTAACAGTGCCCAATGATGTAAGATGTAAGGCCCCGGGACGCCGAAGGCAATCCTAGAACTTCACATCGCATACGGGTATTCAAGTTTAGAACAAAAATAAATAAATAAAGAACTTAAACCGTAAACTGGGTTATCTAACTTAGGGGAGTTCTAACTAATACTAATCACACCGCTGTATCCCACAGCCTTCGCCACCCTAACCTTTGTGCGATCCCATCGCCACCGCCTACCTAACCTCCTTGATAAGTGAATTCTTTGATGGTGTAGAATTTCCTCAAATGAATTAATTCTCATTGCAAGTATAGTTCTACACCAACAAACAATCCTCCCAATAAAAAATTTGAGTTGTCACAAGTAACAAATCCCAAATAAGAATTAACCGAAGTATTTAGACTCCAGGTCGTCTCACAAGGAATTGCAATGAAATGCTCAATTATTGGCTATGAGAATGCAAGGGGGTTTGATTTTATATTTTGACAAGAAAAGTAAATAACAAGAAAGTAAAATGACAAGAACTAATAAAATAAAGGAAAAGAACTCTTGGCTAAGACATGTGAAATTGAGATCACCATCCTTGTCTACAACCCATATATTGATAATTATGAGAGGCCAACCTATTAAGTATACTTCCAAAAGCTTTAAGTACGTAATATTTACTCCTAAGCTTGAAGTATGTCAAATAGGCTTGATCACATCAACCCATAAGGTCTAACCTCACTACTAATTAACCTAGTAGTAGGCTAGTGTCAATGGCTATCAAATTGATCACCAAAGGTTCTCAAATCACCAATTTATTGAGACCCAATGACTCAAGGTCAGCCAATTCCCTTAGCCTAGGCCAAGAGAAAAGAAAGCTACTCAAAAACTAGTGTAAACATTTCATCAAACACTTAGAGTGCAAGAAAAGTAAACATCACAAAATGCTAGAATTAATGAAACCCATAACTATCATAAGGAATTGAGCATCGAACCCTCACCGGAAGTGTATCCGCTCTAGTCGCTCTAGTGTATAGGGTCGATCACTCAATTCTCTTCTACTGATGCTTTCCAAGATTTATTTTTCATCTAACAATCAACAATTATTCAATGCATGCATAAATTCATCATGAGGACTTATTCATAGGTTGTAATGGGGCTAGGGTCAAGGTAGGATGCATATGGTCAAGTGAGCTTGAAATTTGAATCTTTAATTAACCTAAGCTCTCACCTAACACATATAACAACCTATACAATTCTAATACACAAACTAGCTACCCATGATTCTCACTTTTTCACATACTCATGCATTCTCTTTAATTCACATTCCATATGCATTAATTTTTATTGAACTTTACTTTGGGGCATTTTTGTCCCCTTTTTATTTCTTTTTCTCTTTTTTTCTTTTTCTATATATATATTTCTTAACCAATGTTCCAAGTTTCCCATACCCAAATGATACACACCCTCACTAGCCTAAGCTAATCAAACATCTAAATTAAGAACATTTATTGTTTTTCACTTAGGGGTAGTGATGTGCTAAAATTAAGAACAAAAGGGATTAAATAGGCTCAATTTTGGCTAACAATAGTTGATAAAAGGTAGGCTATTTAGGTAAGCGAGCTAAATAAAATGATGGTCTCAATCATATAAATGCATGTATATATGGAATAATGGACATAAAGAATCAAACAAATCAAAGATTACAGTCATAGAAAGAGAACAATGCACACAAGAATGAAAATAAGTGGTTATATGATGTAACCACACAATTTGGCTCACAACTCACATGCTTGTGTTCTTAGCTCAAAAACCATATTCTAAAATAAATTCTTCAAGCAAGTTCAACAGAAAAAAAATTTCAAATTGGTAGGGTGCCCTAAAACAATTTTTTTTCTTGGAAAAGAAATCATCACCCTAACCAAGTAGTCCTAACATAAAAAGAAGTGGTAAAATATGTACAAGTTCTAACTGACATGCAATGCAACAAATAACTATAAAAGAAATTAAGAATTGGTGTTGATTACCCATGGAGGTCGGTCGGACGACCACCCCACACTTGAAGATTGCACCATCCTCGGTGCATGTAAAGAAGAGCAATGTGGATGGGTTGCTACAATTGATGAGCTCCTTCAAAAGATTGTGCGGGTAAACTTGTTTGTTGTCCCATTAGAAACTTTTCCATTCCTTTTCTTCTTGGTGGCCAACCTAAAAGGAAAGAAATAGAAATAAAATTAAGCCTGCAACAAAGATATTAAAGCGAAGAGAACATAGGCGGGGCTAATGCCAAATAAAAGTAGGGTTCTCACTATATGGTAGCTACAACATATAAGTGAGAAGACAATATAAGCTAAGGCATATCAACTAATACTTGATGAAAGAGTAAAGTCAAAGCATAGGCAAATGACATGAAGAGCATGTTGCATCAAGCTTAATCAACAATTGACACAAACAGGATTAGTGATAAGCAATGAGAGAAATTGGTCCCATCCTAACTCAATGATAATGAGGTACAAAAATAAGGGATCATAAGTCAGGAAGGACTAAAGCACTAATCTTGTGTGTAGAGTAAATATTACAATTAATGCCAAACAAGTCTAGAAGCACCAAGATTAACCAAGAAATTCTCAACAATTGAGTAAAAGAATACAACACCAATATTAAAATAAGAAACTTAGAAAATAGAAGGGAAAACAAGTTACAAAAATAAAATTAAAATGCAATGAATGAAAACAAGCAAATGCAATAAAAGAGGATGGAAGAAAATAAATTTTTTTATTATTATTTATTTTATTTTTTTATATTTATTTTTTATTTTTATATTTGTTTATTTATTATTTTTTTTTTTGTCATAGAAAAAAAGAATTTTTAAAGAGAGGAAGAAGAAGAAAAAGGAAAAAAATAGAAAGAAAGAAGAAGAAAAGAAGAAAGAAGGAGAAACGAGAAAGGAGAAAAATAGGGTACAAATCCACGCGCGCGCCATGCGTGCTCAGGTGTGGATGCAGCACGAGCAATTCGTGTGAGCGCCATGCGTGCTTACGTGCGGATGCGGCAGGGACAATCGGCGCGTATGCGCCATGCGTGCTTACACACGGATCGCTTGGCACAAAGTAGGCATAAAGTAGGCACAACTCTCGGGTTTTAGTACTAGGAGTTGTGAAACCACAATGACATGCGCGCACTGCGCGCTTGCACGCCGATGCCCTTTTTTTCAAAAACAGGACACTTTCCTAATCTACAAGCATTCTAAAACAATCACAAATCAAATTTAACAACAAATCTTTTTAGTTTTTGAAAAATTTTCAAATACACTAAAAGCAAAACTTACACTTCAAGTAACCTACTTAATAAAAAATATAAACTAATCAAAATACACTACTACAACCTATCATCGAAACAAAATGTATCAGAGTATAGAAAAGAAGAAAACTACCTATAATGGCAACTCCAATCACTTATTTAACCAAATCTAAAAGAGGGTGGAAAGAGTTTACCATGGTGGGGTGTCTCCCACCTAGCACTTTTAGTTTAAGTCCTTAAGTTTGACATTTGGAAGGCTCCTTGTTATGGTGGTTTATGCTTGTACTCATCTTGGAACCTCCACGAATGCTTGGATTTCAAGTAAGCTCCAAAATTTAAAACCAATAGCACCAAGCATTGATGAAGTTCCACATAAGTTAAGGGCTTCCAAATTTGATCTTCATCTATTCCCGGGTCCCAAATCTTGTTTCTACACCCATCTTCAAGTTGATCATCACGATTCCAATTGGTTGAGAAGTGATCCGAATTCTCAAGTAAATACCAAAGCATCTTCCTAGACCCCTTTAGTTGAGAACTATACCAACCGTTGCACTTAGACTTTGAGTTTCCAACTATAAGGAACCTTGATTGGAATTTTCACCCACTAATAAATTTTCTTTTGCTCTTAACCACCCAAAGAGCTCTAAGTTGCCCATCCATCTCAATCAAACCATATTCAAGTGGGAAAGTAAAGATTAGAGATAAGAATTTTACCCACTTGAATGTTATGTTTGATGGTGACTTAGGAAGGGATGTCTCCAATGGTCTGGTAAGTTCCATTCCCTTGTGCTCTTCTTTGAATACCTCCACCTCGGCAAGCTTCTTCCACCTTCACCTCTTGAAAAGACTCTTCATGTCCAATTACTTCCTCACCAACCTCTTCTAGCTCTTCTCCATTCTTCATATCACAACTTGGAGGTAATGTGGAACTTGTCTCAACATCCACCTCAATTTCAAGAGGAAAAGATTCCTCAAATACCAAAGGATCATGTGTTGGTGTGGACTCATCTCCAAGAGGAAGATTTATTATTTGCTCACCTTCTTCCAATTCTTCATCATTTATTATATGCTTAGGAGGTTGCACATTATCCTCCTCAACACCAAATTCAAGCTCATTGGAGGAAGGTTCAACAACTTCCACAAAATCATCAACAATGTCACTTGGTGTGGAAGTATTCTCAAGCTTGAAATCCACCTCTTGTTCAACTTTGCCTAGGCTTTCAACCACTTCTTCTGCATTAACAATCTCTTCACGCTCCACTTGTTGCAAGACATACCCCATCTCCTTGTCCTCACATTGAGATTCTAAGATCTCCTTCATGCTCCTTTCTTCGGTTGATTTCTCACATTCATCCGTGGAGATGCTTTGCTTGTTGCATGAGTCCCATGAGTTCAAGTTGGCTTTAATTTTGGCAAGGTTAGCCTCGATAACTTCATAATTCTTTTGGGCTTTCTCTTGCTCCTTTTGACAGATTATTGCTTGAAGCTGATCCATTGCTTCCTTGAAGCGATCCGTTGACTCTTGGATGGATGGATATGGGTGTTCTTCATAGAGGGTTGTGGTGGAAAGGGAAATTCATTATGTGGTTGAAAGTTCTCATACATGGGAGGTGATTTATCTTGGTAATAGTATAGAGGTGGTGGTTCTTGAGGGTATTGGTGGTGGAATCGGGGTGGTTCTTCATATGGTTCATATGGTTCACAAGGTGGTTGGTATGGTGGATATGGGTTGGGGTCATATGAAGGTGGTTGGTGAAAAGGATCTTGTGAGTAAGGTGGTTCAAAATTATGTTGAGGAGGTGGTTCATAGGCATATGGTGGTGGTTGTCGACAATCACAATAAGGGTCACCACATCCCTTAGATTGATATGCATTAGGATGAGAGTTATACCCATAAGAATTTGGAGGTTGTTGTTGCCAAAAAGGTTGATCAATCCCTTGAGGTTCCTCCCATCGTTGATTGGCCCATCCTTGATGCATATTGTCATTGTAGCTCCCATTCCCTACAACATAGTTTGAATCCAACTCATAGCCAAAGGGATGAGAATTCATAGTAGCAAAGAAAAACAAAAGCTAACAAAAATGAGAAATAAAGTCCTAAACCTAACAAAAACTAACAAACAAGAAAAAGACAAACATATTCACAATATTCACAATAACCAATAATGTAACACCATTGCAACTCCCCGTCAACGGCGCCATTTTGATAAGTGAATTCTTTGATGGTGTAGAACTATACTTGCAACGAGAATTAATTCATTTGAGGAAATTCTACACCATCAAAGAATTCACTTGTCAGTCTATGAATGCCAACCCAACACATCCTTTCGGATGTCACCTTTCTGCCACTTCCAAGGATATAGCGCCTGGCCTGCTCTTATTCCGAGGATATAGTGCATGGCTCGCTATTGTTCTGAGGATATAGTGCCTGTCACACTTGCATGTTCAATCCGAGGATATAGTGCCTGGCATACTCTTGTGGCAGAGAAGGAAAACAACAACACATGCAACTCATCACAAATCATTCCAATGATATAGTGCCTGGCACACTATCATTCCAAGGATTAGTGCTTGGCTCACTATCCACATCCACAATTCCATCGACCTCAAATCATCATCATTTCTCATCTTAAATCACTTTCAATTATCAACACTCTATATTCCAAGGATATAGTGCCTGGCACACTCTCTTTCAAACATTATCATTCTGATGATATAGTGCCTGGCACACTTTTCGCATTCAACAAAATCATCATTTCTCTTTGAATCATCAACTCATCATAACCATCATCATTTCCATTAACATCCTAACACATTCATATCCTCAAGTCCATCAGTTTCTCACTTTGTTGTCATCAATCGCCAAACTCACTACTCATCCTTCCTTCTCAACAAAACTCATCCTCAATCCACCAGAAACCTAAACCTATGTTTGCTAACTTTTCACAATAAAACCGAACCAAACCTCCTAGGACCTTTCCATGTTTTAATGACCAAAACTAGGCCCAAGAATCATAAAATGGGGTTATAGAAACTTACAACCTTGTCGGGAAGGTGGAATAGTTGAAAACAAAGTTAAATTTGTGAAATAGGGCGTGTGTGTCTGCACAGGGGTGTGCGTGCACACGCCCAGGAAGATTTTGAAAGTGTGTGGACGCACAAGGGTGTGCGTCTGCAAAGGTTCTAAAATTTATAAAGTCTGTTCACTCGCACAAGCTGTGCAAGCGCCCTTAACAAATGACCCTTACCGACTCGTGCGTGCGCATAAGACTGTGCGTCCGCACAGGTCGTAATCCTTTATTGATGCGTGCGTGCACAAGCTATGCTAACGCTGCAAGCAGTACGCCCTTCCCGGCCTGTGTGTACGCATGGGTCTGTGCGTCCGCAAAGAATAACACTTTCGCAGGGCTGTGCATGCGCACATATCAGAAATCCTGAAATTCTGCAACTCTGCAGAATTTCAGATTTCAACACCAATCTTTGAATGATCATAACTTCCTCTATTCAAATCCAAATTTTACAAACTTTATATCAAATCGAAGGGTTGTTCAAAGATCTTTAAATCTAAACCAAACTCAACAAATTTTGAAAACCGAGGCAAAAGTTATGATCCATCAAAGTTCACCAAAATTATGTTTTACCCAAAACCTCAAATCATTAATTCTAACCAAACCTCAATCCAATACCAATTCAATCACATATCAACCATACCAAAACAGTCCAAAATTCATACAAACACTACCTCAACCATTTTCTCACTCACACAACCTTCTAAACCATCCAACAGTTCTAAATCCAATCTATTCACATTTTCCAAATTTTCATTAACCTTATTAACATCAACATGACTTCTTCCCACTTCCATCATCATACAACTATACCACATCCAACATCTAATATCTTAAATTATCAACCCCTTCAACACTCATCAATCCAAACATCAAATATAAAACACTAAAATCAATCTTCCACCAACACCTTCACCAATTATCATTCTTTCACTATCAATCTACATCAACAACCTCATTCATGCTTTGTACCGAGAATCAACAATATACACTCATTCAAAATTCAATATACCCCATACCTCAATATCATTATTTAACAACATTTACAAAATCAATTCATCAAGCATCATCAACCAACCAACATCAACAACCACTATAAATCCTCATCAATTCCAACAATTTATCACCAAACAATAACTAACATTAACCAAAATCATAATACATCATTAGCACTAATAATCCTCAACAATCACTATCATCATACATATGCCACAACAACCACATATCCAATTCAATCCTATCCTATGGGCCACTAGCCTAGGTGTCTATGAACATTACATATTACACAAAAAAAACTAAAACCATACCTTGGCCGATTCCTAATATGCTCAAACACCAAACTTGATTCCAATCAAGCCTCCACCAAGTTCCAAACCATCAAAGCCAATTCAAAAGCCACCATCAACTCCACAAATAAGCTTCATACATACAACATAACCATACATCAACAACTATAACTCATACTATACCAAACCACAAGGGTAAAGAGGTTCCTTACCTTATCAAATGAGAGTAGGGGTAAAATCTATCAATTACCCTAAACAAGCAAAACCACAAAATCTACTCAAAACTCAAAACTAAAATTGCACAGAACATAGGGCGGAGAACTGGGAAGTGAGACTCGAGTTCTTACCAGATTTCTTTGGATAGAAACGTAGAGCTCAACAAGAGCTTCGCGTGGCCGCAAACGGCTCGTCAATCGGAGCTCTGGATCAAAAGTTATGGCTTCCGGAAGGTGGAGGTGAAAAGAGCACTCTCTCTTCTTCCTCTGCTCTCAAAACCGCGCCTCTCCTTCCTCTTAGGGCTGGAAAATGAGCTCAAAGCTCATTAAATGAGCTTATATATGTTGGGTCTTGGGCCCAGTCCAACCCGTTAGCGTTTTTTGTCCGTTTGGCCCACTTTGGGATAAACCTTTAAGATTAGTGTCCGATTTTCGATTCTAAATTATTTTTTTCCTTTCAAAACAATAAATCAATTTTCAAAATATCATTTTCCAAATTACGCCGTATTGGACAGTCTAGAGCTGGTACTGCCAGCTTAAGTGCCAGTACGCATTTTTACAAAAATCTTTTCGAAAAGGTACATTTTCCAGCTCAGAAAAATTCCCTAAAATCAAATTTCTCATTTATATTTTCAAATTAAAACTTCTAAATTTTAAATCTATTCCAGGCACAAATTATTTTTATTAAAATGGTATTACGTGAAAACGCCGGTTCTTACAGACTGACTATGCTTTTGTGCATTCTCTGTATGTGTGTTATGTGCTATTAGTATATCTACTTGATATAACTGGCATAAACATTCATGAGCATGTCTTTGGGACTTTGAAGCACTAAACTTCCGATATTGAGACTGATCAACTTGATATCGATTGTTTGGTGTGTATAGGAACCAGATGGCGCCTCGTGGACGCGGTAGAGGTCATGAGAGAGGTCGTACTAATCCTCTGGGGCTGGGGATCAATCCAAATGACCCAGTGAACTTTATGATGGCGTTGGAGAACATGACTGCTGCTATGCAGGCCACTATAGGGGCTCTTGGGCAACAGATGAACAACCATGGCAATGACGAAAGTGGAGCTAAGGGCCCGATGACATTGGCAACCTTCTTGAAGGTTAATTCACCTAAGTTCAAGGGAACTACTAGCCCAACTGAAGTTGATACCTGGTTTCAGGCTATGGAGTGAGCACTGCAAGCGCAGGTGATACCTGAAGGGCAATGTGTTGAGTTTGCTATCTATTTGCTCACTGGGAAAGCATCGCATTGGTGGCAAGGAGTCCGATGTCTCCTGCAACAGGGTGATGACTATATCACCTCGGATGCCTTTCGGGAGGAGTTCTATAAGAAGTACTTTCCAACTTCTACCAGGACGGCCAAGGAACTTTAGTTACTGCAGCTGAAGCAGGGTACTATGTCCGTATCTGAGTAATGGAAGTGCATTAAGTAATGGAAGTGCATTAAGTATGAAGCAGGGTACTATGTCCATATGTGTTAGGGGACTCTGGGAGATTATGAGGAATGGAAGTGCATTAAGTATGAAGGAGGACTCCGGAGCGATATCTTCAGCTTAGTGGGACCAATAGAGATCAAAACTTTCTCCGAGTTAGTGAACAAGAGTAGGGTTGTTGAAGAGTGTGTGAAGAAGGTGGCTATAGATAGGGGAAGTCACAAGGGATCATTCCCATAGCACCGAGGGAAGAACTTTGCACCTAGAGGTCCGCCTTTCAAGTGGGGAGGCTCTTTCAGGAAGTCCAACAACAACAACTCCCAAGGAAAGAGATTTGGAAAGCAGCCTCTGACTGAGCAAGCTTGTGCTAGGTACGGAAGTCACCATCTGTGAGCCCCGTGAATGGCCGGGTGGGGCTTGTGCTATTCTTGCGATAAGGCAAGGCATAAAGGCACAAACTGTCCAGAGAAGCAGAAATAAGGTGTAGGAAAAATACAGCTGACTGGTCGGGTGTTCACTACCTCAGCTATAGGTGCTGAGGGATCCGAGACCATTATTCGAGGTAACTGTGAAATGGCTGGTCAAACTTTAAATTCTTTATTTGATTCGGGAGTAACACATTCATTCATTGTATTCGAAAAAGCTAGTGAGCTAGGATTGAAGATTGTAGTTTTAGGTTATGACCTAAAGGTGTATAATGCCACCCATGAAGCCATGGTGAGTAGGCTAGGATGCCCGTAAGTTTCATTTAGGGTCAAGCAACGTGAATTTGTCCATGATTTAATCTGCTTGCTGATGATCGGACTTAATCTTATCTTGGGTTTGGACTGGTTGTCTAAGAACCATGTTCTGCTTGACTGTTCTGTAAAATTGGTGTACTTTATGCCGAAAGATATAGAAGGACTGATCGTATTGAATAGTTTTTACTTGAACTCTATGATGGTGAATTGTTCCCGGACCGAATGTCAGGGTATCTTGTTAAATGCGGGTGTTTCGGGTGATGATCAAATATTGGAACAAATTTCGGTTGTGTGTGAGTTTTCGGAAGTGTTTCCTGATGATATCGATGAATTTCCCCCTAACCGAGAGGTTGAGTTTGCTATTGAGTTGGTGCCTGGGGTTGGACCAATCTCGAGTGCTCCTTATAGGATGTCACCGCTAGAAATGGCCAAGTTAAAGTCTCAGTTAGAGGATTTGTTGGGAAAGAACTTTATCTGACCGAGTGTTTCCCCGTGGGGTGTGCCAGTATTACTGGTAAAGAAGAAGGATAGGAGTATGTGGCTCTGTGTGGATTACAGATAGTTGAACAAGGTTACAATAAAGAATAAGTACCCACTTCTGAGGATTGATGATCTCATGGATCAGTTACAAGGGGTCGGAGTTTTCTCCAAGATCAATTTGTTATCCGGATATCACCAGATAAGGGTGAGGGGTGAGGATATCCCTAAGACTGCTTTCAGGACTCGTTATGGTCATTACGAGTACAATGTAATGTCTTTTGGGTTGACAAACACTCTTACAGTGTTTATGGATTATATGAACAGAGTCTTCCATTCGTTTTTTGATAAATTCGTTGATGTCTTCATTGATGACATACTGATTTATTCTAAGACTGAAGAAGAGCACGAAGAACACTTGAGGACCGTGTTACAGATACTAAAGGAAAAGAAACTCTATGTGAAATTGTCCAAATGTTAATTCTAGAAGAGTGAGGTGAAGTGTTTAGGTTACGTGGTGAGTAAGTAAGGGATAACAGTAGACCCATCTAAAGTGGAGGCGGTAATGAATTGGTGGCACAACCAACCTCAGTGACTGAGAAAAGAGTTTTCTGGGCTTAGCTGGCTATTACCGAAGATTCAACAAAGGTTTTTCGCAGATAGCTTTGCCATTGACAAAGTTAACATGCAAGGATGTGCCGTTTGTTTGGACTCCTGAGTGTGAGGAGAGCTTTCAGGTGTTGAAGCAAAAGTTGACCACCGCGCCTGTGTTGGTCTTACCTAAGCCAAATGAGTCATTCGAGGTGTACTATGATGCCCCACTGAAGGGTCAAGGGTGCGTGCTAATGCAGCATCATAATGTGGTGGCGTATGCCTCACGACAATTGAGACCTCATGAAGTTAATTACCCTATGCATGATTTGGAGCTCACTACGGTAGTGTTTGCACTAAAGGTGTGGAGGCATTACCTTTATGGGGTTAAGTTCCAAGTTTTCTCTAATCACAAGAGCTTGAAGTATCTCTTTGATTAGAAAGAGCTTAATATGCGGCAGAGGAGGTGGATGGACTTACTGAAGGATTACGACTTCGAGTTGAATTACCATCCGGGGAAGGCGAATGTAGTGGCGGATGCGTTAAGTGGGAAATCGTTGTATGCTGCTTGGATAATGCTCCGAGAAGAAGAGTTGCTCAAGGAATTTGAGAGTCTGAAGATTGGTGTTCAAGAAGTGTCTGGAACTCTGTGCTTGAGTCGATTATAGATCTCAAGTGATTTTAAATCTGAACTCCTAAAGGCTCATGAAAATGATGACGCGTTACCAAAAGTGTTACCGGCCATTGAGCGAGGGAAACAGTGGAGAGTGTCAGAGGATAAAGATGGGCTATGGAGATTCAAAGGTAGGATCATTGTGCCGGATATTGGCACTTTACGGCAAGATATCTTAAAGGAAGAACACAAAAGTGGATTCTCCATTCACCCGAGAAGTACTAAGATGTTCCATGATTTAAAGGCGATGTTTTCGTGGCCGGGTATGAAGAATGATGTAGCGGAGTATGTCTCAAAGTGCTTAACTTGTCAAAAGGTGAAGATTGAACATCAAAGACCTTCTGGAATGTTGCAACCTTTAGAGGTTCCACAATGGAAATGAAAAAGTATTGCGATGGGCTTTGTGTCGGGATTGCCAAGGACTAGGGCCAGTTTTGATGTTGTCTAGGTGATTGTTGATCGACTGACGAAGTCAGCTCACTTTTTACCCATTCGGATGACTTACACCCCTGAGGAGTTAGCACGGTTATATATAAAGGAGATTGTGAGACTTCATGGTGTACCTGCTACTATAATCTCTGATAGAGATCCTCGTTTCACTTTGAGGTTTTTGGGTGCATTTCAGAAAGCTTTTGGAACCTGATTTAGCTTGAGCACAGCTTACCATCCTCAAACAGATAGTCAATCCGAAAGGGCGATCCAAACCTTAGAAGATATGTTGAGGGCTTGTGTTTTGGATCAGCCGGCGAGCTGGGATCGATATATGCCATTAGTGGAGTTTGCGTATAATAATAGCTACCATGCGAGCATTAGAATGGCTCCGTATGAGGCTCTATATGGGAGGAAATATCAATTTCCGCTATGTTGGTATGAGGCTGGGGAGAAAGGCTTGTTGGAGCCAGAGATGATGGCTGAGACCACTAAACAAGTCAAGAAAATCCGAGATAGGATACTTACTGCGTAGAGTCGTCAGAAGAGTTATGCCGATCAGAGGTGAAAACCCTTGAAATTTGCAGAAGGAAATCATGTTTTCCTTAAGGTTACTCCAACCACAGGAGTAGGTAGGGCAATTAAAGCGAAGAAGCTGAATCCTCGGTACATTGGTCCATTTCAAATCCTAGAGAGAGTTGGACCGGTGGCATATCGAATGGCTCTACCACCTCATCTTTTGAACCTGCACGACGTATTTTCCGTGTCGCAGCTTCGGAAGTATACCCTTGATGCTAGCCATGTGCTAGAACCTGAATCGGTTCAGTTAAAAGAAGGTTTGATGCTTCTAGTGGCTCCGGTCAGAATTGATGATACTAGTATCAAACGGTTGCATGGAAAGTAGGTTTTGTTAGTCAAAGTGGCATCAAGTCGAGCCAGTGTTGAGGAACACACTTGGAAACTTGAGTCAGAGATGCGAGTTGACTACTCACACTTATTCTCAGGTAATTGAATTCGAATTTTGTGGGCAAAATTCCCAATTAGGTGGGTAGAATGTAAAATCTGATTAATTAATGACTAATTAACCTATAAAATGATAATTTATTCTAGATAGCCAAAATGGTGATTTTTATGGCTTAATATTATAGAGGAGATTGAGACGAGAATTTCGATACCAATTTTATAGAAATCGGACAAAGTTTGGACTGAACGGGCCAAACTAGGCCAACTGGACCCATATTGGACCTTTGCCCTAACCAAACTAAACCTAAAACCCTCATTTCAGCACTCTCTCTCCTTACTAACACTAAAAACACGCTGAAATGAAAGGGAAAGAAAGAAGAACACTCTCTCAAGTTTTAACCCTTGGTTGATCTTCAAACCACCATAACTTGTGATCTAGAGCTCTGATTGTCGAACCGTTTGTGGCCACGCGTTCACCGTGAAGAGCTCTACAAAACCTACTACTTTATTCTTGAGGTAAGCCACGATTTCAAGTCAGTTCCTCAGCCCTTAATTTCGAATTTTTGGGTGAAAAGTGTTGAGATTTTGGGCTCTTTGATGTTATAGGATCCAACTCTCTTGAAGGAGAAGATTAATCTTGTCTCCTTGAACCTTGGGTGTAGTTGGATTCTCAACCCTAGTGTAATTTATTTTGTCTATGATGTTTGGGTACTGAGATGTTGTGTTTGGGTATGATGATTGTGGCTTAGGTAGTGTGTATGTGAATATTGAAGATTGATTAAGATTTTTGGAAAGTTTGGAAAAGGGCTTTGATATGCCAAAAATCTGCTCTTTGAGGTGTTGAGACCTTGAGAGCTTGTGGAAAAGTGATTTGGAAGTGCTCCGATTGAGTAGGGGAAATCGACAAAGGTATGGTCTCAGTTTCCTGTATCTAAAATTTAATGTGGTGTGAAAACTTAGGCTAGAGGCCCTAAGATAGGCATTGAATTGTTGATATTGTTGAATGGTTGAGATATATTATGTGGTCATATATGTGATTATGATTATTGATACCTTGTTGGTATGATGCATGAGAGATATGCATGCTGTGATATATGCTTGATGATTGATTGAGGTTAAATTATGGGTGAAACCATATTGATGGTGAGTATGATATTGGTTATGTGTAATGATGGTTGATTGAAAATGGTGTTGTTGGGAATTGGGAATGAGGAAGGATGTATGAATAGTTAATTGAGATGGGTTAAAATGTTGGGATGGTGGTTGTGAATTTGATGAAAATGTTAATGTAGGAGTTGATGAGGCTTGAGGTTGATTTTCGGAATATTTTGATTGATTTCAAAAAGGGTTGAAATCGGTATGTTTTGGTTGATTTTGAAAAGGGTTGAAATTGGTTTGTTTCGAAAATGACCCTTTGTGGTTTTGTATGAAAATATGGTTTTTGGGCATACTTTGACGGGGCATAACTTGATCTC
Source organism: Arachis duranensis (assembly GCF_000817695.3). Taxonomy (NCBI): domain Eukaryota; kingdom Viridiplantae; phylum Streptophyta; class Magnoliopsida; order Fabales; family Fabaceae; genus Arachis; species Arachis duranensis. Next base: position 48,333,459 of record NC_029772.3, on the reverse strand, counting down.
CGGATCCTTGTTTTGTATCAAACTTGTTTATAAATGAAATTGGATCCAGAATGTTCACGCTGTTTGAAGAACGGGCGAAAAAAATTTGAAACGAAGAAGTTATGTCCGTCGGAATATTGGGGTTTGAAACTGTAAATTTTGCAGCTTTTAACTTAGTAAAATTTTTGGCAGAATGCACCCCCACACGTAGGCATATGCGTCATTTTCACTAACCACGCGTGAGCGTGGCCGACACGTACGCGTCGATGCGCTGCACCAATTTGCCCAGCATACTTTCCGAGAGTTGTGTGAGAAACGTGCCAGTTTTGTGCGTGGGGCACAAACCACATCCACGTGTACGCGTGGCTAACGCGTGGGCGTCCCTTGTCTTTTTCCCATCCACACGTGTGCGTGGGTGACGCATACGCGTCGATGAACTTTTTGGTGTTCTACACGTGCGCGTGGGCGGCACGCATGCGTTACCCTGTTTTCATCCCAAAGTTAATTTTTGAGTTTTGAAAGCCAAATTTCATACTTATAAGCCTCCGATCTCACCCCTTATGTCTTAAAACATTATGATATGCCTAGCAATAAGAAAGGAGTAAGGGGAGGTGGTAACTTATGAATGAAAAAAGGGGAAAATTGATGATCAATGATGATCAAAGATGATTATATGAGATACAGAGGATGGTGATGGAAGTGCTTTATGTGCCATGAGCCGATGGGCTGTATTTGTTAATAAATTAGCCGGATATGGATTGAATTATAAGCTGGATGGCTGAGTTATTGTCGAGTTACGACGGAGCCATTATTGAATTATGGCCGAGTATAAATGCTTATATGTTTATTTAATGAAATGTGAATGTTGCACTTCCACTATTTGAGATACGAGTTTTCCTGGGTAAAAGCAGTGGCTAGCCACCACGTGCTCCAGGTGGAGACTCGATACTCTACTGACCCTATGTTGTAAGTGTGGCCACACAATGTGAAAGTTCCAGATGAGCTCGCCCCCGTGGATAAACACCAGTGTGGGTGCTGTATGGATACACACTAGTGTGAGTATTGTATGATTATGATTATGATCATGGTGATGATCGAGAATAACTCGAGTTGGGGATGCATGACAGAGAGACAGGCCAATGGTTAGCTACCAGGACTTGTCAGGTTGGCTATATAACCGATAGATGATATCATCAGCCATTAGAACAGGCATTCATCATATGCATATTATGTGAATTATTTGAGATTGTCTAATTGACTGCATATTACTTGCTAATTGTCTAAATGCCGTATCTATTTTCTATTTGTATATCTCTTATTTGATATAACTATGTTTGCTATAATATACCCTTGCTGGTAGTTGGGAGGTCTGAAGGATTTGGAAAGGGAAGTATTAGTTAGACTGAAGATATTTAGTCAGTTGCCATTTATAGTTTAGCTTGTTTATAAGCTTTGAATTATCTGTTGGAAGTTCTAGGATTGCCTTCGGCTTTTCCAGGACATTACATGTTAGATATGTGGGCACTGTTACCATACTGAGAACCTCTGGTTCTGACCCATGCGGATTTTGTGGTTTTCAGATGCAGGATGTGAGGCTTCTCGCTGAAGCATACTGGAGACTTCTGGATTAGCGAAGGTCCTTGGTTCTCGGAATTCTATTTTGGTTTATATGTTTTTCTTAAATACTTTTATCTCCATTAAATAATACAAAATGTGATGACTCTTCTTAGAGGAGATTTTGGAGAATAGGTTTTCTGTATTTTTGTCCCTTTGGATTTTCTTTGGGTTTATTGTTTTATATATTTACATGTATATACTCCAATGCTTGGACCGGTTATCTTCCCAACCGGATCTGGAGTTTTAATATTCATCTTTTTGGCACATTTTGTATATATATAATCTCGCGTTAGTTCATTCCTTTATCCGTTACGTTATGTTATCGATCGGAGTGTTGCGCTTTTTTTTATCGATTTTGTTTTACCCCTTTTTCTTCAAAGGCTCCTAGTTATAATCATTTTTCACACTACTATACGTACTAAATTTTATTTTTGAGGTCGTAATACCTTGCCATCTCTAAATTATTACTTAAGCATAAGACTCTGTATGATAGGGCGTTACAATGGTGCCATTCGAGATAACTTCTTTGGCTTCTACAAATTCAAGAACTTCATATCATGAAAAATAAATAAATAAATAAGAAGTCTATAAAGTATGTGGAAAAAGAAAGGAGGTCAAATGTCCAATTGAAATTTACATGTAATTTTTCATACTTTTGATTTTTGTAATCGAGTATATTAGATTTTGGAACAAAGGTCTCAACATTATTATTAGCAATTTATTATTTTGTTGTTTAATTTATGTTATTTTCTTTTTTTTTACTTATTTTAATTATTATTTTTATTTTATATAATATATTACTCATTAAATATGTAATTTTTTTATTATGAGTATATTAAAAAGTATCATATAATTAATCTATTTATTAACTAATTAGAGTACTATATATTTAATATACTCATGATGATAAATATTAAATAATTGACGAGAGTACTATTTTATAATAACATTAAAGAGGATATTGTATTTTAAACCAAAAAAATATGACCCAAAAAAACCTCAACAATTTAATAACAAAAATTAGTATTTTTTAACAGTTTTATAACTTTGCATTTTGATTGATTGAGAAATTATATCCACCACCTTGATTTCTAAGAAATAATAAAGGTAATTGTAATTGTGAATATTTATATACGATAGATTTATTTATTTTAAAAAATACTGTGTGCACACCAAAAATCAGCTATTTAATAAGCACTTATATATTTGGGTACATTCAAATTATTTTTAATCTATATTTCTGTATTCTAATGTATATTTTATACGGATTGCTTATTTTTATATATATTTAATATAATTGAATTTTTTTATACTTTAATTCCGCTCTCAAAATATCTAATTCTTTGTTCGTTTCTTCTCTATTCTCCCTCAGCGTTGATGTTTCAATAACGTGACGTGATGTTCTAATATGAGGTTAATGAAAATGAACAAAAGAAATGAGGTGCTTAGCTTTATTTTGGGTTACTCTAATTTTGTTTCCAAACCTAAAGGAAGGAATGACTTTATTTCTTTTTGAATTTGAAGAAAGAAAACTTTATGGAATTCTTTTGAAGAAACATCAAATAGTGGTATAAACATTGTTCCATAGGCATATTTTTTAACCGGAAGATCATTCTTTGTGCAGGTTAAATTCAAAATAATACAGCATTGTGATCCTTTATAAGAAGATGGATTCTTTGGTGCCATTCGAGATAACTTCTTTAGTTTCTACAAATTCAAGAACTTCATATCATGAAAAAAATAAATAAATAAAAATAAAAAATAAGAAGTCTATAAAGTATGTGGGAAAAGATAAGAGGTCAAATGTCCAATTGAAATTTACGAGTGATTTTCAGGCTTTTGATTTTTGTAATCGAGTATATTAGATTTTGGAACAAAAGTCTCAACATTATTGTTAGCAATTTATTATTTTGTTGTTTAATGTAACACGCTAATATTCAAATTTTTAGGCTCGAGTCATAAGTCAATGATAATAAGGTGGTACGAGTTTCAAGGTGGATTTTTAATACATAGTTTATAAGTATAATTGGAAGGAGTATTAATCGAGAAGCCTGAAAAGAGTAAAAATAAAATCGCGAAGTCGTAACACTCACGTATCGACAAAAAGATGGTAAAGCATGAACTGAAACGATATAAAGATAAAGCCATTGAGAAGAATAAGATAAAACAAAATATAGATAGGTAACATAAATAATTAGCCACTAGTCGCGACCCGCGAAGTTTAGGCCGGCTAGGGTATAGTATGAAAGTGGTTGACAATAGTATCTCCTAATCTCTCTCAAAAGAAACATAAGAGCCTCTATAGGAAAGTTCAAAAGAGTTCAATACATAATATAATCTTTTCAAAATAAAGGTGGAGAGAATCTAAGCAAAATATAAAGTATAGAATATAAAGATCTTGGCCCTCTCTCAGATGAATCACAGCTCACTTCTGAGCACTTGGACCTGTATCTGAAAAACAAGAGATATATACGGAATGAGAATCCCTGACCCATGGGTTCCCAATATGGTAAAAGTGCCAAATAAATACAATGCATTGCAATAAAAACTCACTAAGCATCCTAAACTTCCTTTCACCAAATGTTCACCTTATATTCTCGCTAATCCATAAATAGGCAACTGTCAAAAAGGAATGTTAAATCTAATTCCTCTTCCTCATGCTTCCCAACTTTCTAACTCTCTAACAAATCAGAATCATAATCATAAGCCAAACTGTCACCAGTTATTCTATCTCAGAAATTCTATATCAATACTTCATATCCTCACCTGTAGCAAGTGAAATCACTTCACTACGTCTACCCAGGGAGCTCAAATTATCTTATTTTCTACCTGGAGCAATGAAATCACTTCGCTGCGTCTACCCAGGGAACTCAAATTACCTCATTAAAAAATCATCATTTTAAATTAATCATATCATTACTCCATCTCAACAAGAACAGCCCTCAGTGGCAACCGACACCAGCATGAGGGACCTCTCAGTTGTACAAATACAAGCAATACAAACAAGTAATACACAATAAGGTACAAGTAGAACAAGTAGCACATAATCAGGTATCATAGCATGTTTGAACAATTTAGCAATCCAAAACAAACAGGCAAACCCAAACAAGTCAAACTTATGCAAATGATGTATGCCTGCCCTATGGCTGATGATATCATCTGTCGGTCACATAGCCAACCCGACATGTCCTGGTAACTAACCACTGGACAGTCCCTGCGAGCGCGCATCGCCAAGCTCAAAGTCATAATCAATCAAAATAATATACCCATGGGGGAGAGTTCATTCGAAAAGGTATAAGTGTCCGGCCACATCTTACGACGCGGGGTCAACAAAATCTTGGATCTCAACTTGGAGCAAGTAGAGCTGACCCACTGCATTTATCCAAGGAAATCCGAAACTCAGATAGTTTCACAAATCTCAAATCAACCTCGACTGGGAGCAAGTGGGGGCTAACCACTGCATCTATCCCAGGAGTTACAAACCAAACCCAGAGCAAGTGCAATCAATACCACTGCATCTACCCAGGTAGGTAGATCTCACCACATCATGGAGCAAATGGATCAGTGCCACTGCATCTACCCAGGCAGGTGTTTAAAAACTCAACCTGGAGCGAGTGGAATCACCGCTACTACCGCTACTACCCAGGCGTCACAATCTCTGACCTGGAGCAAGTGGGACGAACCACAACCCTTGATACTACCCAGGCATCTCAAATATACATTCATTCAAAACTCCAAAATTAAACTCATTTATGATAATTCTCCTTCCCTATCTCATATCCGGTGTAAGTGGACAACGCCACTGGCTACTACCCGGGGTCACACATCACATTCAACATTTTCCATCATTATTCATTTACCACAATTAATCATTAATCATATACATAAACATACTCAGCCATAATTCAATTCTTATCTCAGCCATCCGTCCCATACTATACACATCACTTTCACCATCATCCTCAGTAACTCATACAATCATCATTACTCATTATTCATAATTGATTCTCACTTTACTTCATCCACAAGTCACCACATGTCCTAGCTTCTTTTCATTACTAGACATACTATAAAAATTTAGGACTTAAAAGATGAAAATGGAGGCTTAGAAGTCTAAAATTCATCTTTAAAAACCCAAAAATCAACTTTTGTACACACATGCGCATCGCCCACGTGCATGCGTGGAAAGTGGAAAAAGGAAGTGACCCGTGAGCGTCGTCCATGCGCACGCATGGGAAGCAGAAAGGTAGCGTGACGCATGTGCGTCAGTCACGCATACACATGGGTGCGTCGTTTTATGCTCCCCGCACAAAACCAGCACAGTACCAGTGCAACTCTCTGGATTTTCTACTGGGCACTTGCATCAATAAAGCAACACGTACGCGTCGGCCAGGCGCATGCGTGAGAGAGTAAAAATCATGAGTGATGCGTGCACGTTGGCCATGCGTGTGCGTCGGAGTACGTTTTCTTAAAAATTTTACTAAGTCTGAAAAAGCGGCAGAATTTCATTTTCAAACCTCAAACTTCCACCACACCTAACGTTTTCTACAAAATTCCTTTTTCAACCATTTCTGAACCATTGGAGGGATCGTTGAATAAACTTTCATAAAAATCTGGTTTTGAAGAATTCCTAATTCCGAGGAGCGAGCTACGGGCCGCCGAATTTGGTTAAACATCAGTTTTTACCCAAAAACAGAAATCACCAATTTTTCCAATGTTCACAAGCCAAATTCATTTCCACTCATCCAAATGACCACAACCCAATCACATTCACATAATTACACTCAACCAAAACCAAACCTACCTCATCTACACAATTCAAATCAATTTTGTAACCTTCCACTCCTAAATTCCTAATTTCTTATTATTCCACATTCCTCTCATTCATTCGCACACTCAATATTCAATATCCATTCAATCTCATATGACATCACACAATACACACATTACTTACCTTCCTTACCTCTTTCTGGCCTCCAGTCCAAGATTCACGGCCTCTGTCCCAAATTCACAATTTAAATGTATATTCCACAAACCAATATTCATTATCCAATTCATCAAATTCTCAACACACCAAACATACAAATTCACACAATTCCCAACCAAATCATTAATTTACATTACATATCAAGTATACATATTAGTACCAACTATTTACACAATCCAAACTAAATCCTAGGGGCATCTAGCCTAGGAATTCTTACCACACCATACGGTACTTAAATAAAATTTAAACCATCCCTCTTGTAGCCAAAATAATTAAGCTTCTTCTTAGAATTCTCCACCAATCCTTAGCTGCAAGCCTCACTAAAGCTCTACAAGCAACACCAACCTCCCAATTGTGCACCAAAATCAACCAATACTCTAACATAACCAATTTCACACTTATAACCAACCTAGGGTTCATGAAATTGATAAATCACAAGGGTTAGAGGGTTCCTTACCTTAACCCACGAAATTGGTTGATGGAACTCACCAATGGCTCATACTAGAGCACTCTTAAACGACCAAAATCACAAGATTTTCTCAAAACCCAAACCAAATTCAAATTTAAAGAGAAAAATAAAAACTGGTAGAGGATAGTGGAATACTGTAAACCCCGCTAAATTAGCAAATAATTAATCAATAAATTAATTTTTCATTAATGAAATTAGAAATGCAAATTTTATAATTTAATTGGATAGAGCTAATTAAAATAAGAATTTTGGTACTAATTTTAAAGAATTTGGCCTAAGATTGGGCTGAACGAGTCGAACCGGTTGAACAGAACCCAAACCGGGCCCGTGGGCCCAACTCAAATCACCAAATTAAAGAACTCAGCTCCTCCTCCTTCCCATTTCACATGAAAACGATGAAGTTCAGCAAGAAAGAGAGGGGAGAGAACACCTCCATGAACATAAGCCCTTGATTTCATTCAAACTCACGTAACTTTTGATCCGGAGCTCCGATCACCGCACCGTTTGCGGCCATGCGACCGCAGTGACGAGCTCTACAAAACCTAGTACCTTTCAAGGTGAGAAAATCAAAATCCTAGCTCCTATTATCTCTTCTTCAATTCGGAAATATTAAGGTTTTTAGTTGTTAAGGTTTTGGATAAATTGATGTTATAGGATGAAATTGAGTTGGGGAATGAGTGGGCTTTGGTTTGTTTGAGGAACATACAAGGTAAGGTTTATAAACCCTAGCCAATTTTAGTTCTAATATGTTAAATGTGAATTTTGAGTATGTGTGGTAATGTATGTGAAATTAGGTGTATAAGTGTATATGTTGGAGCTTGAATTCTGGGCATTTGGAAGCTTGGTGGTGATTGGAGCTAAGATTTTGGCTGGTTTTTCAAGCTTGAGGGGATGTGTGTGTGAATTGAGTGGCTGCCTTGGACCAAACGTGGTGATCGACCAAGGTATGGTTTAGGTTTCACGCATTTAACATGTAAGGTTTTGTGAAAACTTAATATGTAAATGGCTTAGTGTTTTGTTGATACACCTTTAACAAGGTTAGATTTTGGTTTTGTTGTGGATGTTGGTGTTGGAATTTAAAGAATATAAGCTATTGGAATTGATGAATGTGAGTTATTGGAACTAATGATGGTAAGTTGATGACGTTATTAGTATATGATTAAGAAATTTTGTGGTTGTTTCTTGTTGATTGGTTGATGATTATTTATGGATTGCTATTAAAGAATTGAGAATATAAGTTAATGAATTTTAATATTGTAGCTTGTGGTTGGAAAGGTGGATTTTGGAAAGTGTATAAGTTGTATGGGTTGGTGTGAGTAATAATGTGTTAGTTTATGTTTAAAACTTGTAGAGTTGGATTGTAATAAGATGTTAATTAGCTAAAGAAATGATATAATTGTGTGCTATCATTGAAGGTAAATATATTGAGGGATATGAATGAATTTTGAAAAGAAAATGAGGGTTGAAGTCTTTTTTAAAAAACTTGGTTTTCGGTCGAACTTCTGTGGTTCATAACTGGAGCTTTAAGTTTTTGTTGGAAGTGAAAATTGTCCCAATTTAGATATGGTTTCGAAAGCTTTTGAATGATATAAAGTTTATGAAAAACGGAATTTTGTAGAAAAAGTTATAAACGTCGTAAGTTTAGGTATGAGTTATGTGATTATGCAGGAGAACAGGGCATTATGTAGCTTTCTGGATGAATTTTTTTTATCAACGTACGTCCACGTGTACGCATGGCCCATTGATAAACCACTATTTTACGGTTTATATTGTATTTAATTGAGTATTTTTATCAAGCTTTTCACCCACTTATTCATATGATTTGTATGATTTACATTTCCTTCCTAGTTTAGTTCTGTAATTGAAAACATGCTTCTTTGGTCTTAATTTAGCTAATCTTAATCCTCTCTTATTATCATTCGATGCCTTGATCTGTGTGTTAAGTGTTTCAGGCTTCATAGGGCATGAATGGCTTAGAGAATGAAGAGGAAGCGTGCAAAAATGGAAGGAACACAAGGAATTGAGGAGATGACCAGTGAGAAGTCACGCGGTCGCATGGCTCACACGACCGCACAAAATGGAAGAAATCAGAGTGACGCGTTTGCGTGCCTGACGCGACCGCGCGGATTGGAAGCTGCACGAACGACGTGAATGCGTGGACGACGCGCACGCGTGGTACGAAAAACGTTGAATGACGCGACCGCGTGGACAACGCGGACGCGTGACGTGCGCGACCTGCAGAATTACAAAAGTCACTGGCAGAGATTCTGGGTCGCATTTCAACCCAGTTTTCGGCCCAGAAACACAGATTAAAGTCAGGGAACATGCAGAGACTCAAGAGGCTTTCATAATTCATAATTTTTGTTTTAGATGTAGTTTTTAGAGAGAGAGGCTCTCTCATCTCTCTTAGGATTTAGGATTTAGGATTTCTATTAGTTTAGTTCAATTCATCTTCATTCCAGGTTCTATGTTCCTTCAGTAATTATTGTTTACTTTTATTTACTCTAATACTTTTATTTGTATTTGAATTATGTTGCCCAATTGGCTTATGAACCTTTTCATGTTATAACTTGAATTTATGTTTAGACGTAATTTGATATGTGTCAGATTTATGATTGCTTTATTTACATGAATGCTTTTAATTTTAATTTAGATTATTTACTATTGGCTTTAATTGATTAACTGGAAGCTCTTGAGTTATCAACTATTCATGATTGATTGTTATGTCGGCTAATTAACTGGAATTCCACTAACTCTAGTCTTTCCTAAGGATTTGGCTAGGACTTGGGAAATCTAACCAATTAGTTCACTTGACTTTCCCTTGCTTACGCAAAGGTTAACTAAGTGGGATTAACTTCCATTCTCATAGGAGTAACTAGGATAGGACTTCCAAAATTTCATATCTTGCCAAGAGTTTATTTTATAGTTATTTATTTATTTTAATTGTCATTTGAATTACTTGTCATACTTCTTCCTTATTTCCAAAACCCCCAATTTTACCTTTTTCATAGCCAATAATAAGAACATACCTCCCTGCAATTCCTTGAGAAGACGACCCGAGGTTTGAATACTCGGTTATCACTTTCAAAAGGGTTTGTTACTTGTGACAACCAAACATTTGTAAGAAAGGTTGATTGCTTGGTTTAGTAACTATACTTACAACGAGAGTTTACTATAACCTCTAAACCATCAATCTTCCGCTCTTCACCCATGCACACGCGTGGCCCCTGTCTTTTGCAAAACTGGTCTAGGTGTTTTAAAATCAATTTCAGACTTCTAAACCTTTATTTTCGTTCTCTTAGTCCTAAAAAGTGATATTAAGCCTAGTAATTAGTTAAAGCTAGGAAATAGAGATAACTTGGGAATGAAGCCAAGGTTATAAATGATGAATTGTATAAGAAGGAGGTGTATATACGAATGAATTATAATGTTAAGGCTTGAATGACTGATTTTCTACATTATGAAACGTATAAGAAATGTAATAGAGTAATGTAAGGAATTGAGAACTGATGATGTTAATTAACCAAGAATAATAAAATGTATGATAAATGGGTTAAGTAAAATTGAAAATGATGAGATAAGATATGAAGTAGTATCGAAAATGAGAAATCTTTTATTTTGAATATCGACTAATCACTTAATATTTCTGGGTTTTTTGTTTTTTGCGCGATTTAGTAAATTAGTTATAGTAACCGATTCTATAAATCTATGAAGTTCTCAATGGAATAATTTATTTTATTATTAATTAAGAATTTCGTATATAGCTAGAACGACCTTCACAAATTGCAAATACTAATTTGTTAAGAATTAACCGAATTGAAGCTATAGCATCATCATTAGCTGGAATCGAAATATCCACGAGATCGGGGTCACAATTTGTATGGGCATTGCCCCTTTGTCAGCTGGGATTCTTCCCGTGGTTACTAGTGAGCTTTGGGTGATGTTTTCCCCATGTCAACCTGGGATTCGTCCCAGGGATAACATTCAGCTTGGTGTATAGCCTTTCCCATTCAGCTTGGGGTGTTGTCTCTTCTCCCCATGTCGGCTTGGGATACGTCCCATGGATATTATTGAGCTTGGGGGCATTCACTTTCCCATGTCAGCTTGGGGATTCTCCCCCATGGTGTATTTTTGAGCTTGAGAACATGTCGAGATGGCTACATAACCGACAGTTGATATCAACAACCATAGGACAGACATGCATCATATGCATTTGTATGTATTGCTTGTTTGTGCATTAGTTGGGATTGCCTAAATGATTATAATATACTATTTGTCATAATTGATATCTGTATTATCTGTATTCTACTTGTGCTTGCTTTGTCTGCTTATTTGTCTTTGTAATTACCGAAGATAGAGGAAAGGTTGAGAGATCGGGGATTCTACTTAAGTTTTAGTTAGATTTAAGAAATTGATTTAGTTTAGAAAGCCTTAGAGAACCACCCTGATTTATGGTTTCTGTTTAGTTCTTTAAGTTTTATAATTTGAGTGTCGACGTTCTAGGATTGCCTCAGGCATTCCCAAGACCTTATATATTATATGCGTGGCACCTTTACCATGCTGAGAACCTCTGGTTTTCACCCCATACTGTGTTGTTGTTTTTAGATGCAGGTCGAGAGGCTCCTCGCTAGGTGTCTAGATCCCTGAAGCGGAGCGGTTCCAGGATTTTTGTATTTATCAGCTTATGTATATATGTACTTAGCTTTCTCTCCAAGAAACTTGTTTATTTTGTTCCTCTTAGAGGCTTAAGGAGAGTTAGGGTTTTTCTATATATTTTTAGGTCTTTGGGATATGTATATATGCATGTAAATATTCTCCGGCTAGCATTGGCTTCGCAGGCTGAGTTAGGAGCTTGTAACCTTGTATCTTTGATCCTCTATTCCCAGTTTTGTTATCTTTCACTTGTTACCTACAGCTTTCTTGGCACGCGAGTTATCTTGTTTCTTGAGCATTGCGATTTTGTTTTACCCATTTTTCAAGGTACCTAGTTAAATATCTCTTTTATTATTATATATATATTTTTACTTTTAGAGGTCGTAATACCTTACTATCTCATTCTTATGACTTAAGAATAAGATTAAGTATAGTAGGGTGTTACATTATGGTATTAGAGCAGTTTGTTCCGATAGAGCTTGAGGATGGACTGATTATGCTCTTGTGCATTCTCTGTGTATGTGACTATGTGCTACCTAGGATAACCGATTGATATGCATAGCATACATGTTCGTGAGCATGCATTTGGGACTCTAAAGCACTAAACTTGAGATATTGAGACTGATCACCTTAATATCGATTGTTTGGTGTGAACAGGGACCAAATATCGTCTCGCAGATCCGAGCGAGGTACCCGGAGGGAAAATCTTAGGACTGAACCGATGCAAGGACGTCGAGATGGAAGCTATGGTGCTGGTACAAGCAAAGTAGGTCAATACTATAGGTCTATGACCCTTACTGATTTCCTCAAGAGTGGTCCACCTCAGTTTAATGGAAATGCCAATGCGTTGGAGGCTGATCTGTGATTTCGAGACGTGGAGAGGTTTTTGTACATTCAGCACATTCCTGAAGTATAGTTAGTGGAGATAGCAACTTATATGTTAGAGGGAGATGCTCAGAATTGGTGGCAGGAGCTATGTCATACCTTGCAGATTGAGTTAACGGATGACCCTTAGAGTAGATTCAAGACGGAATTTTATGAGAAATATTTCTTGCATGCACTTCACGCTGCAAAAGAGTTGGAGCTACCGTAGCTAAAGCAAAAGGATATGTCCGTTGTTGACTATACCCGAGAATTTGACAACCTGTGCCGTTTCTCAAAATCTTGTCAAGGAAATCCAGCCGTTATGAAGAATGGATATGTGCTCAGTATGAGAAAGGACTTAGGAAAGACATCTTTAACTACGTGTATCCGCAACGGCTAACGAATTTTACTGAGTTGGTCAAGAAGAGCTAGTTCGCGGAAGACTGCTCCATGAAGTGGATGATGCTATAGGAAGGCTATGGAGAGATTGCTGCAGACGAACTACATAGGGCCAGACTGAGAATGTATTTCCGATGTGGAGTCCCAGGACACATGTCTAGGGATGGTCTGCGTGGGAGAGCCACAGGCGCAGGATGGCCGCAACAGGATCGAGGTATGTGTGAGACAGAATGGCATTTGGTTGACTTTGAGGAAGTGACTAGGTTCTTGAAGAATAATAACTAGAGTTATGTAGTATAAGGGGATTGGAAGAGTAAGCATATAACTTGAGTCATAGGCTAGGTGTCGAGAGTGTTGAGAGTGGTGCAATGACACTATTAGAATCGATGGAACTCAGAAGCTTGAAGGATTATAAAATATAGGACGAGATCCGGTCAACCAAGTGTTCCCGGTGTGAAATACCAATTGGACCGGAGAGCACATTAATAAGTCCTTCTGAGACGACTTAACCTTCCTTTGTAGCTTACAATAGAATTCTACCCCAAACTTCTTCTTAAATAACGAATGGATAAACTCCTAATCCTATCCCTGACTTGCATGAATCTTGCTCCTTCCAAATGAATCTGACTTTTTCTTGTCATAATAATGTAAATTCATGAATCTTAGGAACTTGCCGCAAATGGAATTTCTCTCATTTGTAAAATTGGTATTCCATTGACATCGGCTAAAGTTTATTCAATTTGGTGTGCTATGTCTTCTCCTTAATCAGTTTGAATTTTAATTCTCTCTGAGAGTGCACTTTAACTTCTTCTTCTTGTATGCTTTGTTAATCTCTAGAACTTGTTGTACTGCATGAGCATCTTCTCTATCTTTTCCTAGTGAATTTGCATTCAAAATTGTGGAGTTTAATCAAGATTTAATTACCTTTAGCCACTATGAATGCTACTTTGAGTTGTTTGCAATTTTTTTTTCAGGTAGCATTCGGATAGATTTGACGGAGTTTTGTAGCAGAAAAGGAAAAAAGCGAATGATGTTGTCAACCCCAACCTCCTTACACTCAAACAGAGATAACTTGAGCTACAAAGGTCCAATTGATGTGATTCTAGCGGAATTGAAAAGCTAACTTTCAGAGCTTTCCAACGATATATAATAGTATACCCTTTTCTTCCATTTGATTCGGCGTCCTCCAGCATGGATTCAAAGGAAAAGCGTAGAATTTGTCACTGCCTCCTCCATGCTGAACATGGGAATTTCAAAGTTCAATGGTGCACGGAATTGTGATCACCCTTTTCACAACTCCAGTACAACTAACCAGCAAGTGCACTGGGTCGTCCAAGTAATACCTTACGTGAATAAGGGTCGATCCCACGGAGATTACTCGCTTGAAGCAAGCTATGGTCATCTTGTAAATTTTAGTCAGGCTGATTCAATTGGTTATGAGTTTTGATAATTGAAAGACAAATAAAACGCAAATTAAAATAAAGGTACTTATGTAATTCATTGGTGGGAATTTCAGATAAGTATTTGGAGATGCTTTGTTGCTTCTGAACCTCTGCTTTCCTATTGTCTTCATCTAATCATGCGTGCTCCCTTCCATGGCAAGCTGTATGTTGGTGGATCACCATTGTCAATGGCTACCATCCATCCTCTCAGTGAAAATGGTCCAGCTACGGTTTCTGTACGGCTAATCAACTGTCGGATTTCTCGTCTCGGATGAAATTACTAGGCACAGCTACCGCACGGCTAATCATCTGTCGGTTCTCACTTGTGTCGGAATAGGATCTCTCTATCCTTTTTGCACACTATAACTACGCCCAACATTCGTGGGTTTGAAGCTCGTCACAATCATCCCGTCCTAGATCCTACTCGGAATACCACAGACAAGGTTTAGACTTTCTGGATCTCAAGAATGCTGCCAATTGGTTCTAGCTTATACCACAAAGGTTTTAATCTCACGGATTCGAATGCTCTATTATCAGGAGAGGCAATTCAAACCCGTGGATCAGATACCCAAGAGACTATACTCTGGTTATCGTCCAATGACTACGTTGAACATCATGTAGACCGCTTGTGGTTGTCAGGCACGCGGAACTTAGCTAAGCGAGTAACGAAGATAGTGGGTGATTGTCACGGGTCACCCCTTTATTCTGACTTAACTGAATTAAGTACAAGAGTATATCTTGGAGAAGAAGTAAGCGTGAATTGAAAGAGAAACAATAGTACGTGCATTAATTCATGAAGAACAGCAGAGCTCTGCACCTTAATCTATGAGGTGTAGAAACTCCACCGTTGGAAAATACATAAGATAAAATAGCCTAGGCATGGCCGTGAGTCCAGCCAAGCATGAAGTTCATCAAAAAGGTCCGAATACAATAGGAAAAAGTGCTATTTATACTAAACTAGTTACTAAGGATTACAGAAAAATAGGTAACTAAGTGCATATAGTGCATAAATCCACATTCGGGGCCCACTTGGTGTGTGCTTGGACTGAGCATTAAGCTTTACACGTGCATAGGCCTTTTCTGGAGTTAAACACCAGCTTGGATGCCAGTTTGGGCCTTTAACTCCCGTTTTGGTGCCAGTTCCAGCGTTTTACGCCAGAAAAGGGTCTCTAGTGGGCATTTTAACGCCAGTTTGGGCCATCAAATCTCAGGCAAAGTATGGACTAGTAAACACTGCTAAAAAGCCCAAGATGTTAGCTTTCCAGCCCAATTGATATCACGCCAATGGGACTTCTATAGCTCCAGAAAAATGCATTTGAGTACAAGGAGGTCAGAATACAACAGCATCTGCAGTCCTTACTTAGCCTCTGAATCAGATTTTCACTCAGGTCCCTCAATTTCAGCCAGAAAATATCTGAAATTACAGAAAAATACACAAACTCATAGTAAACTCTAGAAATTTGATTTTTGCATAAAACTAATAAAAATATCATAAAAAGTAACTAAAACATACTAAAAACTACCTAAAAACAATGCCAAAAAGCGTATAAATTATCCGCTCATCATTCAACGTGGATCCAAAGCTCCCAGGAATGCGTACTAACCATTCCATGTTGAACTTGAGAATTTCCAAGTTCAGCGTGGATCCAAAGCTCCAAAGGAAGCACTGCACCTCATCCACGCTGAACTTGAGGATTTCCAAGTTCAGTGTGGACCTGAACAAATCCAATGATCCCTCGTACAAGGCTGCGCAGAAAGTTTAATGAATTTTGATTTTATTTTATTTTATTTATAATTAGGAAAAGATATTATTTTAGTTTTAGAAAATATATTTTTAGATTAATTATGATTAGATATAAAAGGGAAAAGAATCAACTCTCTCTTCTCTTACCGCATTCCGCAATTTAAAGTTTACCTGAATCCTTATTTTCTCTCTGAACCATGAGCAACTAAACCTCCACTGTTAAGGTTAGAAGCTCTGTCTATTGTATGGATTCATACTATTTTTTTCTATTTTAATTCATGTACTGATTTATAATTCAATAAATGTTTTCGTTCTTTATTTTATGAATTTGGGTGGAACAGAAGTATGACCCTTTTTCTAATTGAATTCTTGTATAACTTGGAAAAGCTCTTTACTTGAACAACAGCTTGAAAATAATTTCTCCTAACTTCTAATTATCTGGATTTAACGGGATAAATGACATATAATCCTCTTATTTTTGGATAATTAGGATTGTTGTGGCAAAATAACTAGAATTAAACTTCACCCTCTAATTGGAATTAATTGACCAAGAAATTGGCGGTTGATGAATTTTAGAGGAGACTAAAAAGGTCTAAGGAATTAGGGTTTAGTCATATATAGTTTGCCATGAATTAAATCTTGCATGATTAAAATAGTTAGCAAGAAAAGTCAATCCGGAAAATAGATAACTCTGAAACCTTAACTGTTTCTCCATATATTATTCACTACTTGTTTATTGCTTGCTTTATTAATTTTATGAATTTACTGTTTAATGCAATTGAGACCCAAACGCTCTTTTCTGTTTGTCTAACTAAGTAATTAAATCAACCATTGTTGCTTAGTCCATCAATCCTCGTGGGATTGACCCTCATTCACTTGAGGTACTACTTGGTACGACCCGGTGCACTTGCTAGTTAGTTTGTGGGTTATAATTGCGCACCAAGTTTTTGGCACCGTTGCCGGGGATTGATTGTGATTGACAACTACTCATTGTTTAATTGCTTAGATTAGATAATTTTTTCCTTAATTAGTTTCTTTTAGCATTATTAATTTTTATTTTCGGTTTCTTTATGTACTTTAATTCTTTTTTTTTTCGTTAATATTTCCCTCCTCCCCCTGTGTTCGTTCATTTTTTTTATTTTCTTTAAATTCAATTTTTATTTTTTTCAAACATTCATTAGTTCTTTTTTTTCTTTTTCCTTTCTACTTTTATTTTTTTATTTTTTATTTTCGTTTTTATTTTTTCCATTATTTTTTATTTCTATATTTTATTAGTTTAATTTATTTTTGTCTTAAAAAAATTGCATTATATATTTACTCTTCCTTAATTCCCAAATTTAAGTTTGGTGTCCCTGTAGTAATTTTTCTTTTATTTTTTTTAAAATACTAGTATTTTTCTTTGTTTAATTTTTAAATTTTTAGTTCACATCTTTTCATTTATTTTCGAATTCTTCTTTTATTTTTATTATTCTTTATTTTATTTCTTTTCAAAAAAAATTTCTGTTCTTTCTTCTTTGCTTTCTTGTTTACCACATGGTGCGTTTAATTCTCTTTGGTATTTTGTGCTAAGGAAAAATAATAGAGAGAGATCACATGGGTTATTACTCACACCCAATGAGTGATTCTTATTATTGTGGATGGAGGAACTACCCGAATTTTGTTTGGCAAAGTCAAAACCAAAGAAACTTCAGTGCTCCATGTTCCAACTATCAAGAACCACCATCTCCATATTCATACCAAGAACTACCACCTCTCTATCCATATCAAGAACCATCATCTTTCTACCCATATCAAGAGCCACTATCTCCCTATTCATACCAAGAACCATCCTCTTTTTACTCTTATCAAGAATCATCATCTCCTTCTTATTCATATCAAGAGCTACCATATCCTTGTTCATATCAAGAACCATCAGCTCTTGAGCTTCTCATGAAAGAATTCATGCATGATATAAGGACGAGTGTAAAAAATATAGAGAAATATGTGCAATTAATTATCAAGTCCCAAGAAGAGGAACAAGCAAATTCCTTCCCAATAGATATAATGCAAGATCCTATGGAAGAAAGTGAGGAAATCAATCAAAGGAGTTCATACTCTAGTGAATTAGAAAACTTTCCACCGTCACACATGGAAGAAGAGGAAGATGCAAAAACAAAGGAGGAAGATGCACCAACAAAGAAGGAAGATGCATAAACAAAGGAGGTTGTAAGGGATGAAAACAATTATGGAAATCTACACTGTAATGAAGCAGAAAATGGCATAGAAGGTGAGTTTATTGAACCACCAATTCAAAAAATTCTTGATGAAGGGTACACTCCAACCATCATACAACACCCAAATTTTGAAATCAAAAAAGTGAAAGCAACCAAGGAAAGCACTGAAAAAGGGATTGTAACCAAGAAACAGAAGAAAATATCTATGAAAAAGAAAAGGCCCACAAAAAACAATCCAACCTCTACCCCAACAAGCAAGGTGAATCAAGCTAATCACAATAAAAGAAAGCTTGTTAGGAGGACTTTATATCAAGGGGCACTAATCTTCACCTCTCCCCCCTTGGAGTCATTTCTTTTAACCAACTGGAATAAGAGGAAGAAAATTCAATAATCAAGTGTCAAGCTAGTGACATTAAAGAAGCGCTTATTGGGAGGCAACCCAACTACTAATGTCCTTGGTTTTGCAGTTGCTTTGGTTTTAATTTTATAGTTATTTTAATTTTAGCATTATAGTTATTTTAGTTTTGGTTTTAAATTACTTTATCTATTTTTTTTTGAATTTTTCTTATTTTACACGTGTTTTGGTCATGCAGAATGATTAGAACAGGAACAGGAGCAATTAAGAAGAATTTTTGACACCCTGTTTTCAGATTTTCTTTTTTTGAGGACAAGCAAACTTTTAAGTTTGGTATTGTCGCTTCGCTTTTGGCATTTTCTGTTTATTTTAATAGCACCAAAAGGAGATGAATGTTCTTCATGGAGGAATGAGATGGCCATTAGCATAACTGAGGTGGTTGAGTTTCTTTCATTCTATTTCTCTTCCATTCTTATTTTGTTATTTTCTGTTTTCTGTTGGTTTGATTGCCTGCATGATCTTTAGTACTTTCAGTTCTTAGATTTAGTTTCATTCTGTTATTTTCTTTTAGTTAAAAAAATAAATAAAAATTTGTCTCATGTATTGCTCACTGAGCTTGAATTCAAAAGAAAAAGAAGTGATGTATTGAATGAGAAATTGAGTTTATATTTAAGAGTAATCTTATTTACTTAAATGTGGTGGTATTATTTGTGATTCTGAATGCATGACATGAACAGTGCATATTTGAATTTGAATAAAAGGATGTTGATCTATAAGAAACAGGAATTTAGAGAACTATTATGAATTCTCTGAAGTAAACAAAAGTTTAATCCTTGAAGAAAAAAAAAACAGCAAAAGAAAAATAAGAGCAAGGTCCAAGGCTCTAAGCATCAATGATTAGAGAGGTCTGACATGATTAAAAGCTCAAAGAGTTATTCTCTTAGTCATATGCTTGTGGTGTAATT
Source organism: Arachis duranensis (assembly GCF_000817695.3). Lineage (NCBI taxonomy): Eukaryota > Viridiplantae > Streptophyta > Magnoliopsida > Fabales > Fabaceae > Arachis > Arachis duranensis. The sequence continues at coordinate 48,313,772 of NC_029772.3, read as the reverse complement.
GTGTCAAGTAATCCTTGAGATAGAGCACTAAGAGTCAAGATTAAGTGTATTTAGCAGAGTATGCCCAAGGCTTTAAGCACCACTGTCTGGGAGTAACTAAAAGAAAAATCAGAACTTAAAGTGAGTTTTCCAGTTAAGTCCTTGTGGTGTTTTTGTGTCAAGTAAAGCTTGAGACAACATTTAAAGTCACAGCTAAGCTCAGGGTGCAAAGCACCGAAGATAAAAGAATTAAAGGAAATTTGCTGTGTTCAAGGATTAAATTCAAGCATAAAATATTAGAGAATTCATAATATTATCCAGATTCTAATTCTGAATGACAGTAACATTCTTCTAATTCATAGGATAGTGAGATGCCAAACCTATTCAGGATTGCAGTTGTAAACCCCACTTTAAGAAGAGTCATGAGCTTAATTGAACTCTCACTCTCATGCAAATTCACATCCTAGGCCTATATTAGTTTTGGTTGCTTGAGGACAAGCAACAATTCAAGTTTGGTGTTGTGATGCGTGAGCATCTTCCTTATCTTTTCCTAGTGAATTTGCATTCAAATTGTGGAGTTTAATCAAGATTTAATTACCTTTAGCCACTATGAATGCTACTTTCAGTTATTTGCAATTTATATTTATTTCAGGTAGCATTCGGATGGATTTGACGGAGTTTTGTAGCAGAAAAGGAAGAAAGCAAATGATGTTGTCAACCCCAATCTCCTTACACTCAAATAGAAATAAATTGAGATAATGAGATCTAATTGACGTGATTTCAGTGGCATTGGAAAGCTAACTTTCAGAGCTTTCCAAAAATATATAATAGTATACCCTTTTCTTCAATTTGATTCGGCCTCCTCCACGCTGAACTTGGAAATTTCCAAGTTCAGCGTGGATTCAAAGGAAAAGCGTGGAATTTGTCACTGCCTCCTCCATGCTTAACTTGGGAATTTCCAAGTTCAACGTGGATCCAAAGCTCTGAGGAACGCGTACTAACCATTCCATGCTGAACTTGAGAATTTCCAAGTTCAGCGTGGATCCAAAGCTCGAAAGGAAGCACTGCACCTCATCCACGCTGAACTTGAGGATTTCCAAGATCAGCGTGGACCTGAACAAATCCAATGATCCCTCGTACAAGGTTGTGTAGAAAGTTTAATGAATTTTGATTTAATTTTATTTTATTTATAATTAGGAAAAGATATTATTTTAGTTTTAGAAAATATATTTTTACATTAATTAGGATTAGATATAAAAGGGAAAAGAATTAGCTCTCTCTTCTCTTACTTCATTCTGCAATTTACAGTTTACCTGAATCCTTATTTTCTCTCTGAATCATGAGCAACTAAACCTCCACTCTTAAGGTTAAGAGCTCTGTCTATTGTATGGATTGATACTATTATTTTTCTATTTTAATTCATGTACTGATTTATAATTCAAGAATTATTTTCGTTCTTTATTTTATGAATTTGGGTGGAACAGAAGTATGACTCTTTTTCTAATTGAGTTTTGTATAACTTGGAAAAGCTCTTTACTTGAAAAAACAGCTTGAAAACAATTTCTACTAAATTCTAATTATCTGGATTTAACGGGATAAGTGACATATAATCCTCTTATCTTTGGATAATTAGGATTTTTGTGGCAAAATAACTAGAATTAAACTTCACCCTCTAATTGAAATTAATTGACCAAGGAATTGGCGATTGATAAATTTTAGAGGAGACTAAAAAGGCTTAAGAAATTAGGGTTTAGTCATATATAGTTTTCCATGAATTAAATCTTGCATGATTAAAATAGTTAGTAAGAAAAGTCAATCCAGAAAATAGATAACTCTGAAACCTTAACTGTTTCTCCATATATCATTCACTACTTGTTTATTGCTTGCTTTATTAATTTTCTAAATTTACTGTTTAATGCAATTGAGACCCAAACGCTCTTTTCTGTTTGTCTAACTAAGTAATTTAATCAACCATTGTTGCTTAGTCCATCAATCCTCGTGGGATCCACTCTCATTCACTTGAGGTACTACTTGGTATGACCCGGTGCACTTGTCGGTTAGTTTGTGGGTTATAAATTCTGCACCATGTACCCACCATATAGTGCATCCCCTTATTTTACAGCAAACACCGTTCCAATAATTTAATTGCTTCTGGGTTTATTATCTTTCCAAGCTTGAGTTAACATCACGTATAACACCTAACCGTAACCATTAAGGATGTCGGTCCCTTAATATTCTTCCATACCTTAAAGAGCACTACTGTTTAGCCACTTGAGAACAAAAATAGTTTTCGAACCTCCTCAAGAGAAACTAGTTACACATTCTTAAATGTTGCTTTAACAAAATAAAAATCGGTGCGCAATTAGGATTAAAGGATTAAAACTAGGATGTATTGAACTATTTATGATGTTAGTACATACTAAGAATCGGAATGAGAAAACACACCTGAGAACTTGAACTCGAGAAAAGAATCGACCAATGTGCTTATCACAAATTACTAAATTTGAATTTTGGGGGCAAAATTCCTAATTAGGTGGGTAGGATGTAAACCCCGCTACATTAGTAAATAATTAATCAATAAATTAATTTTTAATTAATGAAATTAGAAATGCAAATTTAATAATTTAATTGGATAGAGCTAATTAAAATAAGAATTTTGGTACTAATTTTAAAGAATTTGGCCTAAGATTGGGCCGAACGAGCCGAACCGGTTGAACCGAACCTAAACCGAGCCAGTAGGTCCAACTCAAATCACCAAATTAGTGAACTCAGCTCTTCCTCCTTCCCATTTCACATGCAAAAACTGAGGTTCAGCAAGAAAGAGGGGGAGAGAACACCTCCAAGAACATAAGCCCTTGATTTCATTCAAACTCACGTAACTTTTGATCCGGAGCTCCGATCGTCGCACCGTTTGCGACCACATGACCGCAGTGATGAGATCTACGAAGCTCAGTACCTTTTAGGGTGAAAAAATGAAAATCCAGCTCCGATTATCTCTTTTTCAATTCGGAAATATTAAGGTTTTTGAGTGTTAATGTTTTGGATAAATTGATGTTATAGGATGAAATTGAGTTGGGGAATGAGTGGGCTTTGGTTTGATTGAGGAACATACAAGGTAAGGTTCATAAACCCTAGCCATTCAGTTCTAGTATGTTAAATGTGAATTTTGAGTATGTATGGTGATGTATGTGAAATTAGGTGTATAAGTGTATATGTTGGAGCTTGAATTGTGGGCATTTGGAAGCTTGGTGGTGATTGGAGCTATGATTTTGGCTGGTTTTCCAAGCTTGAGGGGCTGTGTGTGTGAATTGAGTGGGCTGCCTTGGACCAAACGTGGTAATCAGCCAATGTATGGTTTAGGTTTTGCGCATTTAACATGTAAAGTTTTGTGAAAACTTAGGCTATATGACCGTAGTATAGGAATGAACGTTTGAATATGTAAATGGCTTCGTGTTTTGTTGATACACTTTGAACAAGGTTAGGTTTTGGTTTTGTTGTGGATGTTGGTGTTGGAATTTAAAGAATATAAGCTATTGGAATTAATGAATGTGAGTTATTGGAACTAATGATGGTAAGTTGATGATGCTATTAGTATATGATAAAGAAATTTTGTGGTTCTTGCTTGTTGATTAGTTGATGATGATTTATGCATTGCTATTAATGAATTGAGGACATAAGTAAATGAATTTTAATGTTGTAGCGTGTGGTTGGAATGGTGGATTTTGGAAAGTGTATGAGTTGTATGGGTTGGTGTGAGCAATAATATGTTAGTTTATGTTTAAAACTTGTAGAGTTGATTTGTAATGAGATGTTAATGAGCTAAGGAAATGATAGAATTATGTGCTATTGTTGCAGGTAAATATATTGAGGGATATTGGTGCACGAAAATTGTGATCTCAATGGCGCCAACAACTTGGTACGCATAATTGTATTCTCAACTCTTTTTCACAACTTCGCATAACTAACCAGCAAGTGCACTGGGTCGTCCAAGTAATAAACCTTACGTGAGATAATTAAAAGATAAATAAAACATAAAATAAAGATAGAGATACTTATGTAATTCATTGGTGGGAATTTCAGATAAGTGTATGCAGATGCGTTATTCCTTTTGAATCTCTGCTTTCCTACTGCCTTCATCCAATCCTTCATACTCCTTTCTATGGCAAGCTGTATGTTGGGGGATCACCGTTGTCAATGGCTACCGTCCGTCCTGTCAGTAAAAATGGTCCAAATGCACTGTCACCGCACGGCTAATCATCTGTCGGTTCTCACTCATGTTGGAATAGGATCTAGTGATCCTTTTGCGTCTATCTTTACGCCCAACATTCGCGAGTTTGAAGCTCGTCACAGTCATCCCATCCCAGATCATACTCGGAATACCATAGACATGGCTTAGACTTTCTGGATCTCAAGAATACTGCCAATTGATTCTAGCTTATACCACGAAGACTCTGATCGTGAACCAGAACGCTAAGAGATATGCATTCAAGCTCGTTTGCAGGTAGAACGGAAGTGTTTCTCAGGCACGCGTTCATAGGTTGAGAATGATGATGAGCGTCACATAATCATCACATTCATCATGTTCTTATGTGCGAATGGATATCTTAGAACAAGAATATCCATGAATTGAATAGAAAACAATAGTAATTGCATTAATACTCGAGAAACAGCAGAGCTCCATACCTTAATCTATGGTGTATAGAAACTCCACCGTTGAAAATACATAAGTGATGATGGTCCAGGCATGGCCGTGAGGCCAGCCCCCAATGTCTAGGGACTAAAAATGATCCCAGCATCCAAGATGTATAATACAATAATGAAAAGTTCTATTTATACTAAACTAGTTACTAGGGTTACAGAAACAAGTAAATGATGCAGAAATCCACTTCTGGGCCCACTTGGTGTGTGCTTGGGTTGAGCATTGAAGCTTTCGTGTGTAGAGACTTTTCTTGGAGTTAAACGCCAGTTTGCAGCCTGTTGTGGGCGTTTAACTCTAGGTTGTAACCTGTTTCTGGCGTTTAACGCCAGAATAGGGCAGAGAGTAGGCGTTTGAACGCCAGTTTGCGTCATCAAAACTCGAGCAAAATATGGACTATTATATATTGTTGGAAAGCCCTGGATGTCTACTTTCCAATGCAATTAAGAGCGCGCCATTTAAGTTTCTGTAGCTCCAAAAATTTTATTTCGAGTGCAGCGAGGTCAGAATCCAACAGCATTAGCAATCCTTTTTCAGCCTCTGAATCAGATTTTTGCTCAGGTCCCTCAATTTCAGCCAAAAAATATCTGAAATCATAGAAAAATATACAAACTCATAGTAAAGTCTAGAAATATAATTTTTGCAATAAAACTAATAAAAATATACTAAAAAGTAACTAGATCCTATTAAAACTACCTAAAAATAATGCCCAAAAGAGTATAAATTATCCTCTCATCAGATATGAATGAATTTTGAAAAGAAAATGAGGTTTGAAGTCTTTTTGAAAAACTTGGTTTTTGGCCAAACTTTGGCGGTTCATAACTGGAGCTTTAAATTTTGGTTGGAAGTGGAAATTGTCCCAATTTAGAGATGGTTTCAAAAGCTTTTGAACGATATAAAGTTTGTGAAACAAAATTTTGTAGCAAAAGTTATGATCGTCGGAAGTTTAGGTATGAGTTATGTGATTATGCAGGAGAACAGGGCATTATGTAGCTTACTGGACGAATTTTATTTTTTTGATCAACGTACGTCCACATGTACGTGTGGTGTGGAACTTTAAACGGCACGTGCGCGAGTAGCCCATCCGTGCGTGCGATGAGCCAACATACGTGATCACGCGTACGCATGACCCACACGTACGCGTGACATGCTGTTCTCACCTATGCGTACGCATGGTAAGGCCAAGCGCGCGTGCTACCTTTTCATACTACCACGCGCACGTATGGCCCACGCGCACGCGTGGCCCCTATCTTTTGCAAAACTGGTCTAGGTGTTTTAAAATCAATTTCATACTTCCAAACCTCTATTTTCTTTCTCTTAGTCATAAAAAGTGATATTAAGCCTAGTAATTAGTTGAAGCTAGGAAATAGAGATAACTTGGGAATGAAGCCAAGGTTATAAATGATGGATTGTATAAGAACGAGGTGTATATACCAATGAATTATGATGTTAATGCTTGAATGACTGATTTTCTACATTATGAAACGTATAAGACTTGTAAGAGAGTAATATAAGGAATTGAGAACTGATGATGTTAATTAACCAAGAATAATAAAATGTATGATTAATGGGTTAAGTAAAATTGAGAATAATGTGATGAGATATGTAGTATCGAAAATGAGAAATGATTGAATAACTTGAGCTTGGGGCGTTGCTCCTATGTCAGCCGGGATTCTTCCCGTGGTTACTAGTGAGCTTTGGGTGATGTTTTCCCAATGTCAGCCTAGGATTCATCCCAGTGATAACATTCAGCTTGGAGTACAGCCTTTCCCATGTCAGCTTGGGGTGTTGTCTCTTCTCCCTATGTCATCTTGGGATTCGTCCCATGGATATTATTGAGCTTGGGGGCATTCACTTTCCCATGTCAACTTGGGGAGAACATGTCGGGATGGCTACGTAACCAACAGTTGATATCAACAGCCATAGGACAGACATGCATCATATGCATTTGTATGTATTGCTTGTTTGTGCATTAGTTGGGATTGCCTAATTGATTATAATATGCTAATTGTCATAATTGATATCTGTATTATCTGTATTCTACCTGTGCTTGCTTTATCTGCTTGTTTGTCTTTCTATATATTTTGGGGTCTTTGGGATATGTATATATGTATGTAAATATTCTCCGGCCAGCTTTGGCTTCGCAGGCTGAGTTAGGAGCTTGTTACCTTGTATCGTTGATCCTCTATTCCCAGTTTTGTTATCTTTCACTTGTTAACTACAGCTTTCTTGGCACACGAGTTATCTCGTTTCATGAGCATTGCGCTTTTATTTTGCAATTTTGTTTTACCCATTTTTCAAGGCTCCTAGATAAATATCTCTTTTATTATTATTATATATATTTTTCTTTTAGAGGTCGTAATACCTTACTATCTCAGTCTTATGACTTAAGCATAGGATTATGTATGGTATTGTGTTACAAATACTCACCACAAAACTTAGATAGAATTGTAGAGGATGAAAAGTGCGACGTGTGGCTACAAATGGCTCGTCAATTGGAGTTCCGGAGAGAAAGTTATGGTGATTTGATGTTTGGAAAGCTAGGTTTTCTTTCTCTCTTCTCTCTATCCTCCACACACCATTTCTTTAGGGTAAATTAGCTAAAATGCTCATAACTAATATTTATATATGTTGGGTCATGAGTCCACTTGGGCTCGGTTTGTTCGGTTTAACCCGCTAGCCAAATTTTGGGCCAAAACTTTTAAGACTACAGTTTTAAATCACATTTTAAATATTTTTACCTTCCCTAATTATAAATCCTAATTTCTTAACCTTATTTACTTATAATTAAATTTTTTTAGCTGCAATACCAAACAGATCTCATTCGGTACTGCCGGTCAAAATTTCAAGGCATGTTTTTACGCAAAAAACTATATTTTCCGACTTAGAAAAATTCACTGAGTCCAAATATCATATTTAAATTATCAAATTTCGATTGTTAAATTTTCTAGCCATATTCGTTCCTATTTAATCTATTATTTAATTAATTACGGTTTAACCGCATTTTACATTTAATTTATCTTATTTTCTTTTTTAATGATTATTTTTAAGTTATATAATATAGTACTCATTAAATATGTAATTTTTTTTATCATGAGTATATTAAAAAGTATCATATAACTAATATGTTTATTAACTAATTAGAGTATTATATATTTAATATACTCATGATGATAAATATTAAATAATTTATGGGAGTACTATTTTATAATAATATTAAAGAGGATATTGTATTTTAAATCAAAAAAATATGGCCCAAAATAACCTCAACAATTTAATAACAAAAAGTAGTATTTTTTAACAGTTTTATAACTTTGCATTTTAATTAATTGAGAAATTATATTCACCACCTTGATTTCTTAGAAATAACAAAGGTAATTGTAAGTGGAAATATTTATATACAATAGATTTATTTATTTTAAAAAACATTGTGTGCAAACCAAAAATCAGCTATTGAATCAGCACTTATATATTTGATTACATTAAAATTATTTTTAATCTATATTTCTATATTCTAATGTATATTTTATACATATTGCTGATTTATATATATATTTAATATAATTGCATTTTTTTATACTCTGATTCCGCTCTCAAAATATCTAATTATTTGTTCTTTTCTTCTCTCCTCTTCCTTCAGCGTTGAAGTTTTATTAACGTGATGTGATGTTCTAACATGAGATTAAAGAAAATGAACAAAAAAAAATGAGGTGCTTAGCTTTATTTTTGGTTACTCTAATTTTGTTTCCAAACCTAAAGGAAGGAATGACTTTATTTCTTTTTGAATTTGAAAAAAGAAATCTTTATGGAATTTTTTTGAAGCAACATCAAATAGTGGCATAAACATTGTTCCATAAACATATTTTTTAACCGGAAGGTCATTCCCTATGCAGGTTAAATTCAAAATAATACAGCATTGCGATCCTTTATAAGAATATGGATTGTATGGTGCCATTTGAGATAACTTCTTTGGCTTCTATAAATTCAAGAACTTCATATCATGAAAATAAATAAATAAATAAATAAATAAGTAGTCCATAAAGTATGTAGAAAAAGAAAGGAGGTCAAATGTCCAATTGAAATTCACGAGTGATTTTTCAGGCGTTTAATTTCTGTAATCGAGTATATTAGATTTTGGAACAAAAGTCTCAACATTATTGTTAGCAATTTATTTTTTTGTTGTTTAATTTATGTTATTTTCTTTTTTTTACGTATTTTAATTATTATTTTTAAGTTATATAATATAGTACTTATTAAATATGTAATTATTTTTATCATGTCTAAAATCTGGTTAATTAACGACTAATTAACCCATAAAATAAAAATTTATTCTAGATAGCCAAAAATATAATTTTTATGGCTTAATATAATAGAGGAGATTGAGACGAGAATTTCAATACTAATTTTATAGAAATCGGACCAAGATTGGACTGAACGGGACAAACCGGGCCAACAGGACCCATATTGGGGCCTTGGCCCAACCAAACTAAACCTAAAACCCTCATTTCAGCACTCTCTCTCCTCACTAACACTAAGAACACGCTGAATTGAAAGGGAAAGGGGGAAGAACACTCTCTCATGTTCTAACCCTTGGTTGATTTTCAAACCACCATAACTTTTGATCTAGAGCTCCGATTGTCGCACCATTTGTGGCCACGTATTCACCGCGAAGAGCTCTACAAAACCCACTACTTTATTCTTGAGGTAAGCCACGATTTCATCTCCAGTTTCTCAGCCCTTAATTTCGAATTTTTGGGTAAAAAGTGTTGAGGTTTTGGGCTCTTTGATGTTATAGGACCCAAATATTTTGAAGGAGAAGATTAATCTTGTCTCCTTGAATCTTGGATGTGGTAAGATTCTCAACCCTAGTGTAATTTATTATTCTATGATGTTTGGGTATTGAGATTTTGTGTTTGGGTATGATGATTGTGGCTTAAGTAGTGTGTATGTGAATATTAAAGATTGATTGAGATTTTTGAAAAGCTTAGAAAAGGGCTTTGGTGTGCAAAAAATCTGTTCTTGGAGGTGTTGAGACCTTTAGAGCTTATGGAAAAGTGATTTGGAAGTGCTCTGGTTGAGTGCGGAAAATCGCCTAAGGTATGGTCTCGGTTTCCTGTATCTAAAATGTAATGTGGTATGAAAAATTAGGCTAGAGGCCCTAAGATAGGCATTGACCTATTGATGTTGTTGAATGGTTGAGATATATTATGTGGTCATATTTGTGATTATGATTATTGATGCCTTTATGGTATGATGCATGAGAGATATGCATGTTGTGATATATGCTTGATGATTGATTGAGGTAGAATTACGGGTGAAACCATGTTGATGGTGAGTATGATATTGGTTATGTGTAATGATGGTTGATTGGAAATGGTATTGTTGGGAATTGGGAATGAGGAAGGATGTATGACATGTTAATTTGTTTGTAATTTAGCCATTTGATTGAGATGGGTTAAAATGTTGGGATGGTGGTCATGAATTTGATAAAAATGTTAATGTAGGAGTTGAGGAGACTTGAGGTTGATTTTTGGTATATTTTGATTGATTTTAAAAAGGGTTGAAATTGGTATGTTTTGGTTGATTTTAAAAATGGTTGAAATTTGGTTTGTTTTGAAAATGGCACTTTGTGGTTTTGTATGAAAATATGGTTTTCGGACATTCTTTGACGGGGCATAACTTGGACTCCGAATCCCCGTTTTGTGTTAAACTTGTTTATAAATAAAATTGGATCCGGGATCTTTATAAACCTGTTTTCATCCCAAAGTTGATTTTTGAGTTTTAAAAGCCAAATTTCATACTTCTAAGCCTCTGGTCTCACCCCCTTATGTCTTAAGTCATTATGATATGCCTAGCAATGAGAAAGGAGCTAGGGGAGTTGGTAACTTGTGAATGAAGAAAGGGGAAAATTGATGATCAATGATGATCAAAGATGATTATATGAGATGCGGAGGATGGCGGTGGAAGTGATTTATGTGCCATGAGCCGATGGGCTGTATTTGTTAATAAATTGGCTAGATATGGATTGAATTATGAGCCGGATGGCTGAGTTATTGTTGAGTTACGGTGGAGCCATTATTGAATTATGGCCGAGTATAAATGCATATATGCTTATTGAATGAAATGTGAATGTTGCACTTCCACTATTTGAGATACGTGTTTCCCTGGATGAAAGCAGTGGCTAGCCACCACGTGCTCCAGGTGGAGACTCGATACTCTGCTGGCCCTATGTCGTAGGTGTGGCCGGACACTCTGAAAGTTCCGGATGAGCTCATCCCCGTGGATAAACACCAGTGTGGGTGTTGTATGGATACACACCAGTTTGAATGTTGTATGATTATGATTATGATCATGGTGATGATCGAGAATAACTCGAATTGGGGATGCACGACAGAGGGACAGTCTAATGGTTAGCTACTAGGCCTTGTTGGGTTGGCTATATAACCGACAGATGATATCATCAGCCATTAGGATAGGCATTCATCATATACATATTATGTGAAATGTTTGAGATTGTCTAATTGACTGTATATTACTTGCTAATTGTCTAAATGTCGTATCTGTTTCCTATTTGTATATCTCTTGTTTGATATAACTGTGTTTGACATATTATACTTCTGCTGGTAGTTTGGAGGTCTGAAGGATTTGGAAAGTGAAGTATTAGTTAAGCTGAAGATCTTTAGTCAGTTGCCATTTATGGTTTACCCTATTTGTAAGCTTTGAATTATCTGTTGAAAGTTCTAGAATTGCCTTTGGCTTTCTTAGGACATTACATGTTAGATATGTGGGCACTGTTACCATATTGAGAACCTCCGGTTCTCACCCATGCGGATTTTGGGATTTTCAGATGCAGGACGTGAGACTTCTCGCTGAAGCATACTGGAGACTTCTGGATTAGCGAAGGTCCTTGGTTCTAGGGATTCTATTTTGGTTTATATGTTTTTCTTAGATACTTTCATCTCTATTAAATAATACAAACTGTGATGACTCCTCTTAGAGGAGATTTTGGAGAATAGATTTTCTATATTTTTGTCCCTTTGGGTTTCCTTTGGCTTTATTGCTTTATATATTTACATGTATATACTCCTATGCTCGGACCGGTTATCTTCGCAACCGGATCTGGAGTTTTCATATTCATCTTTTTGGCATTCCTTTGTATATATATAATCTCGCGTGAGTTCATTCTTCTATCCGTTACATTATGTTATCGATCGAAGTGTTGCGCTTTTCATTTTATCGATTTTGTTTTACCCCTTTTTCTTCAAAGGCTCCTAGTTATAATCATTTTTCACACTACTATACGTACTAAATTTTATTTTTGAGGTCGTAATACCTTGCCCTCTCTAAATTATGACTTAAGCATAAGTCTCTGTATGGTAAGGTGTTACGTCAAGACTATATTAAAAAGTATCATATAATTAATATGTTTATTAACTAATTAGAGTATTATATATTTAATATACTCATGATGATAAATATTAAATAATTTATGGGAGTACTATTTTATAATAACATTAAAGAGGATATTGTATTTTAAACCAAAAAAATATGACCCAAAAAAACCCTCAACAATTTGATAACAAAAAGTAGTATTTTTTAACAGTTTTATAACTTTGCATTTTGATTGATTGAGAAATTATATCCACCACCTTGATTTCTAAGAAATAACAAAGGTAATTGTAATTGTGAATATTTATGTACACTACAACAAATTTGGGTTGAGGCAACCCTTTGAAAACATTACCTATAATACGAAAAAGTGTTGCCTTTGATCAAAGGCAACACTTTCCGACAAAACGCAATGCTTTTGGGGGTTGGCTATACCGCTATTACCTTTGGTCTAAGGCAACGCTTTTATGTTTCAAAGGGAACCTTTTTTATGGCAACCTTTAAAAAATTTTGCCTTTTCTACAAAAAAGGCAACTCTATGAAAGGGTTGCCTTAGAGCACCCAAAGACAACACTTTAGATAAGACTTTATGTTAACACTTTTTACGAGTTGTATTTTCTAATATATAAAGCAACACTTGTCCAGATTTTTTTAAGTTTCCTTTTCATACGCCTAAAGCAACACTTGTCCAGATTTTTTAAGTTGCCTTTTTCATGTACTTAAAGCAACACTTGTCCAGATTTTTTTAAGGTGCCTTTTTTATAGACCTAAAGTAACGCTTATCTAAGTTTATTTATAGTTGTCTTTTTCTAATACCTAAAGCAACACCTTGTTGAGTTTTTCTTAGTTTCTCTTTTTTTATATCTAAAGCAATATATTTTTATCTTTATTATATTTATATGACATTTAAAGGAATAATATTTAAATATATAAATTCAATTTAATCAATATAAGAAGAGGATGAGCTAATAAAAATATATTGCATATATATAGAAAGGTCTTCCAAGTACCAATTAACATACTTGCTAAGTTACCAAGTCAAATAAATGATAAACATAAGTAAACAAAATACATGTTTTTCTCATGATGAAATTGAACAAAAAAAAACTAGTTTTTCCATTTGAAACCAAAAAGACTTTGTGCTTCACCATTGTGCCAAGAGTCACCTTTATCTCTTTAGAAAACTTCATCCAACCATAAGAAAGTTGCAGTCAAATCTAAATGGACAAAAAAAATATAGTCAAAACATTAGCTTAACAATAACATGTGTATTCAAGTGTTACAACAATAGTAGTAACTAAAACAGCAACCATGACATCCATAAGACAGCCACCATGACAGCCAGCCATAAAATAGCAACCATAACAGCCATAATACAACCATAAAGTAGCAAATAAACTAGCAACCATGACAGCCATAAAACAACCATAAAACAACAACTAAAACAACAACCAAAAGAACCATAATACAACAACTAAAACAAGAAAATTATAGACTAACTTACAATAAGTTATGGTTCAAAGTGTTTCTTCTTTATTCTTGTCTTGTATCGCTTCCATGCTCCTTGAACACCCGTCATCACCCATAGTGTTGAGGATTTTGGAAGAATGAACTTTGACTACAAACACATTGATTTCATCATATCATATGAATAAAAAGATTATAAACATATAGCATAAACATAAAAATAAATGGAGCTTACATTAATATACTTCCATATGCATTTTTTGATTTGCCTAGGCACAACTTTCCAATTAGTGTACATCAAGGTAATAAAATCACTATTCCTTCCCATTGTTCCAATAAAATTGGTTAATTTCTTCACTCTCTGAGGAGTTGGCCACACAGCTACTCCACGATCAAAAGTCACTTTCTCCCTTTCTTTCCAAGTTCTTGCATAAATCTTTAGGCATCTTGTTTTTCCACGAGTCTTTTTAACCTTTGGAGTTTCTAAATTAAAAAATTGAGATATAGTACAAATTAAAACAGAAAAAAGCCACTATTCATGTAGAAAGGGACAGCTATGAATCATATAGAAGTCTTTCCAAATTAAAAAAGTATATGCACATGTTACTATTCATATAGAAAGGGAAGCCGTGAATCAAATATGCATTTGTAAAACAAATAATGATAATAAGAAAATGTAAAACAAATAGTAACAAACAAAAGGACATCACCTTTTACATGAGCATCTTCCATCACCTTCTCATGGGGGATATGTAAATTTCCTCCATCATTTGGGAATGGCCTAGATCTATCATCTTCAGTAATTGGAACTTCAATATGCTCCTATTCTCTTTCCAAATGAGCTTGATACTTTTTTACTAGCCTTTTTCTCTTTGAAGTTGCTCCATTTTCCATTATGTTGCTGTATAAAAATATTAAACAGATATAAAACAGCACAATAAGGAGCAAATCAAGTAGTGAAACATAACAAAAATTGCCAAATTCTATATCACATAAAACAGTAAAATGAGGAGCAAATCAAGTAGTGAAACAAAATCACTAATTTCACTTGATGGTAGGGGCTTCTTTAAAACACCTACATGGGTATAGACTGAAATAAAGGCCTTCTTATTGTACAACGACTAATTTCAACATTGATGATATATATAACAGCTAGATTTATATTTTAACTATAAAAAAAGTTTATTTCAAAAGGAACACCATGAATATAGGTAGAAAAAAATTGCAGGCTCGCAGAAATATTAGTTCTAAAAGGCAAGATGCATGTGATTCCAAATAATAACTTCAAAGAACTAGGACATATGCTTCAATAAATATCGAGAGCTCTAATATACGAACTACTTTAAAATCCTGCAACCGGAAAGTAACATAATCTAACAAACAAGGATTTGCAAAAAATAATCTCCAAACAATGTTTGCAATATGTTTTAACTTTCAGCAAGATGAAAAACCATTATTATTCAATGTTTTTTCCTTTCTCAATTTAAGGTGGAAGAACAATCAAATTCATAGAGACTATAAGAGCAACTTTGCTTAATAATGCATCACTAAATGCTACTATAAAGTATAAACAAGCTAAAGTGCATGAATTCAATTCTTACTAAAAATGCTAGCATGGATTATGCAGATAACAGCAACCAAAATATCATCAAATGGATTCAGTATAACTCAACTAAATAACTGTACCTAAAAGTGAGAACTGTTAATGCAGCATCCAAACTCCAAAGCGAAAATAAGAAGCACCTGTCCAGTCTTTGCTTCCTGCTCTCCAACAACCAAGATGTAGTTCTACTGTGCTAGCTGCACCTCTGGCACCTACAGCATGGCATAACTTTCAATTAAGACATTTATTTGGCTAAGAGATTAGTCAAAACAAAGTCAACAAATTAAATTAAAGTAAAAGTTTACTTTTTATTTAATACGTTTATTGGCGTCTGATTAAAAATTCAGAACATATAGATGTATTTGCAAGATTAAAGAAGTGTAAACATACTACACAAAGATACCAATAACATTAAATACACCTAGCTTAACTCATGCTTTTAAAATAATTTCAGGTTTCCACTATATTCACTATAACACCCTACCATACTTAATCTTATGCTTAAGTCATAAGACTGAGATAGTAAGGTATTACGACCTCTAAGAATAGTAAGATATATAATAATAATAATAATAATAATAGAGAAAATGATACTTAACTAGGAGCCTTGAAACAGGGGTAAAACAAAATCACAAAATAAAAAGCGCAACGCTCGAGAAAGGATTACTTGGGTGCTAAGAAACCTAATAGGAAATTGATAAAGATAAGCAAAAGAATACAGGAAACTCAAGGAAACAACATAACTAGCCCCTGACTCAGCCTGCGAAGCTAAGGCTGGCCAGAGGATCTGATGCGTGAGCATCTTTCCTATCTTTTCCTAGTGAATTTGCATCTAATTTATTGAGTTTAATAAAGAATTGATTGTCTTTTAGCCAATATGATGCTACTTTGAGTCTTTTTGCAATTTTGTTTATTTTAGGTAGCATTCGACTGGATTTGATGGAGTTTCTGCAGCTCAAGATTTAAAGGAGATAGCAGCGAGGAGCGACACGTACGTGTGACTGACGCGTACGCGTGTTTTGGAGGTATCCATGGCGACGCGTACACGTGACTGACGCGTACACATGAATTGAAGATTTGCAAAGCGACGCGTGCGCATGACCGACGCGTCCGCGTGACTTGCGGAAAAGACCATTGACGCGTACGTGTGACATGCGCCACGTGCAGAAAACGTAGAAAATGCTGGGGAGTTATTTCTGGGCCCCATTTAAGCACTCAAGTTAGGCGCGGATCTAGTGAAGCCAAGTGGTCCCCACGTTACAAGACGCGGAGTAGTTAGTTAATTCTGATTTAAATTCAAATTTAATTTTAAAATAGGAAAAGATATTATCTTAATTTTAGATATTAGATTTTAAATTAATTAGGATTAGTTATAAAAAGGAGAGACTTCTCTTCTATGAGAGGCCCCCGGAGAGCATTATTCGATTCTAATTTACAATTCTGATTTTCTACTCTGAACTATGAGCAACTAAACCTCCACTGTTAAGGTTAGGAGCTCTGTCTATTTGTATGGATTGATTTTATTGCTTTTTCTATTTTAATTCACGTATGGATTTATAATTTAAGAATTGTTTTCACTCTTTATCTTATGAATTTGGGTGGAACGGAAGTATGACCCTCTTTCTATTTGAGTTCTTGTAAAACTTGGACTTGAAAATATATTCTCCTAAATTTTAATTATCTGGATTTAACGGGATACGTGACATATAATCCTTTTATTTTTAGGTAATTAGAGTTTTTGTGGCATATAAACTGGAATTTGATCATGCACCTTCTAATTGGAATTAATTGACCAAGGAATTGGCAGTTAATAAATTTTTAGGGGAGACTAGAAAGGTCTAAGGAATTAGGGTCTAGCCACATATAGTTTGCCATAAATTAAATCCTACGTTATTAAATTAGTTAGTAAGAAAAGTTAATTCGGAAAAATAGATAACTCTGAAGCCTTAACTATTTTCTCCATATTTTATTCCCAACTCATTGCTACTCGCTTTCTGAAATTCTTAATTTACTGTTTAATGCTCTTTGAATACCAAAACGCTCTTTTCTGTTTGTCTAACTAAGCCAATCACTTAACCATTGTTACTTAGTCCATCAATCCTCGTGGGATCAACCCTTACTCAAGTAAGGTATTACTTGGTACGACTCGGTGCACTTGCCGATTAGTTGGTGGGCTATAAAATACCGCACCAGTATCCCCAAAATATACCAAAATACCAAAATAAACTCATCTCTCCCTGAACCTCTAAGAGGAGCAGCATACATAAGTTACTTGGAGAATAAGCTAAATACATATATACATATATACAAATAGAAAACCAAAATACACCCAAGAACTACTTTGCTTCCCAAGATCCAGACGCCTAGCGAGGAGCCTCTCGACCTGCATCTGAGAAACAACAATACAATATGGAATGAGAACCAGAGGTTCTCAGCATGGTAAAAGTGCCACGCGTATAATAAATAAGGTCCTGAGAATGCCATAGGCAATCCTAGAACTTCATTATTCAGTTATCCAACTTAATTACTAAACAAAAACCATAAACAGGGGTAGGTATTCTAAATCCACCTAACTTACTCAATTTCAATCCACACCTATCACCAAACCATTTCTCCATTTCTTCCATCCCTCCATCATCCATAATGCAACAGGAACAAACAACCAAACAAGTTCAAGCACAAGTAATGAACAGATAATACAAGTAGCAAATATACAAGTAGCAGGTGATATATATCAATTAGGCATTCCCAATTAAGGCATAGCAAACAAAGCACACATATGCATATGATGAATGTCTATCCTACTGGCCGTGAGCTCACATGTCGATTATTTTGCCAGAACCCGACACATCTGGTAGCTAACCCAGACATTAGTGTCTAGGTTACACATCTCTAGGAGGATCATAAACGAAGGAGAGTGCCTTTTCACATCGAAGGAGTGTGCCTTTCCACCTTCTCCTGGAGGATATACGAAGGAGAGTGCCTTTCTACATCGAAGGAGTGTGCCTTTTCACCTTGCAACTAGAGAAGAATGTGGGGGAAACAATACGAAGGAGAGTACCTTTCCACATTTCCCACATCTGCATCATGACAAGAGAGGGAACTTCCGTCCTCAACTTACCATATCGACCATTTCGGCCACACACAGTCATTCCCAAATCTCATCATTTATCATCATTAGTTCCTTACATTCGTTCTTTATAGCCATAACAACATGTATTCATCTAGCTTTCACATCATTCTCTTATAATTCATCATGTTTACCCTTTTTGGGTCCCGACCAAACCATTTATCAAACTCTTCTCAATCTCTTTATTATCAAATAATCTTAAAATCAACCCAACTCTAATATTAAATCAATCATATCACACGAAGATTAAACTTTAACTTCTCGAATCCATGACTATCACTAAAAGATCCTCAACACTCTATTTTCTTTTCTATTTTTAATATAACAAATAAACTCGAAATTGTGTAAACTTTATGTTCAGGCGTTCATATTGAAATAAGCTTTCTAACAAACCAAAGATCATAATTTTCTGATTTCTCTAGCCTCAGGAATAAAGAAAAAACTGTGACTACTCTGCAGTGCATAAAACCAGAAAAACAGCAGCAGTATGTGATATTCAAAATTCAATATAAAATCCAAGTTAAATCCAATGACTTTAAAAATTAATGTAGTTAAACTTTAATCATTCAGGTTTTTTTTCTCAATTAATTCTGAGTTAATACCATTTTCAATGAAGAAGTTACATTACTTGGAAGTTAAGTAAAAATGAGTCAAAATCTGTTTTAGAAACCAACAAGCTTAGTACCTTTCAATTTAAATAACTTTTATTACAAAACTCCAATTAAGCTAAATTTTGGTTTGGAAACTCCTAGCTCATCCAGGAACAAGTGTGTCTTGGTTGCAACCCAATTGCTATTCAATTCTAAGAGTTGCAAGCATTAGAAGTTGGTGCATAACTTGCTGAAATCTGTTTCTTTTCAGCTTTGACCACCAATATTCAAAAATTCACAACTCCCAATCCTCAACTCTTAAAATTCTGAAGTTTTATAGAAATAAAGAAAGTTAATGAAATTTTATAACAAAATTGGTTTTGCTCCAAAACTCAACTCGTAGAAGTCGCAGCAAGATAAACAAGTTGCTGCCCTGTTTGACCTTTTCTGCTGCTGGACAGATTCAACAACCTAACTTTAAAAATTTGCCATAAAGGTTCCAAATTTAGCCCAAATTTTCCAGTTTAGTTCCTTATATTCCCAAATTTTCCAGTTTAGTTCCTTATATTCCCAAGTTTAGCCCAAACTTGGTCTCATGCAATTCCGATCATTACATAATTAGTTACAGCATATACAATACCAGCACAACACAACTCTACATTCTTATTAACAAACACCAATCCTAATCCATCATAAATAAATATAAGAGCACACCATTAATAACTTCCACACCTCATAATTCCAATATATATCCACCAACAAATCTATTCCAACAACATTACAAGGCTAATAATTAAATACAACAAACAATTCAACTTATCCTATGGTTCTTCTAACCTAAGTTTTCACAACACCGTAAATATTAAACGTGCGAAACTTAAACCATACCTTGGTCGATCACTTAATTCACCCAAGGCAGCCTCTCAACACAAAATTACAGCCCCTCCAAGCTCAAGTAAAATAGCCACAAACTAAGCTTTGATCACCAACAAGCCTCCAAATGTTCCCAATTAAATTGCAATGCATATATACCCACTTAATCTACACCTAATACGTATACATATTCCAATTTCAGTTTTCCCATAATAAATACAAGATTAAAATAGAGTTAGGGTATCCTTACCATACCCATATGCTCAATAGCTTGAACCCATATGTCCCGGAAGCTAACTTGAACCTAAAACACCAAATTATACAAAATCTCATCACCAAAGCCCAATAAATTCAGAACTGGAAATAGAGAAATTGAGGAAGAAAACGTGGTTTTCTTACCTTTTAATGCTATGGTCTTTGTAAAGCTCGACACCGCGGATGCGTACCCGCAAGCGGTGCGACGATCGGAGCTCGGAGCGAGAAATTATGGGATTTGAATGAAATCAATGGTTTTGGAATCTTCAACATGTTCTTCCCCATTTAGGTTGCTGCCCAGCGTGTTCTGCATGCTGAGTGGAATGAAATGAGCTTCAGCTCATTATATATAGTGAGTTGGTTGGTGGTACACGAAATTGTGATACACAACTTCGTGCAGCTGACCAGCAAGTGCACTGGGTCGTCCAAGTAATACCTTACGTGAGTAAGGGTCGATCCCACAGAGATTGTCGGCTTGAAGCAAGCTATGGTCATCTTGTAAATCCAATCAGGCAGATTCAACTGGTTATGGAGTTTTGATAATTAAAAGATAGATAATCATAAAATAAAGATAGAGATACTTATGTAATTCATTGGTGGGAATTTCAGATAAGCGTATGGAGATGCGTTATTCCTTCTGAATCTCCGCTTTCCTACTGCCTTCATTCAATCATTCATAATCCTTTCCATGGCAAGCTGTATGTTGGGGATCACCATTGTCAATGGCTACCTCCCGTCCTCTCAGTGAAAATGGTCCTCTACGGTTTCTGTACGGCTAATCAACTGTCGGATTTTTCGTCTCGGATGAGAAATACCAGGCACAGCTACTGCATGGCTAATCAGCTGTCGGTTCTCTATCGTGTCGGAATAAGATCCAATGATCCTTTTTTGCACTGTCACTGTGCCCCACAGTTGCGAGTTTAAAGCTCGTCACAGTCATCCCTTCTCAGATCCTACTCAGAATACCACAGACAAGGTTTAGACTTTCCGGATCTCAGGAATGCTGCCAATTGTTTCTAGCCGATACCACAAAGGTTTTAATCTCGGATTCAGATGCCCCATTGTTAGAGGGGAAATGATGTGAATCGTTGATTAGAGACCCAAGAGATATGCATTCAAGCATGTTTTCATGTAGAACAGAAGTGTTTGTCAGGCATGCGTTCATAAGTGAGAATGGTGATGAGTGTCACTTGATCATCATATCCATGATGTTCTTGTGTGCAAATGAATATCTTGGAATAATAATAGGCTTGAATTGAATAGAAGAACAATAGTACTTTGCATTAATACTCGAGAAACAGCAGAGCTCCACACCTTAATCTATGAGGTGTAGAAACTCCACCGTTGAAAATACATAAGTGATGAAGGTCAAGGCATGGCCGAATGGCCAGCCCCCAAAACGTGATCAAGAGATCAAAAGTGATCCTAAGATAGTCTCCAAAATGATCTAAAGATATCAGTACAATAGTAAAAAGTCCTATTTATACTAAACTAGTTACTAGGATTACAGAAATAAGTAAATGATGCAGAAATCCACTTCCGGGCACAATTGGTGTGTGCTTGGGCTGAGCATTGAAACTTTCATGTGTATAGACTTTTCTTGAAGTTAAACGTCAGCATATATGCCAGCTTGGGCATTTAACTCCAGCTTTTATCCTGTTTCTGGCGTTTAATGCCAGAATAGGGCAGGAAGTTAGCATTTGAACGCCAGTTTGCGTCGTCAAAACGTGGGCAAAGTATGGACTATTATATATTTCTGAAAAGCCCTGGATGTCTACTTTCCAACTCAATTGAGAACGTGCCGATTGGGTCTCTGTAGCTCCAGAAAATCCATTTCGAGTGAAGGGAGGTCAGAATCCAACAGCATCTGCAGTCCTTTTTCAGCCTCTGAATCAGATTTTTGCTCAAGTCCCTCAATTTCAGCCATAAAATACCTGAAATCACAAAAAAACACACAAAATCATAATAAAGTCCAGAAATGTGAATTTTGCTTAAAAACTAATAATTATATACTAAAAAGTAGCTAGATCCTACTAAAAACTACCTAAAAACAATGCCAAAAAGCGTATAAATTATCCGCTCATCACAACATCAAACTTAAATTGTTTCTTGTTCCCAAGCAAATGAAAAAAAATAGAATAAAAAGAAGAGAATAAAAAATGAATCCCACAGTATCAATGAAACTTAGTCCCAATTAGATAAGCGGGGCCAGTAGTTTTTTGCTTCTGAACAGTTTTGGCATCTCACTTTATCCTTTGAAATTCAAAATGATTGGCATCTATAGGAACTCAGAATTTTAGATAGTGTTATTGATTCTCCTAGTTCAGTATGTTGATTCTTGAACACAGCTACTTTATGAGTCTTGGCCGTGGCCCTAAGCACTTTGTTTTCCAGTATTACCACTGGATACATAAATGCCACAGACACAAAACTGGGTGAACCTTTTTCAGATTGTGACTTAGCTTTGCTAAAGTCCCCAATTAGAGGTGTCCAGAGTTCTTAAGCAGACTCTTTTTGCTTTGGATCACGACTTTAACCACTCAGTCTCAAGCTCTTCACTTGGACCTTCATGCCACAAGCACATGGTTAGGGACAGCTTGATTTAGCCGCTTAGGCCAGAATTTTATTCCTTTAGGCCCTCCTATCCATCAATGCTCAAATCCTTGAATCCCTTTTACCCTTGCCTTTTGGTTTAAAGGGCTATTGGATTTTTCTGCTTGCTTTTTCTTTTTCTTTCTTTTTCTTTTTTTTGCCATTTTTTGCTACTTTTTTCTTTTTCACTTCTTTTTCTTTCTTCAAGAATCAATTTCATGATATTTCAGATTATCAATAATATTTCTCTTTGTTCATCATTCTTTCAAGAGCCAACAATTTTAACATTCATAAACTTCACTATCAAAAATATGCACTGTGTAAGCATTCATTCAGAAAATAAAAAGTATTGCCACCACATCAAAATAATTAAACTAATTTCAAGATAAAATTTGAAATCCAAGTACTTCTTGTTCTTTTGTAATTAGGCACATTTTTTATTTAAGAGAGGTGAAGGATTCATGGAATTATTCATAGCTTTAAGGCATAGACACTATACACTAATGATCATGTAGTGATGACACAAAACATAGTAAAACATAAAGCTCAAAGCCGAAAACAGAAAGACAAATAGACAAGGAGATTAAGGAACGGGTCCACCTTAGTGAGGCTAGCATCTTCATCTTCTTGAAGAACCAATGGTACTCTTGAGCTCCTCTATGTCTCTTCCTTGCCTTTGTTGCTCCTCCCTCATAGATCTTTGATCTTCTCTAATTTCATGGAGAATGATGGAGTGCTCTTGGTGCTCCACCCTTAGTTGGTCCATGTTGTAACTCAAGCCTTCCAAAGAGGTGTTGAGTTGCTCCCAATAGTTGTGTGGAGAAAAGTGCATTTCTTGAGGCATCTCAGGGATTTCATGAGGAATTTCCTCATGCTCTTGTTGAGGTCAATGAGTGGGCTTTCTTGTTTGCTCCATCCTTTTCTTAGTGATGGGCTTGT
The DNA here is from genome assembly GCF_000817695.3 of Arachis duranensis. NCBI lineage: Eukaryota > Viridiplantae > Streptophyta > Magnoliopsida > Fabales > Fabaceae > Arachis > Arachis duranensis. Next base: position 48,290,259 of record NC_029772.3, on the reverse strand, counting down.
CCTCTTCAATGAGGATGTCTCCTTCTATGACAATCCCATCCGAATTGCATAGGTGACAAATGAGATGAGGAAAGGCTAACCTTGCCAAAGTGGAGGACTTGTCAGCCACCTTGTAGAGTTCTAGAGGTATGATCTCGTGAACTTCCACCTTCTCCCCAATCATGATACTATGGATCATGATGGCCCAATCTACAGTTACTTCGGATCGGTTGCTAGTAGGAATGATAGAGCGCTGGATGAACTCCAACCATCCTCTAGCTATAGGCTTAAGGTTCGGTCTTCTCAATTGAACCGGATTGCCTCTTAAGTCTCTTTTCCATTGAGCTCCTTCCACACATATGTCCATGAGGACTTGGTCCAACCTTTGATCAAAGTTGACCCTTCTAGTGTAGGGACGTGCATCTTCTTGCATCATTGGCAAGTTGAATGCCAGTCTTACATTTTCCGGACTGAAATCTAAGTATTTTCCCCGAACCATTGTAAGCCAATTCTTTGGATTCGGGTTCATACTTTGATCATGGTTTCTAGTGATCCATGCATTGGCATAGAACTCTTGAACCATTAAGATTCCGACTTGTTGAATGGGGTTGGTGAGAACTTCCCAACCTCTTCTTCGGATCTCATGTCGGATCTCTGGATACTCATTCCTTTTGAGCATAAAAGGGACCTCAGGGATCACCTTCTTCTTGGCCACAAATTCATAGAAGTGATCTTGATGGAACTTTGAGATGAATCTCTCTATCTCCCATGACTCAGAGGTGGAAACTTTTGCCTTTCCTTTCCTCTTTCTAGAGGTTTCTCTGAACTTAGGTGCCATAAATGGTTATGGAAAAACAAAAAGCAATGCTTTTACCACACCAAACTTAAAAGGTTTTCTCATCCTCGAGCAAAAGAAGAAGGAAAGAAGAGGAAGAAGAAGAAGAAAATGGAGGAGATGGAAGGTGGAATGTGGTTCGGCCAAGGGGTAGAAGTAGTATTGTGATGTGTGAAATTGAAGGAGGGATGAGGGGTTTATATTGGAGGGGGGAAGAGGTAGATTCGTGTATTTGGGGTTGGGTTTGGGAGGGAAAAGTGTTTGAATTTCAAAAGTGAGGTAGGTGGGGTTTTTGGGGAAGATGGATGGAGGTGAGTGGTGAAGAGAATATAGGGAAGAGTATTGAATTTGATAGGTGAGTTGTGTTTTGGGTAGAGTGTTATAGAGATGTGTGAGGGGGAGAGAGAGAGTGGGGTAAGTGGGGATCCTGTGGGGTCCACAGATCCTGAGGTGTCAAGGATTTCTCATCCCTGCACCATATAGGCGTGCAAACTGCCCTTAGAATGCAATTCCGCCATTTAACGCCAGACTGCTACCTGTTTCTGGCGTTAAACACCAGCTTTTATACCTTGTTCTGGCGTTTAACGCCAACTTAGTGCCTTGTTCTGGCGTTAAATGCCAGTCTGGTGCCTATTTCTAGCGTTAAACGCTCAGAATGGTGCCAGACTAGGTGTTTAACGCCCATCCTGCTACCCTTACTGGCGTTTAAACGCCAGTAAGTTCTTCCTCCAGGGTGTGCTATTTTTAATGCTATTTTTGAATTTGCTTTGATTATTGCAATTATTTTTGTGACTCCACATGATCATCAACATAAAGAAAACACAAAATAATACTGGAAAATAGATATTTAACATAGATAAAAAAAATTGGGTTGTCTCCCAATAAGCGCTTCTTTAATGTCAATAGATTGACAGTGGGCTCTCATGGAGCCTCACAGATAATCAGAGCATGGTTGTGGCCTCTCAACACCAAACTTAGAGTTTGAATGTGGGGGCTTTGTTTGACTCTGTATTGAGAGAAGCTTTTCATGCTTCTTCTCCATGTGTACAGAAGGAGAACCTTAGAGTCTTGAATACAAGGTAGTTCTCATTTAATTAAAGGACTAACTCTCCTCTGTCAACATCAATCACAGCTTTTGTTGTGGCTAGGAAAGGTCTGCCAAGGATGATGGATTCATCCTCATCCTTCCCAGTGTCTAGGATTATGAAATCAGCAGGGATGTAAAGGCCTTCAACCTTCACTAACACATCTTCTACTAGTCCATAAGCCTGTTTCATTGATTTATCTGGCATCTCTAGTGAGATTCTTGTAGCTTGTACCTTAAAGATTCCTAGTTTCTCCATTACAGAGAGTGGCATGAGGTTAATACCTGACCCTAGGTCACACAGAGCCTTCTCAAAGGTCATAGTGCCTATGGTACAGGGTATTAAGAATTTACAAGGATCCTGTTTTTTTTTTTTTTAGGTAAAGTTTACTGAATCCAGGTATTCAGTTCATTAATGAGCAATGGAGGTTCATCCTTCCAAGTCTCATTACCAAATAGCTTGGCATTCAGCTTCATGATTGCTCCTAAATATTGGGCAACTTGCCCTTCAGCAATGTCTTTATCTTCTTCAGAAGATGAATAGTCATTAGAACTCATGAATGGTAATAGGAAGTTCAATGGAATCTCTATGGTCTCTGAAATGAGCCTCAGATTCCTTTGGTTCCTCATTGGGGTACTCTTGAATGGCCAGTGGACGTTCCCTGAGGTCTTCCTCACTGGGAATCACTGCCTTTTCACTCTCTCCAGGTTCAGCCATGTTGGTTACAGTTATAGCCATGCACTCTCTTTTGGGATTCCCTTCTGTATTGCTTGGGAGAGTGATAGGAGGAGTTTCAGTAACCCTTTTACCTAGCTGACCCACTTGTGACTCCAAGTTTTTTATGGAGAACCTTGTTTCAGTCATGAAACTGAGAGTGGCCTTAGATAGATCAGAGATTATAGTTGCAAAGCTAGATGGATTCTGCTCAGAATTCTCTGTCTGTTGCTGAGAGGATGATGGAAAAGGCTTGCCATTGCTAAACCTATTTCTTCCACCATTATTATTGTTAAAGCCTTGTTGATGCTTTTGTTGATCCTTTCATGAGAAATTTGGATGATTTCTCCATGACGGATTATAGGTGTTTCCATAGGCTTCACCCATGTAATTCACCTCTACCATTGTAGGGTTCTCAGGATCATAAGCTTCTTCTTTAGAAGATGCTTCTTTAGTACTGTTGGATGCAGCTTGCAATCTATTCAGACTCTGAGAAATCATATTGACTTGCTGAGTCAACATTTTGTTCTGAGCCAATATGGCATTCAGAGTATCAATTTCAAGAACTCCTTTCTTCTGAGGCGTCCCATTATTCACAGGATTCCTTTCAGAGGTGTACATAAACTGGTTATTTGCAACCAATTCAATGAGTTCCTGAGCTTCTGCATGTGTTTTCTTCAGGTGAATAGATCCACCTATAGAATGGTCCAATGACATCTTAGACAATTCAGACAAACCATTGATGAGCGGATAATTTATACGCTTTTTGGCATTGTTTTTAGTATGTTTTTAGTATGTTTTAGTTAGTTTTTATGAAATTGAGGGACCTGAGCAAAAATCTGATTCGGAGGCTGAAAAGGACCGCAAATGCTATTGGATTCTGACCTCCCTGCACTCGAAGTGGATTTTATGGAGCTAAAGAAACCCAATTGGCACGATCTCAACTGCGTTGGAAAGTAGACATCCTGGGCTTTCCAGAAATATATAATAGTCCACACTTTGCCCGAGATTTGATGGCCCAAACTGGCGTTCTAAATCAGCTCAAGACTGCCCGGCGTTAAACGCCAGAACTGGCACAAAAGTGGGAGTTAAACGCCCAAACTGGCACAAAAGCTGGCATTTAACTCCAAGAAAAGTCTCTACACATAGAAGCTTCAATGCTCAGCCCAAGCACACACCAAGTGGGCCCAAAAATGGATTTTTACGTCATTTACTCATATTTGTAAACCCTAAGCTACTAGTTCTCTATAAATAGGACCTTTTGCTATTGTATTAAAAATCTTTTGATCACTTTAGATCTTAGGATCATCTTTGGACGTCTAGTTCTTAGATTATGGGAGGCTGGCCATTCGGCCATGCCTAGACCTTGTTCTTATGTATTTTCAATGGTGGAGTTTCTACACACCATAGATTAACGTGTGGAGCGCTGCTGTACCTCGAGTATTAATGCAATTACTATTGTCCTTCTATTCAATTCAGCTTATTCTTGTTCTAAGATATTCATTTGCACCCAAG
>NC_029772.3:48276020-48286117 GCF_000817695.3 Arachis duranensis | reverse complement strand
TATCTCTTGGATTCCTTAATCAGAATCTTCGTGGTATAAGCTAGAATTGATGGCGGCATTCTTGAGAATCCAGAAGGTCTAAACCTTGTCTGTGGTATTTTGAGTAGGATTCAAGGATTGAATGACTGTGACGAGCTTCAAACTCGCGATTGTGGGGCGTTAGTGATAGACGCAAAAGAATCACTGGATTCTATTCCGACATGATCGAGAACCGACAGATGAATAGACGTGCTGTGATAGAGCGCGTTGAACATTTTCACTGAGAGGACGGGACTGTAGCCATTGACGACGGTGATGCCCAACATACAGCTTGCCATGGAAAGGAGTAAGAAGGATTGGATGAAGACAGTAGGAAAGCAGAGAGACGGAAAGGACAAAGCATCTCCATACGCTTATCTGAAATTCTCACCAATGAATTGCATAAGTATCTCTATCTTTACTTTATGTTTTATTTATCTTTTAATCATTAATCCTCCATAACCATTTAAATTCGCCTGAACGAGATTTACAAGATGACCATAGCTTGCTTCATACCAACAATCTACGTGGGATCGACTCTTACTCACGTAAGGTTTATTACTTGGACGACCCAGTGCACTTCCTGGTTAGTTGTACGAAGTTGTGATAAAGAGTTGAGATTGCAATTGAGCGTACCATGTTGATGGCGCCATTGATGATCACAATTTCGTGCACCAACCATCATAGAATATATCCAAGATGGTCCATTCTGAGAGCATGTCAGAAGGACACTTTTTGGTCAGTTGCTTGTATCTTTCCCAAGCTTCATAGAGGGATTCACCTTCTTTCTGCCTAAAGGTTTGAACATCCACTCTAAGCTTGCTTAGCTTTTGAGGAGGAAAGAATTTGGCTAAGAAAGCCCTGACCAGCTTATCCCAAGAGTTCAGGCTATCTCTAGGTTGAGAGTCAAACCATATTCTAGCTCTACCTCTTATAGAAAAAGGGAAAAGCATAAGCTTGTAGAGCTCGGGATCAACTCTATTGGTCTTAATAGTATCACAAATCTGCAAGAATTCAGTTAAGAACTGAAAAGGATCTTCTGATGGAAGTCCATAGAACTTGCAATTTTGTTGCATTAGAGAAACTAATTGAGGCTTAAGCTCAAAATTGTTTGCTCCAATGGCAGGGATTGAGATGCTTCTTCCATGGAAGTTGAAAGTTGGTGTAGTAAAATCACCAAGCACCTTCCTTGCATTGTTATTGTTGTTGGGTTCGGCCATTACTTCTTTTTTGAGATTCTCTGTAAGGTTTTCTCTGGATTGTTGTGCTTTAGCTTCTTCAGAGTCCTTTCAGGTTCAGGGTCAGCTTCAACAATAATGTTCTTGTCCTTACTCCTGCTCATATAGAACAAAAAAGAAGAGGAATCCTCTAAGTTACAATATAGAGATTCCTTTATGTGAGTAGAGTAAGAGAAGAAGAGAAAAATGTGGTAGAGGAAAATAAAGAGAATTCGAACACAGAGAGGGAGAGAGGGTTCGAATTTTAAGAAGGAGAGAAGTGTTAGTAAATAAATAAATAAATAGAAAGAGATGAGAGAGTAGAGAAATTCAAGAATTAAATAAAAAAGAAATAAAATTAGAATTAGAATTTAAAACAATTAGTTAATTAAAAAGATTTTTGAAAAAGTTGTTAGTGGTTTTTGAAAATTGAGAAGTGAGAAAGTAGTTAGGTGGTTTTGAAAAAGATAAGAAATAGTAAGTTTTGAAAAGATTAGAAGTTAGAAAAAGATTTTGAAATTAAAATTTGAAAAAAGATATGATTTGAAAAAGATTTGATTGAAAAAGATATGTTTGAAAAGATATGATTGAAAAAGAGATTAAAAAGATTTGATTTTTAAAATTAAAATTGATGACTTGACTAACAAGAAATTAAAAGATATGATTCTAAAATTCAAATATTGAACCTTTCTTAACAAAAAAGTAACAAACTTAAAATTTTTGAATCAAAACATTAATTGTTAGTATTAATTTCAAAAATATGAGGTAAGAATAGGAAAAAGATTTTGAAAAGTTTCGAAAAAGATTTTTGAAAATTTTCGAAAAACAAAGGAAAAAAATGAAAAAGATTTAATTTTGAAAAAGATTTTGAAAAGATAAATTTTTGAGATTGAAATCTTGACTTGACTAACAAGAAACAACTTATTTTAAAAATTTTGACTAAGTCAACCTAAAGATTTCAAAATTCATGAGTGAAATAAGGAAAAGATATTTTTTATTTTTTGAATTTAATGAGAAAAGAGAAAAACCACAAAATGACTCAACACGTAAAAATTTTGGATTAAAACAAATGATGCATGCAAGAACACTATGAATGTCAAGATGAACACCAAGAACACTTTGAAGATCATGATGAACATCAAGAACTTATTTTTAAAAAATTTTCAGGAAAAGAAAAACATGCAAGACACCAAACTTAGAGATTTTTCATGTTTAGACACTATGAATTCAAAAATGCATATGAAAAATAACAAAAGACACAAAACAAGAAAATATGAAGATCAAACAAGGAGACTCATTAAGAACAACTTGAAGATCATGAATAATGCAATGCATGAATTTTCGAAAAAAAAAATTTAGAAAAATTAAAACATGAAATTGACACCAAACTTAAAAATTGACACTAGAATCAAACAAGAAACACAAAATATTTTTTATTTTTTTGTTCTAATGATTTTTTAAAATTTTTTTGTATTTTTTTTTAGAATTATTTAGGAAAAAGAAAATAAGAAATTCAAAAATTTTTTTATAGGAATTCCAGGAATCATGCAATGCTAGTCTAAAGCTTCAGTCTAAAAAGATTAGACATGGCTAGCCAAGCTTCAGCAAGACATCACATACAATAGCCAAATTGATGGGAATCAAAAAGGCCCTTGTGATGATGAAAGTATCATCTAAAACTCTAGAATTCATTCTTAAAAATTTTGAAGAATTTTTCGAAAACATAAGGAAAGTTTTGAAAGATTTTTTTGAAAATAAAACGAAAAGAAAATTACCTAATCTGATCAACAAGATGAACCGTCAGTTGTCCAAACTCGAACAATCCCCGACAACAGCGCCAAAAACTTGGTACACGAAATCGGGATACACAACTTCGTGAAGCTGACCAGCAAGTGCACTGGGTCGTCCAAGTAATACCTTACGTGAGTAAGGGTCGATCCCACGGAGATTGTCGGCTTTAAGCAAGCTATGGTCATCTTGTAAATCTCAGTCAGGCGGATTCAAATGGTTATGGAGTTTTGATAATTAAAAGATAGATAATCATAAAATAAAGATAGAGATACTTATGTAATTCATTGGTGGGAATTTCAGATAAGCGTATGGAGATGCGTTATTCCTTCTGAATCTCCGCTTTCCTACTGCCTTCATTCAATAATTCATACTCCTTTTCATGGCAAGCTGTATGTTAGGATCACCGTTGTCAATGGCTACCTCCCATCCTCTCAGTGAAAATGGTCCTCTACGGTTTCTGTACGGCTAATCAAATGTCAGATTTCTCGTCTTGGATGAAAAATACCAGGCACAGCTACCACATGGCTAATCAGCTGTCGGTTCTTGATTGTGTCGAAAAAAGATCCAATGATCCTTTTGTGCACTGTCACTGTGCCCCACAATTGCGAGTTTAAAGCTCATCACAGTCATCCTTTCCCATATCCTACTCGCAATACCACAGACAAGGTTTAGACTTTCCGGATCTCAGGAATGCTGCCAATTGTTTCTAGCCTATACCACGAAGGTTCTAATCTCGGATTCAGATACCCCATTGTCAGAGGGGAAACGATGTGAATCGTTGATTAGAGACCCAAGAGATATGCATTCAAGCTTGTTTTTATGTAGAACAGAAGTGTTTGTCAGGCACGCGTTCATAAGTGAGAATGGTGATGAGTGTCACTTGATCATCACATCCATGATGTTCTTGTGTGCAAATGAATATCTTGGAATAAGAATAGGCTTGAATTGAATAGAAGAACAATAGCACTTTGCATTAATACTTGAGGAACAGCAGAGCTCCACACTTTAATCTATGAGGTGTAGAAACTCCACCGTTGAAAATACATAAGTGATGAAGATCCAGGTATGGCCGAATGGCCAGCCCCCAAAACGTGATCAAAAGATCAAAAGTGATCCTAAGATAGTCTCCAAAATGATCTAAAGATATCAGTACAATAGTAAAAAGTCCCATTTATACTAAACTAGTTACTAGGATTACAGAAATAAGTAAATGATGCAGAAATCCACTTCCGGGCCCACTTGGTGTGTGCTTGGGCTGAGCATTGAAGCTTTCATATGTAGAGACTTTTCTTAGAGTTAAACACCACCTTTTATGCCAGCTTGGGCGTTTAACTCCAGCTTTTATCCTGTTTCTGGCGTTTAACGCCAGAATAGGGCAGGAAGTTGGCGTTTGAATGCCAGTTTGCGTCGTCAAAACTCGGGCAAAGTATGGACTATTATTCATTACTAGAAAGCCCTGGATGTCTACTTTCCAACACAATTGAGAGCACGCCAATTAGGCTTCTGTAGCTCAAGAAAATCCATTTTGAGTGCAGGGAGGTCAGAATCTACCAGCATCTACAGTCCTTTTTCAGCCTCTGAATCAGATTTTTGCTCAGGTCCCTCAATTTCAGCCAGAAAATACCTACAATCACAGAAAAACACACAAACTCATAGTAAAGTCTAGAAATGTGAATTTTGCTTAAAAACTAATAATTATATACTAAAAAGTAGCTAGATCCTACTAAAAACTACCTAAAAACAATGTCAAAAAGCGTATAAATTATCCACTTATCAGTTGGGCCCACGGGTCCGATTCAACCGGTTCGGCCCGTTCGGCCCAATCTTGGGCCAACTTTTTTGAAATTGGTGTCAAAATTCTCGTTTTGGTGAGCTCTACCCTATTTTGATATTAGTTTTGCATTTCTAATTTTCCTATCTAAAATGCAATTTATTAACTAATTATTTACCGCTTTTAGCGGGGTTTACATTCACCATCCCCATCAACTTTAATTTCGACTTGAGGATGCATTTAAAGGAACTCTCTTGGTATAATAAACACCCAGTTTCCACTTAAGGCAAAATAAAACAAAAGAATGTCGAGCACAAACTTCAGAATGTCCAAGTTAGAAAATGTTGTGTTAATGAATGGTAACAATTGAATAATTTAATAGCATAATCTTAAAATATGAACAAGAAATGATGCATATCTTGTTTATCAAAACTAACCAAACACAGTATCACTCCATGCTAATAAAGACATAAAACTACTACACATCCTAAAAGTCATTTCACACAGATTTTCCTATCACACTTTTTATTTTGTTTCCCTGCGAATTGCTAAATAACACCATCCAAAGGGCATGAACGTGGATTTCTTAAGATCAGAGGCACAACCAAGAAATAGCTAGATGTCCAGGGCTAAGAAGGAAAATGTTTACCTGTGATGTGTTCACATATAGCTTTGGCCCCATGAAGGTATACTGTAAAGAGGAAGGAGAAATTAATAAATTCAAGTTAATGAATTCAAGTTAATGAATCAATAAGAGTTCAATTTTTAGGCTTGGATGATGCATCATCATATCTATCATAAAAAACTTGCCTAGCTTGAGCTTGTGTGCTGTAGCTGTTAATTAACAACATATAAAGATAGCAATACTCAACTGAAATTAGTAGTAATCATCACATCACACCAATAATAATCATGGGCTCATCTTCACCTTCTTCTGTTTTCCCCCACTGTACTTGTCGGACACTACTTTTTCCTACAAAACCCTTAAAATCTATGGGAACCATGTTTCTGTAATTTTCTATCTATTAATTAAAATAACCATGCTTCTGCATCATATCTATCATCAAATACAGCTACTCCTAATTTGCGAGTACAAAAATCTAATCCATATAAGTTTTTTTCCAATGGGCACCACTACAGAGACACTAGTTGGAATCGATTGAAGAATTGAATTAAACCGGAAGAGAAAATTAAATAGGTAAAACAGAGAGCGCAAGAAGAAAATGAATTACTTGGTGAGCTACGACGGCAGAAACGTTGATCGGAGAGAGTGATGATATGAGTTGTCTGCTCCGGTGCCGATGCCAGTTGCGAAGAGGAGGAGCGAGACAGGGGAAGAAGAGGAAGAACGAGAGGGGTTTCTTGAAGGTGACCGCGTGCGTGAATCCGAGACAGGAGAAGGAGAAGCCGTGGAGCAGCGTGCATGGGGATGATGACCGCGAAGGAGAGCACCATGCCAACGCCTCTGGAAGAGAGCACCACGCCGACGCCCCTGGAAAATAGCACCACAACGCGCCAACGCCTATGAAAGGGAGCGCCGTGCCGTCGCCGACAGCACCACAAAGGAGACCAGAAGTTGTACGTGAACGAGACCTCCTGCTGCCGTTTGTGTCGCCTTTTGGGTTGATTAGGAAAGTTAGGGCTTATGGTGGGTGCTAGGTAGTGATGAACGTGCTGAAGCAATAGTAGAAATGATCTAAGTAAACTAAAGGTCTTTTCTTTTTTTTTTCTAAGTGTTATTTGATTGGAAAGTAATTATTGGGGGGAATATGATGAAAAGTTTCCCTCTAAAACTTTTAGTTATGAATGATTTTAGGCAACATTTTATAAAAGTTATTTATTTGCTTTTTTTGATAACTCTTGTAAAATTTTGTATTTTTATTTAAAAATATGTGATAAACCACTATTTCATGGTTTATATTATATTTAATTGAGTGGTTTTATCAAGCTTTTTACCCACTTATTCATAAGATTTGCATGATTTTACAATTCCTTCCTGGTTTAGTTCTATGATTGAAAACATGCTTCTTTGGTCTTAAATTAGCTAAATCTTAATCCTCTCTTATTACCATTCGATACCTTGATCTGTGTGTTAAGTGTTTCAGGCTTTATAGGGCATGAATGAGTGAGAGATTGAGAAGGAAGCTTGCAAAAATAGAAGGAACACAAGAAATTTAGGAGATGACCAGCGAGAAGTGACGTGTACGCGTCAGCGACGAGACCACGTGGAAGAAAGGAATTCGCAGTGACGCGGCCGCATGAGTGACGCGGACGCGCGGATTGGAAAAGCAGAAGTGACGCAGAGGCATGGACGACGCGCCCGCATGGAAAAGAAAAAAACACCGAATGACGCGTCCGCGTGACATGCGCAATCTGCAGAATTATAAAAGTCACTGGCAGAGATTCTGGGCCGCATTACAACCCAGTTTTCGGTCCAGAAACACAGATTAAAGTCAGGGAACATGCAGAGACTCAAGATGCTTTCATAATTCACTTTCCTTAGTTTTAGATGTAGTTTTTAGAGAGAGATGTTCTCTCTTCTCTCTTAGGAATTTAGGATTAGGATTTTTAGAAATTAGGAATATTACTTTTTCATCACAGGTTCAATAATTTATGTTTCTCTTTTACTTTGGATACTATAATACTTTTACCTGTTTATTATTTATGTTGCCCATTTGATTCATAAATCTTTCCATGTTAGATTTTATTGCTTTGAATGTATACAATTGAGGTATTTTCAGATCTATGATTTTCAATTAGCTTTTTATATTCTTGGCTTTAATTGATTAACTGGAAGCTCTTTAGTTATCAACTATTCATGATTGATTGTTATGTCGGCTAATTAATTTGAATTCCACTAACTCTAGTCCTTCCTTAGGAATTGGCTAGGACTTGGGAATTCTAACCAATTGGTTCACTGGACTTTCCCTTGCTTACGCAAAGGATAGCTAAGTGGGATTAACTTCCATTCTTATAGGAGTAACCAGGATAGGACTTCCAAAATTTCATATCTTGCTAAGAGTTTATTTTATAGTTATTTATTTATTTTAATTGTCATTTGAATTACTAGTCATACTTCCTCCTTATTTCTCAAAACCCCTAAAATTTTACCTTTTTTCATAGCCAATAATAAGTCATACCTCCCTGCAATTCCTTGAGAAGACGACCCGAGTTTTGAATACTCGGTTAACAATTTTAAAGGGGTTTGTTACTTGTGACAACCAAAACATTTGTAAGAAAGGTTGATTGCTTGGTTTAGTAACTATACTTACAACGAGAGTTTACTATAACTTCTAAACCATCAATCTTCAGTTCTTCAAAATGGCGCCGTTGCCGGGGAATTGCAAAAGTGTGCCTTATTATTGGTTATTGTAAATATTTTTCAAAAAAAATTCAGATTTTAAAATTTTTATCTTATCTTATCTTATCTTTCAAAAATCAAATCTTTTTTCTCAAAAATCATATCTTTTTCAAAATCTTATCTTACCTTTTTTCAAAAATCATATCTTTTTCAAAATCCTATCTTATCTTTTTTCAAAATCTTATCTTTTTGTTAGTTTTTGTTTCTATTTTCTCCTACTACTATGAACTCTCACCCCTTTTGCTATGAGTCTGGTTACAATTATGTTGCAGGAAGAGGAAATTACAATGAGAATAGGCATCAAGGTTGGAACAATCAAAGATGGAAGGAGCCACAAGGATTTGATCAACCCTCATGGCAACAACCACCTCTAATGGACTATCAACAACCATTTTGTGATGCATATCAAGGCAATGGCTATGGTGAGCACTCTTTTGACTATCAACAACCACCACCATACGCCTATGAACCCCCTCCTCAACATAGCTTTGGACCACCATACTCACAAGCCCCATTTCACCATTCACCTCCATATGACCCTAACCCTTATCCACCATACCAACCACCTTATGAACCATATGAACTATATATAGAACCACCACAATTCCAACCCAATTACTTCCAAGAACCACCACCTCCATATGCACCATATCCATATCCATCAATCCAAGAGCCCTATGGTCCTACTTATGATACCCAAGCGGAACAAGAATCAACGGATCGTTTCAAGGAAACAGTGGATCAATTTTAGGCAACCCTTCATCAATTGAATCAAGCAATAAATCAATTGGCTTCCCAATGTTCGGACACTCAAGGAACCCCCATGGCTTCATGTGGACAATCTAATGAAGAACGTAGCATGAAGGAGACATTAGAAACTCCGGTGGACAGTAAAGAGCATGAATTTATACTGGAATAAGTGGAGGAAGCCGGAATTATTGAAGAAGAAGAAATGGTTGAAGACTTAGGAGATGCTGAACCTCCATGGGAATGTCAAGACATAGAGCCTCCTTCCAAGGCGATTGAAATTGATGCTGATGAGGGTGTACAACCTCCAAGGCATATCATAGTTGAAGACTTGGAAGAGCTTGATCAAGATATGGAAATTAAAGAAGAAGAAGCACAACCTCCCATGCCCTTGGTAATTAATGAAGAAGAGTTTAAATTAGAAGAAAGCTACCAAGAGGAAGAGGTTGAAATCAAAGATGTTTGCAAAGAGGTGGAAGTTGTCAAAGAGCACAAGGGAGTGGAGCTTGAAATCACCTTGCCAAAGTTATTGGAGACCGTTCCCCCTTAGTTGCCATCATCCTTCACAACATTCAAGTGGGTAAAATTCATATCCCTAGCTTTCTAATCCTACTTTGAATATGGGCTACTGGAGACGGATGGTCAACTTAGAGCTCTTTGTGGCATTAAGAGTAAGAGGAAGATGGTCAGTAGTAAGAATTGTCCTGCAAGGTTCATTATGGTTGGAAGCTCAAAGTTTAAATGCAAAGGTTGGTATAGAGCTCAGCTGAATGGGTCTAGGAAGTTGTTTGGCTACTTCAGTGAGAATTCAGACTGCTTACCACCCGGATGGAACAATATTGCTCAACAAGAAGATAGGTGCTGGTGCACGAAATTGCAATCACACTTTTGCAACCCCGCACAACTAACCAGCAAGTGCACTGGGTCGTCCAAGTAATACCTTACGTGAGTAAGGGTCGATCCCACGGAGATTGTCGGCTTGAAGCAAGCTATGGTTATCTTGTAAGTCTTAGTCAGGATATAAATAATTATCAGGATTGATTGTGAAAAGTAAAAGAACATGAAATAAGTACTTGTTTTGCAGTAATGGGGAACATGTTGAGGTTTTGGAGATGCTCTATCTTCTGAATCTCTACTTTCCTACTGTCTTCTTCTTCATGCACGCAAGGCTCCTTCCATGGCAAGCTGTATG
>NC_029772.3:48256415-48275950 GCF_000817695.3 Arachis duranensis | reverse complement strand
AGAGTTTGAAGCTCGTCACAGTCATTCAATCATTGAATCCTACTCAGAATACCACAGACAAGGTTTAGACCTTCCGGATTCTTTTGAATGCCGCCATCAGTTCTAGCTTATACCACGAAGATTCTGGTTAAAGAATCCAAGAGATATCTACTCAATCTAAGATAGAACGGAGGTGGTTGTCAGGCACACATTCATAGTTGAGAATATGATGAGTGTCACGGATCATCACATTCATCCGGTTTAAGAACAAGTAATATCTTAGAATGGAAGCAAGCATGATTGAATGAAAAACAGTAGTAATTGCATTAATCCATCAAGACACAGTAGAGCTCCTCACCCCCAACCATGGGGTTTAGAGACTCATGCCGTGGAATGTACACAAAGAAACGTGTAAAGTGTCATGAGGTATAGATACAATGTCAAAAGATCCTATTAATAGTGAACTAGTGACCTAGGGTTTACAGAAATGAGTAAATGACAGAAAAATCCACTTCCGGGCCCACTTGGTGTGTGCTTGGGCTGAGCAATGAAGTATTTTCGTGTAGAGACTCTTCCTGGAGTTAAACGCCAGCTTTTAAGCCAGTTTGAGCGTTTAACTCCCATTTTGGTGCCAGTTCCGGCGTTTAACGCTGGAATTCCTGAGGGTGACTTTGAACGCCGGTTTGGGCCATCAAATCTCGGGCAAAGTATGGACTATTATACATTTCTGGAAAGCCCAGGATGTCTACTTTCCAACGCCGTTGAGAGCGCGCCAATTGGGCTTCTGTAGCTCCAGAAAATCCACTTCGAGTGCAGGGAGGTTAGAATCCAACAGCATCTGCAGTCCTTTTAGCCTCTGAATCAGATTTTTGCTCAGATCCCTCAATTTCAGCCAGAAAATACCTGAAATCACAGAAAAACACACAAACTCATAGTAAAGTCCAGAAAAGTGAATTTTAATTGAAAACTAGTAAAAATAGACTAAAAACTAACTAAATCATACTAAAAACATATTAAAAATAATGCCAAAAAGCGTATAAATTATCCGCTCATCAGGTGCAAAAGCAAGGTTTGGGACCCCGGAATTCAATCTAGAAATCAATACTCTTAGGACCTTGTTACATGCTTTAGCTTGCTTGAAGGCTCTCTGCGCCTAGTTTGGGACCCCGGAGGCTGTTGGAATTATAAACACTAGTGGAGATTCTTGGATAAATATAAGCACAAGCCGCCATATCAAGAAGCTCCTCCAATGTCCAACTTAAGGACTTTAACCAAAAGTGCTAGGTGGGAGACAACCCACCATGGTATGGTTGTTTCTTTTTCAGTTTTATTTTGTGTTATTTATTTTTATTTCCTTTTTAATTGAACCTGAATATTATTCATTCGCATTGTATACTGCATAATTGCATACCTGCATAAAAAAAGGGAAAACATGCACGCGACGCGGCAGTGCCGCTGACACGTCCGCGTCACTAGTGCGTTGGGTAGAAAAGAAAAATTGAATAGAGAGTCACGCGAGAGCGTGACTGGAGGCGTGCCTTCGGCACAAATTGATCCACGCGACCGCGTCGCTGACGCATCCGCATCATGTGGGAACTTTGGCCTCCCACGCGACCGTGTTGCCCACGCGGCCGCGTGCCATGAAAATCGACGTGAAAAGGGTGCATAGCCGAAAGTTATGCTGGAGTGGTGCTGGACTGGTGCTGAAAGCACAACCTTACCACGCGGACGCATGGCTCACCCGTCCGCGTCATATCCCCATATTGGCCACTCACGCGATTGCGACGACCACGCGATCGCGTCACCCAAAATTTGGCAAAATAAGATTCTGAACAGAGAGTTGTGCGAGCGCGAGGCTGCCCTCGTGCCAGTAGCATAAAACGTGTCACGCGACCGCGTGACCGACGTGACCACGTCGATTAACTTCAAACGAAAGTCACGCGACCACGTGCCCCACGCATCCGCGTCGCTTGCGCCGCACAGCTTATCCTAATTTGCCAAATATCTTATCTTTTTCTTCCCCAATCCTAATTTTTCCCTCCCTCCTTTCTTACTCACTTCTTTCCCTTCTCATTCTTCTTATCTTTCATTTTATTTATTTGCATATTTTATTCATTGCATTTTAATTTAGTGCATATTTTTCTTTTCTTTTCTAAATTTATTATTTTTCCTTTGGTGTTGATTTTCTTATTTAACTGTTGCATCTTTTCTGGTATAATTTTTAGTGACTTGTTTCTGTCAATGTCAATCTTTTATACCTGTATTCCTTTTACATTGGCATAAACTTACATTGTCTTTCATTACCCAATCTCTTCCCCATTGTTGTACATTTTGTACCACTAGCATGCCATGGCTTCTATTGTTTTCTCATGTACATGTTGAAGCTTCCATGTAAATGAGACCCTTATCATTTGGCATTAACCCATTCATACTTCATTTATTTTCTTATCTTTATTTCTGGGTTACTTTTCTTCCCTTTTTCTTTCAGGATGGCCACCCGGAAGGGAACTGGAAGATGTTTACATGGGGAGACAAGACAAGTCCATCTGCACAATCTTTGGAGAGAAGCATCAGTTGGAACAACCCGTCCACCTGCACATTTTAGCATGCACCGAGGACGGTGCAATCTTTAAGTGTGGGGAGGTCGATACCGATCTCCATAGGTTAGCTATTTTCTTCTTTTCAACACCATTGTTTTATTTTCTTTGTTGATTCATTATTGCATACTTGATTGCATGTTTGTTTGATTTTATGCATTTAGTTACTACTTGGTTGAAGTAATATTTTCTTTTCAAGAAATTTTTATAGTATTTCACTAATTTAAATTGAAAAAAAATTTATGTGTTAAATTTGTTTGAAGTTGTATTTGGAACATGGTTTTTGAGCCAAAGAACACACAACCTGTGAGATTTTGAGCTTATTTACATGGTTACATTATTTAACCATAATATTTGTTCTTGTGTGTTTTCTTCTCTATAATTGTAATCTTTACTTTGTTCCATTCTATATGTCCATTATTTAGTATATTTACATGCTTGCATATGATTGAGGCCATTGTTTGATTCTAGCTCACCATTCCCAAATTAGCCTACCTTTACATCACCCTTGTTAGCCCCCTTGAGCTTTTAAATTCCCCCTTGTTTTATAACCACATTACTAGTCTTAAGCAGAAAAACAAAATAAAAATCCCAATTGAATCCTTGGTTAGCTTAAGATAGAAATTGTGTAATTGTTTAAGTGTGGGGAAACTTTATGGGAACATGGATGATAGAAACAAGGTAGAAAGTTGAAAAGAATAAAGATATTTCAAAATAAAAAATTTTTTGGGGAAGCATGCTCATGTGAAATCAAAGTAATTAAATTACCATGTGCATATAAAAAAAAAATTTAGTATTTAAATAAAGGGGATACAAAAGAATTCCCCAAATACAAAATAATGCAATGAACATGGGACAAAATTCAAAAATAAGTTTGATACATGAGCATGTAATACAAAAGTGGGAAAATTTGGGTAGCTAGGTAAATAATTTTAAATTTTATAAAATATGTATATGTTAGGTGAGATCTTAGACTAATCAAGGATTCACTCTTTTAGCTCACTTAGCCTTATATGTACATCCTTACCTTTACCTCGGCCTCATTACATCCCTGAAAAGAACTCATAATGTTTGTATGTATACATTAAATATTTGTTGATTGGTTAGATGAAGAACAAAGTTTAGAAAGCATGACTAGGGAAGAGTAGAGTGATTGACCCTAGACACTTGAGAGATTAGAGTGATATACACTACCAGTGAGGGTTCAATGCTTAATTCTATGTTCCCTACTTTCATGAGCTATCTTCTTACAAGTTTACTTATCTTTTATTATATAATTTGAATTAGTGAAATTTGATTCATATTTGTCTTGAAGAACTAATTCACTTTTAACCAAGTAGGTAGAATCATTTTTGCATGTAGTTGCATTCACATTCATAGGCTGCATTGCATGAGTCTTGCCTTTCCCTATTCATTTATTTGGTCTCCTTGAGTTTAGCATGAGGACATGCTAATGATTAAGTGTGGGGAGGTTGATAAACCACTATTTCATGGTTTATATTGTATTTAATTGAGTGGTTTTATCAAGTTTTTTACCCACTTATTCATAAGATTTGCATGATTTTACAATTCCTTCCTAGTTTAGTTCTATGATTGAAAACATGCTTCTTTGGTCTTAAATTAGCTAAATCTTAATCCTCTCTTATTACCATTCGATGCCTTGATCTGTGTGTTAAGTGTTTCAGGCTTTATAGGGCATGAATGAGTGAGAGATTGGGAAGGAAGCTTGCAAAAATGAAAGGAACACAAGAAATTGAGGAGATGACCAGCGAGAAGTGACGCGTACGCGTCAGCGACGCGACCGAGCGGAAGAAAGGAATTCGCAGTGACGCGGCCGCATGAGTGACATGTACGCGTGGATTGGAAAAGCAGAAGTGACGTGGAGGCATGGACGACGCGCCCGCATGGAAAAGAAAAAACGCCGAATGACACGTCCGCGTGACGTGCGCAATCTGCAGAATTACAAAAGTCACTGGCAGAGATTCTGGGCCGCATTTCAACCCAGTTTTCGGCCCAGAAACACAGATTAAAGTCATGAAACATGCAGAGACTCAAAATGCTTTCATAATTCACTTCCCTTAGTTTTTGATGTAGTTTTTAGAGAGAGAGGTTCTCTCCTCTCTCCTAGAAATTTAGGATTAGGATTTTTAGAAATTAGGAATATTACTTTTTCATCACAGGTTCAATAATTTATGTTTCTCTTTTACTTTGGATACTATAATACTTTTATCTGTTTATTATTTATGTTGCCCATTTGATTCATAAATCTTTCCACGTTAGATTTTATTGCTTTGAATGTATACAATTGAGTTATTTTCAGATCTATGATTTTTAATTAGCTTTTTATATTCTTGACTTTAATTGATTAACTGGAAGCTCTTGAGTTATCAACTATTCATGATTGATTGTTATGTCGGCTAATTAATTTGAATTCCACTAACTCTAGTCCTTCCTTAGGAATTGGCTAGGACTTGGGAATTCTAACCAATAGGTTCACTGGACTTTCCCTTGCTTACGCAAAGGATAACTAAGTAGGATTAACTTCCATTCTTATAGGAGTAACTAGGATAGGACTTCCGAAATTTTATATCTTGCCAAGAGTTTATTTTATAGTTATTTATTTATTTTAATTGTCATTTGAATTACTAGTCATACTTCCTCCTTATTTCTCAAAACCCCCAAAATTTTACCTTTTTTCATAGCCAATAATAAGTCATACCTCCCTGCAATTTCTTGAGAAGACGACCCGAGGTTTGAATACTCGGTTATCAATTTTAAAGGGGTTTGTTACTTGTGACAACCAAAATGTTTGTAAGAAAGGTTGATTGCTTGGTTTAGTAACTATACTTACAACGAGAGTTTACTATAACTTCTAAACCATCAATCTTCAGTTCTTCAAAATGCCTTAAATATTTTATATTGTAATATTTTTTAAGTGTTGTTTTAGATATTAAAGACAACAATTTTTGTGGGTGACCAAAAAATTTGTTATCTTTATCTTACTCAAAGACAACTCTTAAAAAATGTTTATCTTTCTATCTAAGGCAACTTTTATTAAATGTTGCTTTGAATAAGGGTTACCTTAGGAAAAAAATATTGTAGTATGTACGATAGATTTATTTATTTTAAAAAATACTGTGTGCACACCAAAAATTAGCTATTGAATAAGCACTTGTATATTTGAGTACATTAAATTATTTTAAATATATATTTCTATATTCTAATGTATATATTTTATACAAATTGTTTATTTTTATATATATTTAATATAATTGAATTTTTTTATACTATAATTCTGCTCTCAAAATATCTAACTATTTGTTCTTTTCTTCTCTCCTCTTCTCTCAGCGTTGATGTTTCATTAACGTGACGTGATGTTCTGACATGAGGTTAAAGAAAATGAACAAAAGAAATGAGGTACTTAGCTTTATTTTTGGTTACTCTAATTTTGTTTCCAACCCTAAAGGAAGGAATGACTTTATTTCTTTTTGAATTTGAAGAAAGAAAACTTTATGGAATTTTTTTGAAGCAACATCAAATAATGGCATAAACATTGTTCTATAGACATATTTTTTTAATCGGAAGATCATTCTCTGTGCAAGTTAAATTCAAAATAATACAACATTGTGATCCTTTATAAGAAGATGGATTGTATGGTACCATTCGAGAAAATTTCTTTGACTTTTATAAATTCAAGAACTTCATATCATGAAAAAAATAAATAAATAAATAAAAATAAAAAATAAGATGTTCATAAAGTATGTGGGAAAAGAAAGGAGGTCATGAAATGTCCAATTGAAATTTACCAGTGATTTTTCAGGCTTTTGATTTTTGTAATAGAGTATATTAGATTTTGAAATAAAAGTCTCAACATTATTGTTAGCAATTTATTATTTTGATGTTTAATTTATGTTATTTTCTTTTTTTTCACTTTTTTAAATTATTATTTTTAAGTTATATAATATAGTTCTCATTGAATATGTAATTTTTTTATCATGAGTATATTAAAAAGTATCATATAATTAATATGTTTATTAACTAATTAGACTACTATATATTTAATATACTCATTATGATAAATATTAAATAATTGATGAGAGTACTAGTTTATAATAACATTAAAGAGGATATTGTATTTTAAACCAAAAAATATGGCCCAAAAAAAATCTCAACAATTTAATAACAAAAGTAGTATTTTTTAACAATTTTATAACTTTGCATTTTGATTGATTGAGAAATTATATCCGCCACTTTGATTTCTAAGAAATAACAAAGGTAATTGTAATTATGAATATTTATATACGATAGATTTATTTATTTTAAAAAATACTCTGTGCACACCAAAAATCAGCTATTGAATAAGCACTTATATATTTGAGTATATTAAAATTATTTTTAATCCGTATTTATGTATTCTAATGTATATTTTATACGAATTGCTGGTTTTTATATATATTTAATATAATTTAATTTTTTTATACTCTAATTCCTCTTTCAAAATATCTAATTATTTGTTCTTTTCTTCTCCCCACTTCCCTCGGCGTTGATGTTTCTATAACGTGACGTGATGTTCTGACATGAGGTTAAAGAATAAACAAAAGAAATGAGGTGCATAGCTTTATTTTTGGTTACTCTAATTTTGTTTCCAAATCTAAAGGAAGGAATGACTTTATTTCTTTTTGAATTTGAAGAAAGAAAATGTAAGAATCGCAAATTTATTTAACCGATTAATTAACGTAAAATAATAATAATTTAATTGTCCGAATTAGGTTCAAAATTTTAGAATATTAATTAGAAAATTTAAATACGATATTCTGACTCAATAGACTTTTCAGTGTTGAAAAATGTAATTTTCTTCGGAAATTGCGTGAAAACGCATTCTGGTAAATTAACCGGTGGTACCGGTCTAAATCTGTCCGGTACTGTGTAAGAGCAGAAAAAACAGTAGAAAAATTTTGGAAAATAATTAAAGTTGAAAACCGGGTACTAATTTTAAAGGTTTGGCCCGAAATTAAGCCAAACTGGCCAAAAACGCTAACGGGTTAGACCGGGACCAAGTTGGGCCCAGGCCCAACATTATATAAGTGCATTAAGTGGCCATTCAGCCACTTTCAAACACAACAAGCAGCAACAACATTGAGTGAGAGAAGAGAGGTGAGGGTTATAAGAAGCACTATTCACATTCATCTTTTTTCTCTTGTAACTTGAGTTACGGTGCTCCGATTCGCGTGCCGTCAACGGCTACGCAAAGCTCTTGTCGTACTCTTTGATTTTGTCCAAACAAAGTGGTAAAGAACTTCCAATTTCTTGCCCAGTTCTTCCTTCCATAACAGATTCGGTTTTGGCTATGGTGAATGAGTGGTTCTTGTGATTTTGATTATTTAGGTACACTCTATCACTTGATTATTATTGAATTTTGTCCTAATCAACTGTGGGTAAGGTAAGTTTACTCTTAACCCTTGTTAAATTGTGATTTTGATGAAACCCTAGGTTAATTTAGTTAAGAATTATGTGTATATAGCTTGAATTGGTGTTGTATGGAGAATGTTGGTGACTTGAATAGCTTGGAAGTGGATTTTGTGACTTAAGAACTTGTAGAGGCTTGATTTGTACTCAATCTTGGGTTCTTGTACATATTGGGAATCGGCTAAGGTATGATTTTGGTTTTCTCTATGTAATATATAATATTTCTGGACACTTAGGCTAGTGACCCATAAGATAGGTTTGGATAATATTGGTTGTTGACTTGTTGAATAATGATGTGATGATTTTGGCTATTTTAAGAATTGTGGTGTGGATGTTGATAAAATAATGTTAAAGCTTAATATTGGGGTTGAATGACGATTAATAATGATGATTATTGGTGATATAATGATGATGGATGATTGTGTTGGTTGAGAAAAATGTTTTAGTATGAAATAATTGATAAATTGAGGTTGAGGAGTGTATAATGTGAATGAAAATTGTATGAATGGTGAATTGTGGTGTAAAAAGGCAAGTTATGTTGTATATTGGAGTTTGGTGGGGTTTTGGTTTAGTTTTGGTTGAAAATTATGGTAAGTTGATAATTTAGTGAACTTTTGCAAAAATGAATATTTGATGAACTTCAACGAATCATATCTTGAACTACTATTTTTTAAAAATTAATGTATTTATATCAAATGAAAGATAATTTAACAAGCTTTAAAATGGTTTAATTTTTGTGGAAATCTGAATTTTATAGAAAAAGATATGATCGTTGAAAGTTTGGTGTTGAAATCTAAATTCTGTGAACGTTGCAGAATTTGTGATTTCTGGTTTGTGTGCGCACGCACAGCCTTGTGTGCACGCAAATCTTGTGTATTTTGAAATTGTGCGCACGGACACACAAGGCAAGGCTTGCTGTTGAGAGCGCAAGCACGCCCTATGCGTGCACACAACCAACAAAATGTTGCAAGCTGTGTGCACATACAGCCCTGTGCACGCGCACACGTTGGAAAGTGCACTTTGTTGAGGGCGTTCACACGCCTTGTGCAGATGAACAAAGTTGAAATTTTTTCTCTCTGTGCGTACGCACACTACCTTATTTTTCAATAAAAATCTTGTTTTTAACTGTTTCACCTTCCTGACAAGCTTGTAACATTCTGTGACACCTATCTAAGACTTTTTGGCTTATTTTTGGATGTTAAAACATAGTGACGGTCTTGGGTGTAATTCTTTCGATATTTCTGGTAAAAGTTAGAGAACAGAGGTTTAGGTTTCTAGTGTGCTGTGGATGGGTTTGGTTGAGTGAGAAGGAATAATAGTATATTGGTGATTATTGATAAGGAATTGTGAAAGCAGCTAACTAATGAGTTCGGAATGGGATTTATGAATTGACAGTGGTTGAGATGAGTTTGGGACTCGGAATGGAATGATGGATCCATGATATACTGTAAAATGATTTCTAAAAACCACTGAATCACTGTTTTATGCTAGGATTGTTGAGACGTTATGTGCCTGGCAGGGACGGTTTAGTTGGATCCCTCTTGTCGAGGTAGCGGAGGCGGCATAAGGGCGGTGGTTCGTCCCACTTACGTTGAGATGTGAGGTCCGTGACAATAGTATCCTGCTCGCATCCTTCGGATCACTAGAGTGTGCAGGCACAAAATCCTAGACGGTGTTCCGAGCACCATATCTCGGGGGTTCCCATTATGATTCCGAAGGGCGACATCTCCATGGAGATGTGTCGGGTTGGCAGTTGAACCGATAATGTGATATCACAGCCTATAGGACAGGCATTCATCATGTGCATCTTCTATCTATTTGCTTGCTTTGCCGACTTGTATTGCTTGCCTAATTGTATAACATGCCTAATTGCCTAATTGAATTACTTGACATATATGCCTATACTTGTGTTTTACTTGCATTGTAATTAATTGTGTATTCTACTGGGATAGAAGAGGTTCGAAAGGCGATGGTGATGGGATCGCATGGAGGATAGGTTGGTGAAGGCTGTATGACAACGGAGAATTGTTAGATTAGAAAATCCCCTAAGTTAGATTACCCCTTTTATTATATTATGGTTTTAAGTTATGCTTTAATGTTTCAGTTATGCTTTAAGATGAATCTCATGATGGATATGAAGCTCTAAGATTGCCTTTGGCATCCAGGAGTCTTATATCTTACATCACTGGGCATTGTTACCATACTGAGAACCTCTAGTTCTCATACCATATTCTGTTGTTATTTTTCAGATGCAGGTCGCAACCCACCTCGGTGAGTTGTTTGATGGTGACAGGTGACAGAGCGGAGGACCTTTATCCTATTTTGAAGTCTTTTGATTATTTTGTTTCGATACTCTCACTTTTGTATTATTTTTGCCTTAGAGGCTCACTTTAAGAGAAAGTCTGTATAAGCTGTTTTACTTTCTAAACTCTGTAATGTCTGTATATAACTAGCCGGCTGATAAATCACTATTTTATGATTTATTTTTTGTGCTAAATTGAGTGAAATTTATCAGATTATTCCTACACTTATTCATAAAATTCACATGTTCTACGCTGCCTTCCTGATTTCATGCTATGATTGAAAACTCGCTTCCAAAGCTTTTAGATTGTCAAATTTTGACTCCTCCATATACCATTCGATGCTGTGATCTGTGTGTTGAAGTGTTTCAGGCTTTATAGGGCAAGAATGGCTTGGGGGAATGGAAAGGAAGCTTGCAAAAATGGAAGGAACACAAAAGAATAATGAAGCTGACCAGCGGGATGTGACGCGTACACATGACTGACACATACGCGTGATAAGGGATTTTTCCAAACAACGCGCATACGTGACCCACGCGTACATGTGATGTGCACCACATGCAGAAGTTGTAGAAATCACACCCAACAATTTCTGGGCTCTTTTTGGCCCAGTTCCAGGCCCAGAAAACATAGATTAGAGGCTGGGAGTGAGGCAGAATGGGGAGGGACATTCATTCACATCACATTCACATAATTTTAGGTTTTAGATGTAGTTTTAGAGAGAGAGGTTCTCTCCTTTCTCTTAGGTTTTAGGATTTAGGATTTCTTTAGGATTTAGGATTATCTCTTCTCAAATTCTAGGTTTAATGTTCTTTGACTTAATTCTCTTCTACTCTTATTGATTCTAATACTTTGATCTATACATTCCTTTTGTGATTGGATTTTCTATTTAATATAATTTGAGGTATTTCATATTCAAGATTGCTCTCTTTTGATCTATTTTGCTGATATTTGAGATTGGTTATTTGGATGTTATTATCTCCTATTGCTTCTCTACTATTTGGTGTTTTGCCCTCCAAGTGTTTGATAAAATGCTTGGAAGGATTTTAATTTAGATTCCCACCCTTTTGGCTTTGGTTGAGTAATTGGTGACACTTGAGTTATCAAACTCCTTTGTTGATGGATAATTGTTATGTTTGCTAGTTGATTTGAATTTCACTAACTCTAGTCTTTCTTTGTGAGTTGACTAGGACTTGAGGTTCATATTGATTTATCCACTTGACTTACCTTCATAGTTAGAGGTTGACCAAGTGGGAGCAACGGACAATTCTCAACACAATTGATAAGGATAACTAGGATAGGACTTCCAATTCTCATACCTTGCCAAGAGTTTTTATTGTTATTTTTCTATTCTCTCTACAATTTACTCTTCTCATTTCTCATCCCCACAACCCCAATTTACACAACTCATAACCAATAATAAGAACACCTCCCTGCAATTCCTTGAGAGACGACCCGAGGTTTAAATACTTCGGTTATTAATTTTATTAGGGATTTATTACTTGTGACAAACAATCTTTTGCACGAAAGGATTCCTTGTTGGTTTAAAAGCTATACTTTCAACGAGAACTTATTTGTAAAATTCTAAACCGTCAAAAATTCGATCGTCACCGGCTTAAACTCCGTGGGCTGTGGCTAGATCCTTATGACTATTATACTCTCTTAAATACTTATATCTTGTTATCTTGTACCTTTATCGTGTGGCTTAAGTTTGCATCTTCGTGTGAACGTTTTGCATTTTTGTAACCCTCAGTTTTAGAGCTTATTTCTTTATCGGGCTTCTAGAATTATTATTTCTTTATATATATACATATATATACTTTATGAAATTTTTTTGAAGCAACATCAAATAGTGGCATAAATATTATTTCATAGGCATATTTTTTAATAGGAAGATCATTCCTTGTGCATGTTAAAGTCAAAATAATACAACATTGTGATCCTTTATAAGAAGATGAATTGTATGGTGCCATTTGAGATAACTTCTTTAATATTTACAAATTCAAGAACTTCATATCCTGAAAAAAATAAATAAATAAAAAATAAGAAGTCTATAAAGTATGTGGGAAAAGAAAGGACGTGAAATGTCCAACTGAAATTTACGAATGATTTTTCAGGCTTTTGATTTTTGTAATCGAGTATATTAGATTTTGGAACAAAAGTCTTAACATTATTGTTAGCAATTTATTATTTTGTTGTTTAATTTATGTTATTTTTTTTACTTATTTTAATTATTATTTTTAAGTTATATAATATAGTACTCATTAAATATGTAATTTTTTTTATCATAAGTATATTAAAAAGTATCATATAATTAATATGTTTATTAATTAATTAGAGTACTATATATTTAACATACTCATACTCATGATGATAAATATTAAATAATTGATGAGAGTACTATTTTATAATAACATTAAAGAGGATATTGTATTTTAAACCAAAAAAAGATGGCCCAAAAAACAAACCTCAACAATTTAATAACAAAAAGTAGTATTTTTTAATAGTTTTATAACTTTGGATTTTGATTGATTAAGAAATTATATTCACCATCTTGATTTTTAAGAAATAACAAAGGTAATTATAATTGTGAATATTTATATACGATAAATTTATTTATTTTAAAAAATACTGTGTGCACACCAAAAATCAGGTATTGAATAATCACTTATATATTTGAGTACATTAAAATTATTTTTAATCTATATTTTTATATTCTAATGGATATTTTATACGGAGTGCTGATTTTTATATATATTTAATATAATTGAATTTTTTTATACTCTAATTTTACTCTCAAAATATCTAATTATTTGTTCTTTTTTTTTCTTTCATCTTCCCTCAATGTTGATGTTTCAATATCTTGACGTGATGTTCTGTGTAACACCCTCACTATCAGAATATCACGCTTCTGGCTGCGCTACTCTGATAGCAAGAAGTATTACGATGACTTCATATATATAATAAAATAGGAGCCTGATTTGAAACTGTATTGCAGTTTTCTTTGAAAAACCGGAAAAAATATTTAATCTTAAAAATAGGCAAACATATACATATGTACAAAAGTTATCTTACATAAGTAGCTTATGAATATAATATACATACAGAACATAAAATTCCTATCCCTCTTTTAAAATTCAATATTGATGGCGAGGAAAAAATACATAACAATTAAACTAATATAACAAAACAACCGTATAAGCAAAATTGCGATAAAACTCTTTGTAAGCCTCTTCGTTCGTCTCCTGAAAAGATAAAGCTGTAGGGGGTCAGAACCTAATCACACGGTCTCACCACGAAGTTTCAAAATTTTCATAAGAAGATATTTAATAAGTAAATCGTTTTCAAGCTCAGTGATTACCTTTGTCTTACGAATCCTTTGAAAACCAATGGTTTAATTATAAAAGAATCAAAATATTTCTAAAAGAAATTAGTTAATTAACCAAAAATTCAAACTCCCTTTTTAGATAAATTAATCTTAAATGTCCCCTAACAGTATGAATGACCAATCTGTTCCAAATATAGGTTCATTAAGCCTATGCTAAACCAGTTTGGTATTCATACTTCACTAAGCCTCAATCAGAAACCAATCAGGCAATCAACCAACATTATCATCAATTCAGCACCAAAACTCAAGCTCAAAAGTACCACACCAGAACAAACACAGGTAAAACAGATAAAAAAAACACAGGCATAGGTAACAGTTACAGCAAGTAGCTCAGATAGCAATTAGAGACAGTTAAACAGTTAGGCAAATCAAAACAAATACAAACCCAAACAAGACACGCAAATGCATATGATGCATGTCTGTCCTATGGCTATTGAGCTCATCTGTCGGTTATACAGCCAACCCAACAAGTTCGGTTTGCTAAACCCTTGTACTATCCCCCGACGTGCATCCCCATGAGTCTATGCATAGCTTTTTCTCAACCTCAAAATCACCAAGCCTCATAATTACCACAAATACCAATCATCAACAACATCAACAATCCAATCCTATCTTATGGTCAACTAACCTAAGTTTTCACAAAACATTATATGTTATCTATGAAAAACCGAAACTATACCTTGGCCGCTTCCTTTTAAAGCCCGGAACGTCACAATTATCGTCATTCCTTAATAGTCCAAGGCTCCAAGATCTCACTAAACATATTTTCCAGCCCCAAAGTCAACTTCAAGTCTCCAATACTACAAATTTGTTTCCAAAAATACACAATTCAATCTAATTTCACAAAATAACACTAAAATTATCATAGGATTCACTAACTAGATAACTTGAAAAGGATTAAATATTTTTTACTTTACCAATAGAAGTTTGGGATAAGACCCAGTAGGTCTACAAAGTTAATTTGATCCTTGCTAAACACTGAAATTACACAAAATTTTAACACTAAAACTCAATAATTTTGAAAATGAAGAGTGAACAGCTGGGAATGAAAGTGAGGCTTACCAACAAATTTTTATAAATATTTTAGTAGAGAATTTCAAGACGAATGTGTGACCACTGACGGCTCGTCAATCGGAGCTCTGGATAAAAAGATACGTGAGATTGAAGGTGAGGTTAAGTTTTTGAGCTCTTGCCCATTCCCTTTCATGGAGTTCAACATGTTTTTATTTTATGGAAGAGGAAGAAGAGCTGAGCTCTCTTCATTAAATGAGAATTGGTTGGGCCTTGGGCCTTAGGCCTTGGATCCGGTTCATCCGGTTCGACCTGTTTGATTTAATTTTGGACCAAATTCTTTAAAATTAATGTTAAAATTCATATTTTAATTTTTTTACCTTATTAAGCTATAAAATTTTAGTTTCTAATTTCTTTAAATAATAATTAATTTATTGACTAATTATATATTAATTTTACGAATTTTACAGCATACTAGACCCGGATTAGCAACAACAACCCTATCAAACTGTGCCTCATCATTCATTTCGTCAAACCTTGGCCTATGAACATTGAACAATACCTCCCAACCATGACCTAAATACTTGATGGCCCAACAAGTTGAACTCCATAACCTGATGTTTGTCTAGCATATTGTATTTAAATGGGCCCAATTTTTTAATATTTTCTTTATTCCTTATAACACCTTTTTGAGACCTACAACCCCAAACATCATATCCTACCATAATCGTCCTCTCTGAATCCACCTCCTCGCTAGCTATAACTATGGAAAAGTCTAGGACCAGCAATTTTATTGAATTTTGGCTTGAATCCACCTCCTCGCTAGCTATAACTATGGAAAAGTCTAGGACCAGCAATTTTATTGAATTTTGGCTAGCATGTAACCAGCAGAGAAAGATGAGTCATTGGATGAAACCTCACACCAATCTCACACCATTAAATCATCATTGATGGCTATTTAGTGGCTACCAATCACAAAAGTTGCTGGTCCCTTAGCATTGCTCCTATAACCATATCCCCCAAGATTAGCATTACGATTAATCTCATACAATTCAATTTAATTAGTTGTCATGATTTTATGATATGGTTTTAAATGCTCATTATTCAAATCATTCAAAAATATCTATGAAATTACTACTCTACCATCTTCTTTAATAACCTCCTTTGGCCCTACCAATACCAGTTTCGTCACTGGATCCCAAGTCACTACTGGCGCTCATGAACTTCCAGTAATTGTTCTCCCACCAAAACACTATCTTATCCATATACTTCATGTCCAGCCTCCTTTGCAAGAACATTAAACCCACTATACATTTTCAGTCGGTTTAGTTTCATATTTGAAGTCTTTATTATTTACTTTACTCTTGAGCTCAAGGATATACACATAAAATAATGTTGATTGTAACTTTAATAAATATGAAAGGACTTCCTATTTTTCGAAAGTTAGAGTTCCGTCGACTTGCATAGCATGTACACAAATGATGTGTATTGTATTAATTAAATTAATAATTGATTGTCCTAAGATGTGGGTTTATTTAGAGGAATATTATTGTTGACCATATTTGGTGTAGCTGTTTTCTCTTTTGGGAGTGCTGATCGCTTCCGTCTTTTAGCTTTGGCTAATCATTTTAATTTTTTCTTAATATGAATCTTTCTAACATTTGATTTACGAAGGAACTGCCAGGTTGTGAAGATATTCTGACAACTGGCATATAATTTAGCATTGCTTCATAAACGGGGCTTGAAAATAAAGCGGGCATGTCATTTAACAAAAAAAAATGATGACAAATGAAATAAACGAGTTAAATTTATTTTTATAGAAATTGACAAGAGATAGAGAACAAAACTAAAACAAAATCGTCCAGGAATTATCTTTACCAGCATCCATCAGAATCGTAATTTTATTGATTACTTTTTACATAACACAAAAAATACAAAAAAAATAATTTAGTAGTTAAAAAATTTATTAAGAATTTAAAAAAGAATCAGGTTTAGTTCTATCTAATGCAATAACTATTTTAGTATTATTTTTATAAAATTATGAGAGATTAAAATAATTAATCCAACTCTTTAAGTATCTCAATTCATGAGTTAAACTCTAAAATGGTCTCTGATTTTGGCGTCTTGTACTAAAATCGTCCCTGAAATTCCAATTGCACCAATTACGTCATTGAGATTAAAAAAATGTACCATATTAGTCCCTGATCTATTTTCCATTAACAACGTGATGACATGACATGATGATGTGAACTGTAAGTGACACGTGTCATTTCGTGATTTGGCCACGTGTAATGGTATGATGATATGGTTACCAGTGACACGTGGCATCTTGACGTGGATGGTTGTGCCATGTGTGAGAATGTTATTTGGCCACGTGTCCATTTATGCCATTTGTCGCAACAGTATTCGTTCACGTGTCATCCATTATGTCATCGTTGTATATGCACCAAATTAGTCCCTCACTTTGTATTAACTGACTCATTTTAGTCCATGAAATTGAATATCTTGCATCAAACTAGTCTCTTCACCAATTTTTTCTCATTTTTTTAAATTTAAAATTTTAATATCTTGGATACACTAATTTCAATTCTATTTTTTCATATATCGTTTAAATACAAGTGCTTTCATAAAAATTTTTAAGATTTTAGTTTTAATTATATAATTTTTTTAATAATTTAACATTGGTAAATTTTGTAATATATAAGTATGTTATTATAAAAAAATAATTATATGATTGATTAGACATATTTTTTTCAAAAAAATATGTGTTTTTAACAAGAAATTAATAATTAAAGTAAACAAATTTTTTCTTATGAAATACACGTTTCGTTATGTGTAAAAGAGCTAGATTGAAGGCATTTCAAGCACTCTCACTATCATCTTTGACCTCTGCAGTCTAGACAAAAGAAGTCAGAGATGGTAATGAAAGAAGCTTAAAATGCCTTCACGTCAACTCCAAGACGGCGGTTATTAGGGATTTTCGCAAGAAAATTTTTTTTAAAAAAGTACTAAAAGAGGTCAGAAATGGTAGTGAAGGTGTTTGAAAAGCCTTCACGTCAACTCCAAGTCGACGGTTAGGGTATTCGCAAGAGAAAAAATATTTTATAAAAACACTTTTATTTGAAGAACATGTGAAAAAATAGAATTGAAATTAATGTATTCAAAAATATTGAGAATTTTGAATTTATAGAAAAAAAAAGAGAAAAAACTGGTAAAGGGACTAATTTGGTGCACGACATTCAATTTCAGGGACTAAAATGAGTCACTTAATGCAAAGTGAGGGAATAATTTGGTGCATATACAATGATGACATAATGGATGACACGTGGACGAATACTATTGCGATACGTGGCACAAACAGACACGTGGTCAAATAACATTGTGACACGTGGCACAACCATCCACGTCAGCATGTTACGTGTCACTGGTCACCACATCATTATACCATTCCACGTAGACAAATCGTGAAGTGACACATGTCATTTACAGTCCACTTCATCATGCCATGTCATCACGTCGTTAATGCAAAATGGGTCAGGAACTAATATGGTGCATGATGAGCGGATAATTTGTACGCTTTTTGGCATTGTTTTTAGTATGTTTTTAGTATATTTTAGTTAGTTTTTAGTATATTTTTATTAGTTTTTAGTTAAAATTCACTTTTCTAGAATTTACTATGAGTTTGTGTGTTTTTCTATGATTTCAGGTATTTTCTGGCCGAAATTGAGGGACTTGAGCAAAAATCTAATTCAGAGACTAAAAAGGACGGCAGATGCTGTTGGATTCTGACCTCTCTGCAATCGAAGTGGATTTTCTGGAGCTACAGAAGCCCAATTGGCGCGCTCTCAACGGCGTTGGAAAGTAGACATCCTGGGCTTTCCAGTAATATATGATAGTCCATACTTTGCCCAAGATTTAATGGCCCAAACCGGCGTTCAAAGTCACCATCAGAATTCCCAGCGTTAAACGCCGGAACTGGCACAAGGATGGGAGTTAAACGCCCAAACTGGCATAAAAGCTGGCGTTTAACTCCAAGAAGAGTCTCTACACGAAACTGCTTCAATGCTCAGCCCAAGCACACACAGAGTGGGCCCGGAAGTGGACTTTTATGTCATTTACTCATCTCTGTAAACCTTAGGCTACTAGTTCCTTATAAATAGGACCTTTCACTATTGTATTTTCATCTTTAGATCCTTTGATCATCTTTAGATCTTTGAATCTTTTGATCACTTTTATGGGGGCTGGCCTCACGGCCATGCCTAGACCTTGTTCTTATGTATTTTCAACGGTGGAGTTTCTAGAGATTCATGGGAGATGGAGAGATTCATCTCAAGGGTGTATCAAGACCATTTCTATGAAGTTGTGGCCTTGAAGAAGGTGATCCCCGAGGTCCCTTTCAAACTCAAAAAGAGTGAATATCCGGAGATCTGACATGAGATCCGAAGAAGAGGTTGGGAAGTTCTTACCAACCCCATTCAACAAGTCGGAATCTTAATAGTTCAAGAGTTCTATGCCAATGCATGGATCACCAAGAACCATGATCAAAGTGTGAACCCGGACCCAAAGAATTGGCTTACTATGGTTCGGGGGAAATACTTGGATTTTAGTCCGGAAAATGTAAGGTTGGCATTCAACTTGCCTATGATGCAAGGAGATGAACACCCTTACACTAGAAGGGTCAACTTTGATCAAAGGTTGGACCAAGTCCTCACAGTCATTTGTGAAGAGGGCGCCCAATGGAAGAGAGATTCAAGAGGAAAGCCGGTTCAATTGAGAAGGCATGACCTCAAGCCT
>NC_029772.3:48252678-48253993 GCF_000817695.3 Arachis duranensis | reverse complement strand
AGGATTGGATGAAGACAGTAGGAAAGCAGAGAGACGGAAGGGACAAAGCATCTTCATACGCTTATCTGAAATTCCTACCAATGAATTACATAAGTATCTCTATCTTTATCTTTATATTTTATTCATACATCATCCATAAACATTTGAGTTTGCCTGACTAGGATTTACAAGATGACCATAGCTTGCTTCGTACCAACAATCTCTGTGGGATCGACCCTTACTCGCGTAAGGTTTATTACTTGGACGACCCAGTACACTTGCTGGTTAGTTGGACCCAGTGCACTTGCTGGTTAGTTGTGCGAAGTTGTGATAAAGAGTTGAGATTACAATTGTGCGTACCATGTTGATGGCGCCATTGATGATCACAATTTTCGTGCACCAAGTTTTTGGCGCCGTTGCCGGGGATTGTTTGAGTTTTTGGCAAGCTTTGGGTCCGGTAACATCAGTGCCAAATTTCTGATCCGGCAACAGCACCAAGTTTTTGGCGCCATTGCCGGGGATGGTTGAGTTTGGACAACTGACGGTTCATCTTGTTGCTTATATTAGGCATTTTTCTTCAGAGTTCTTAAGAATGAATTCTAGTGTTTCAAGGTGATGTTCTTATCATCACCAAAGCTGATTGATTCTCATCAATTTAGCTCTTGAATGTAATGTCCTGTTGAAGCTTGGCTAGCCATGTCTAATCTTTTTAGACTAAAGCTTTAAACTAACATTGCATGATTCCTGGAAATTCTTATTACGAATTTTAATATCCTTATTTTCTTTTCCACTCAATTTTCGAAAAATCCAAAAAAAATTACCCACTTAATTTTCGAAAAAGCACAAAAAAATTACAAAATAATAAAATCCAAAAATATTTCTTGTTTGAGTCTAGTGTTTCATGTTAAGTTTGGTGTCAATTGCATGTTTTTGTTCTTCTTGCATTCATTCATGTGTCTTAAGTGATCTTCAAGATGTTCTTGATGATTTCATTACTCTGATCTTTAAATTCTCTTGACTTGAGTGTTTTGTTGTTTCTCATATGCATTCTCATTTTGTTAGTGTCAATAGTATACAAACTTCTAAGTTTGGTGTCTTGCATGCATTGTTTATTTGATTTTAGTTGCATTTTGATTATTCCTCATCATTAAAAATTCAAAAAAAAATATTTGTGTCTTTTCAAGTCAATAATACAGAGAATTGAAGATTCAGAACATACAGCAGAGGAATTACACAGAAAAAGCTGGGCGTTCAAAACGCCCAGTGAGGAAGGCAAACTGGCGTTTAAACGCCAGCCAGGGTGCCTGGCTGGGCGTTTAACGCCCAAAAGGGTAGT
>NC_029772.3:48248604-48248898 GCF_000817695.3 Arachis duranensis | reverse complement strand
CCTTGACACCTCAGGATCTGTGGACCCCACAGGATCCCCACCTACCCCACCACTCTCTCTCTTCTTCACCCATTCACCAATCACCTTAACACCTTTTCCCTAAAAACCCTTCACCTATCAAATCCCATCTTTTTCTTCACCACTAACATCCATCCTTCATAAAACCCCACCTACCTCACCATTCAAATTCAAACCACTTTTCCTCCCAAACCTACCCATACATGACCGAACCCTACCCCTCTCTCCACCCCTATATAAACCCATCTTCACTCCTTCATTTTCACACAACCTAAA
>NC_029772.3:48247825-48248356 GCF_000817695.3 Arachis duranensis | reverse complement strand
TCTTTCACCTCCGAGTCATAGGAGATGGAGAGATTCATCTCAAGGGTGCATCAAGACCACTTCTATGAAGTTGTGGCCTTGAAGAAGGTGATCCCCGAGGTCCCTTTCAAACTCAAAAAGAGTGAATATCCGGAGATCCAACACGAGATCCGAAGAAGAGGTTGGGAAGTTCTTACCAACCCCATTCAACAAGTCGGGATCTTAATGGTTCAAGAGTTCTATGCAAACGATTCTATGCCAATGCATGAATCACCAAGAACCATGATCAAAGTGTGAACCCGGACCCAAAGAATTGGCTTACTATGGTTTGGGGGAAATACTTGGATTTTAGTCCGGAAAATGTAAGGTTGGCATTCAACTTGCCCATGATGCAAGGAGATGAACACCCTTACACTAGAAGGGTCAACTTTGATCAAAGGTTGGACCAAGTCTTCACAGTCATTTGTGAATAGGGCGCCCAATGGAAGAGAGATTCAAGAGGAAAGCCGGTTCAACTGAGAAGGCATGACCTCAAGCCTGTGGCTAGGGGAT
>NC_029772.3:48247522-48247769 GCF_000817695.3 Arachis duranensis | reverse complement strand
TTCAATCATTCCCACTAGCAACCGGTCCGAAGTTACTTTAGACCGGGCTATCATGATTCATAGCATCATGATTGGAGAAGAAATAGAAATTCATGAGGTGATATCTCAAGAACTTTATAAGGTGGCGGACAAGTCCTCTACCTTGGCAAGGTTAGCCTTTCCTCATCTCATTTGTCACCTCTATTATTCAGTAGGAATTGACATAGAGGGAGACATCCCCATTGATGAGGACAAGCCCATCACTAAG
>NC_029772.3:48246340-48246597 GCF_000817695.3 Arachis duranensis | reverse complement strand
ATAACTAGGAGAATCAATGACACTATCTGGATTCTGAGTTCCTAAAGAAGCCAATCATTCTGAATTTCAAAGGATAGAATGAGATGCCAAGACTATTCAGAGGCAAAAAGCTAAAAGCCCCGCTCATCTAATTAATACTGATCTTCGTAGATGTTTTTGGAATTCATTGTATATTATCTTCTTTTTTATCTTATTTGATTTTCAGTTGCTTGGGGACAAGCAACAATTTAAGTTTGGTGTTGTGATGAGCGGATAAT
>NC_029772.3:48245402-48246057 GCF_000817695.3 Arachis duranensis | reverse complement strand
TCTGCACTCGAAGTGGATTTTCTGGAGCTACAGAAACCCAATTGGCGCGCTCTCAATGGCGTTGGAAAGTAGACATCCTTGGATTTTCAGCAATATATGATAGTCCATACTTTGCCCAAGATTTGATGGCCCAAACCGGCGTTCAAAGTCACCATCAGAATTCCCAGCGTTAAACGCCGGAACTGGCACAAGGATGGGAGTTAAATGTCCAAACTGGCATAAAAGCTGGCGTTTAACTCCAAGAAGAGTCTCTACACGAAAATGCTTCAATGCTCAGCCCAAGCACACACCAAGTGGGCCCGGAAATGGATTTTTATGTCATTTACTCATCTTTGTAAACCTTAGGCTACTAGTTCTCTATAAATAGGACCTTTCACTATTGTATTTTCATCTTTAGATCCTTTGATCATCTTTAGATCTTTGAATCTTTTGATCACTTTTATGGGGGCTGGCCTCACGGCCATGCCTAGACCTTGTTCTTATG
Organism: Arachis duranensis; assembly: GCF_000817695.3. Taxonomy (NCBI): domain Eukaryota; kingdom Viridiplantae; phylum Streptophyta; class Magnoliopsida; order Fabales; family Fabaceae; genus Arachis; species Arachis duranensis. Next base: position 48,245,573 of record NC_029772.3, on the reverse strand, counting down.
TATTTTCAACGGTGGAGTTTCTACACACCATAGATTAAGGTGTGGAGCTCTGCTGTACCTCGAGTATTAATGCAATTACTATTGTTCTTCTATTCAATTCCGCTTGTTCTTGTTCTAAGATATCACTTGTTCTTCAACTGGATGAATGTGATGATCCGTGACACTCATCAT
>NC_029772.3:48229663-48245304 GCF_000817695.3 Arachis duranensis | reverse complement strand
TGGCTTGAATGTTTATCTCTTGGATCCCTTAATCGGAATCTTCGTGGTATAAGCTAGAACTGATGGCGGCATTCAAGAGAATCCGGAAGGTCTAAACCTTGTCTGTGGTATTCTGAGTAGGATTCAATGATTGAATGACTGTGACTTCGTACCAACAATCTCTGTGGGATCGACCCTTACTCGCGTAAGGTTTATTACTTGGACGACCCAGTACACTTGCTGGTTAGTTGTGCGAAGTTGTGATAAAGAGTTGAGATTACAATTGTACGTACCATGTTGATGGCGCCATTGATGATCACAATTTTCGTGCACCAGTGCACTTTTTTCAATCTCAGGGACGTAATTGGTGCAATTGAAATCTCAGGAACGACTTTAATGCACAGTGTCAATTTCAGAGACCATTTTGGGATTTAACTCCTCAATTCTTACTATAATAGATATAGATTTAACCGTCCTCATTAAATTTAAATTTACTAATTAAAAAATAGAATTAGTTAACGAATATCTTTTAAACACTTTTTAAATAAATAAATTACAACTAGTAACATTTCAATAACTTTTTATTAATTTTTAATTAATGTTCTTAGAATTCTTGTTAATCAAACCACTCTTCAAAAATATCTAATAATAGTTTAAACACAACATAGATAGTTCCAAAGTGAACACAATGCATGTAATTCATATTAACATTATTACTATGGCGTATGTTTTCTTCGATGTGATAATTAGAAATAAAGAGGCACATGCAAGTTGACTCACTTGTAAATTATCCAAAGAGCAAAGACAATGCTGGCAAGAAAATAATGAATTCTGTTCTTGTGTAGCTTGATTTTGATATAGTTCGTTTTTGAATAATTATTTTTTAATTTTTAAACGGAATGAGCTATATTTCAGTTATGAAAGAATAAGGAGAGTGGACATCTATAAAAGATATTTCAACATTTAAGTTAGTATGTGAACAATAAATTCTTTTTAAGAAAATAATTTTATATTAGTGTATTGATTTTTTCTTTTAGGCTTACTCCTTTTTATAGAATACATGTCACTAGCTGTTTAGAATATTTTATGTGATATTAATATTAATGGCCTATTTATAACGTACGGATTCGAGTTATAATGTGTAATCAATCTATAATAGATATAGATCATATTCCCCGAACTTGACCTCGTAATAATTTAATAAAGCAAGTTTAGGTTTAATTTGATGAGCCAAAATTGATATGCTCGTATATTGGCAAGTACATTAAATCACTCCAAATAATATTACGGTGAGTGAATATCGTTTCTGCGAGGATTAACAGATTGAATCAAACAACGTTTAATTGAATCTCTAATTAGACCAATCAAATAAACCTTGTGATAAACTGCTATTTTACGGTTTATCTTGTACTCAATTGAGTGGTATTTATTAGATTCTTCCCACATTTATCCATGTAATTAGCATGTTATACATTTACCTTCCTGATCTAATACTATGATTGAAAACCTGCTTCCTAAGCCTTTAAATTGTTAGATTATAATCCCTCTCTATACCATTCGATGCCGTGATCTGTGTGTTCAGTGTTTCAGGCCTTATAGGGCAAGAATGGCTTGGAGAACGGAAAGGAAGCTTGCAAAAATGGAAGGAACACAAAGAAACAATGAAGCTGACCAGCGAGACGTGACGTGCACGCATGGCCGACGCATGCGCATGATTTGGAGCAATTCATAGCGACGCGCATGCACACTTGACGTGTGCGCGTGATTAGCGCACAAGACGAGCGACGCGTACGCGTGACTGACGTGTACACGTGACAAGAAGTTTTCACAAACGACGCGTACGCGTGACATACGTGACGTACAGCAGTTGCAGAAAATCGCTGGGGGCGATTTCGGGCCAGTTTTAGACCCAGTTTTCGGCCCAAAAATACATATTAGAGCCAGGGGACAGCAGAGACTCAGGAGATGAACACATTCACATTCATTAGTTTTAGTTTTTTTTTTAGTTTTTGAATCTGGGAAGAGAGAAACCACTTCCTCCTCTAGGGTTCTTCACATTCATAGTTCTTAGCTCTATGCTTTCGATTTGGATATTGAGAAGATTGACTACCTCCGTGGAATACCTCATCATTCTAGTTTGTTTCCTTACTTGTTACTTACTCTTCCATATGCTTAATCCTTATTCAGAGTTACAATTGGATTGTTTTTAGAATTTATTAATGCAAGATCTATTTTCACTTTTTAATTAATTCTCAGTTATTATTCAATTTATCATGCCTTCTCTCTTTTTATGCTTATGAAGGTAGCACTCATGTCAAGGGAGTAGACTCCCAACTTGACTTGGGAGTTGATTGAGAGGAGACCCTTGAGTTGGGAATACTCAAGTGTTAATTCTAACTGGAAATTGTTGGCTGATTCTCTAATCTCTAACTCTAAATCTTCTTTCGGAGAGGATTAGGACTTGAGAATAGAGTTGATTAGCTAGTTACTTGACTTTCCTTTATTTAGTAAGGGATAACTAAGTAGAACAACAACCATCACTATTACACTTGGGAACATTCAACAAGGATAGAACTTCCAATTAATCTTCTCCCAGTCAAGGCCTTTTTATCATAATTAATTAAATCTTTTGTTAATTCTCTAGCTTTAATTCTATTCTCCAACTCCAAATTTCCCAGAAGCTTCCTAATCAATAAATAGCACTCTCTCTGCAACTCGTTGGGAGACGACCTGGGATTCATACTCCTAGTATTTTTATTCTTGTTTTGTGACAACCCCTTTAAATTGATAAGCTAATTTTTGTCGGTTAAGAACTATACTTGCAACGCTACTTTCATTATAAATTCTTAATCGACTAATTTCTACCACGTCAATTTTTGGCGCCGTTGTCTGGGAGTTGCAACAGTGTTCTAATTTATTGGTTGGAATTTATTTATTTGCATTTTGTTTTCTTTTATTACCATGAGCTGTATGTTTCTTTCATTGAATGACACGTTCACTACCTGATCCGAGCCTACCCACATTTGATCCTGAAATTGAAAGAACTATTTCACGTATAAGGCAAGCTCGGCATCGGTTAGTCCTATCTGAGGACGAATCTGAAACGTCATTTAAGGAAGAAACAAGCTCTCTTTCTACTGATTTGGTTGATTTGAGCGCAGAGGACATGGCAGCTCCCAGGAGGATTACTTTCTAGGAAGCAGGAGCTCCAGACTTTACACTGCCACCTTTCCAAGCGCGTCATCCAAATCTGGGTGCAGATATTGAACTGAAGACTGCACTAATTAATCTACTGCCGAAGTTTCATGGCTTACCTGCTCAAGAGCCTCTTAAACACCTTAGAGATTTTCAGATAGCCTGTTCTACTATTAGGCGTAATGGTGCAACTGAGACTTCTATTCTGCTAGCCGCCTTCCCATTTTCTCTTGAGGGGAACGCGAGGGAGTGGTACTACACTCAACCTAAAGAAGTTGGTACTAACTGGGACACGCTCAGGAGAGAATTCTTGGAAAAATACTTTCCAACTGAAGTTACTGATAGACTGAGGAAAGAAATTTCAATGATTATTCAAGGCGAATCCGAGACTCTTTACGAATATTGGGAGCGCTTCAATAACCTCCTAGACGCATGCCACCACCACATGATTGACAAACTGGTATTGATCAGCTATTTCACACAAAGCATGAAGCCTCAGGATAAGACTACATTGGATGGTGCGAGTAACGGTTTCCTAAAAAAGTACAAGATCGCAGAAGAAGCGTGGCAACTGATCAGCGATCTAGTTGAGTCCGCTCGGAATCACAGGCACAGGCACAACCATCCCAAAGTTGTGAAAGAGGTTTCCTCTAGTAGTGAGACTACTGCCCTCACACAGACTCTGAATGAGGTAACTAACCTACTGAAGCAGATAAAACAGAATCAACAACAACCTCAGCCTCCCCCAGCACAACAGAGTCAACAGTTGGTTCCTCAGAGAGTGTGCGGAATATGTGCTGATTATACTTATTACACTGATGAGTGTCCGCAGCTCCAACAAGAAGACAACACCGTGGCAGCTACTCATAATTTCTATGACTGCCCGAATCAAGGATACTATCAACAAGGCAGCAATTACAAGTAAGGTGGAAACTACAATCAAGGTTGGTAAGATAGCTACAACTAGGGATGGAGAGATAATTCCAATCAAGGATAGAGGGACAACTACAACAGAGGAGGCATAGACAACAATAGAAATCAGAGGTGGAACAATAACAACAACAAACAACATAATCAAAACCAGCCTTATAGGGCACCTCACCAAAGGCAAGCCCAGGGATCTCAAAATAACCAACAACAAGGCCCTCAAGGCACCTATGCACCTTCCTCTTCCAATGACGAGTTACTTCAGTCCATTAACCAAAGACAAAAGACCATGGAGAACACACTTAGCTCTACTTTAAATGGTCTGACTTCTACTGTACAAGCTCTAGCCTTATAGATTGGATCTATGAATACACCCAACAGTTAGCATGTAAGCTCTATTGCACTTCTGTCTCAACCTTTATCCAACCCCAAGGGAGGCATCAATGCCATCACTTTGAGGTCTGGAACCACACTGCCAGAGCAGAGTCATGATGAGCCAAGATCAAAGGAGAACATTCAGTTTAGAGATGATGTTGAGGTAGAAGATGCTAAAGAGGAAGAGGAGGTACAAGACATGATTGCAGAAGAAGCAACTCAACCAGAGAATAGCACGTCAAAAGCAGCTGAAGCTACGAGAAACGCTACCCCTATCCCCTTTCCACATCTTGCAAGGAAATCCAGGAAGCAGATGGAGTTCGATCCCAAAATGGTAGAAATCTTCAAAAAGGTTGAAGTAACTATTCCCATTTTTGATGCCATTCAGCAAGTACCTAAATATGCAAAATTTCTAAAAGATTTGTGCATAAATAAGGATAAAATTAATGAATTAGAAACTATTCCTTTAAGTAGCTCTATATCTGCTTTAATGGGTGATATACCAGAAAAATGTAGTGATCCAGGTCCATGCATGGTTACTTGTACTATTGATGGTATTCAAATTTTTGACTGCATGTGTGATTTGGGTGCATGTGTGATTATTATGCCATTATCTGTATATGATGCTTTGAGGCTCCTTCCCTTAAAAAGGTCAGCAACACGTTTTGTTTTGGCAGATAAAAGCATAATCTATGTAGTTGGAATTGCTGAGGACGTGCTCATGAGCATTAAGGGGCTGACCTTCCTTATTCACTTTTATATTTTGGAGATGCCCCCTAATGACTCAGGAAAACCTTCATCTATCCTACGTGGAAGACCATTTCTGAAAACTTCAAAATTTAAGCTAGACGCCTACTCAGGAACCTACTCTTTTGAGGTAGATGGCAGAACAGTAAGCTTCAATCTGGATGAAGCTATGAGACACCCACCGGAAGATCACTCCATCTTCCAGTGCGATACTATTGATGAGACAGTGGCTACAGTCCATCAGGAAGAAATAGAAGAGATGAACATGGAGCAAGAAGCAAGTGTGGGGAAGCCCGCTAGCTTCCTGAAGATGTCATACCACCACACATGGCTCCAGAAGATCAAGTGCTTAGCCAGGAGCAGAAAACAGAACTGAAGCCCCTTCCACCCCACCTCAAGTACGCATACCTTGAGGTTAATCAGAAGCTCCCAATCATCATTGCAAGGGAACTCACTTCCAAACAAGAGGAGCAGCTGCTTAGTATGCTGAGAAAACACAAGAAAGCAATTGGGTGGAACTTGGCAGATATAGTAGGCATCAGCCCCCCGCGTTTGTGAACACCAAATATTTTTAGAAGAGGGCGCAAGGCCTGTCCGTCAACCTCAAAGGCGGCTTAACCCCACTATTTTAGAGGTTGTCAAGAAGGAAGTGACCAGATTACTTGAAGCAGACATCATCTATCCCATCTCAGATAGTGAATAGGTCAGTCCGGTACAAGTGGTGCCCAAGAAATCTAGAGTCATAACAGTGGAGAATGAACATGGAGAGCTCATAGCAAAGAGAGTGCAGAACTCCTGGAGAGTCTGTATTGATTACAGACGCCTCAACTAGGCTACTCGCAAGGATCACTACCCGTTGCCTTTCATCGATCAGATGCTTGATTGCCTGTCAGGTAAATCACACTACTGTTTTCTAGATGGATATACTGGATAGTTTCAAATTCATATAGCTCCTGAGGATCAGAAGAAGACTAATTTTACATGTCCCTTTGGAACGTATGCATATAAGAGAATGCCTTTTGGCTTATGTAATGCACCAGTGATAAACCCCATTTGTAGGGTTTATCTTGTATTGATTTTAGAGGATTTTATCACCTTTTACCCACATTTATTCAATGAAATAGCATGGTTTTATAACTTCTCCTTTAATTGTGCTTAAGAGTGAAAACATGCTTTTTAGGTCTTAAAATAGCTAAATCTAATTCACCTTGATTCCATTAGATGCCTTGATATGTTTGTTAAGTGATTTAAGGTTTAGGAGGCAAAGATTGGATCAAGGGAATGAAGAAAGAAAGCATGAAAAGTTGGAGAACTCATGAAGAAATGAAAGAACCGGAAAGCTGTCAAGCCAAACTCTTCGCACTTAAACGACCATAACTTGAGCTACAGAGGTCCAAATGATACGGTTCGAATTGGGTTAGAAAGCTAACATCCGGGGCTTCGAAACGATATAAGATTTGCCATAGTTGCTACACGTATGGCAGTGCGCACGTGCATAGTACGTGCACGCGCCGTTGCTACCACCTGGTTTACTTAAAGCAAAACGTGGCCAGCGAATTCAAAAGCCTTATGGGCCCAATCCAACTCATTTCTAATGCTATTTAAGCCAAGGATTGAAGGGGGAATGAAGATACTCTCATACTTTAGATGTTAGTTAACATTAGTCATAGTTTAGTTCTAGAAGTAGTTTCTAGAGAGAGAAGCTCTCACTTCTCTCTAGAATTAGGATTAGGATTAGGATTAGTTCTTAGATCTAGATTTTAATTCATCTTCTTCTACATCTATCTTCTCAATTCCTTGTTGTTACATTCATTCTTCTTCCATTCTTTGGTTGTAATTTCCTTTATGTTGTTCTTGTATTTTGTTGTAGATCTAGTATTGTTGCTTCCACATTCTTTCAATTCAATAAGAGGTAATTCATAATAATTGTTCTTCTTTGCTTTTCTATTATTGATCTCTTGTTTTTGTAGTTATAGATTCCTTTAACTCTTGCATTTAATAATGTTTACTTCTATTGCACTTTATGTGTTTGTTGAAATGTCTCTTTTAGTTTTAGTGTAGATTTTGTTCCTCTTGGCCTAGGTAGAGTAATTAGTGACACTTGAGTTATCTAATTCCTTTGTTGATTGGTAATTGGAGAGATTGCTAATTGGTTTGGAGTGCACTAAAGCTAGTCTTTCCTTGGGAGTTGGCTAGGACTTGTGGCTCAAGTCAATTCATCCACTTGACTTTCCTTTATTTAGTAAGGGTTAACTAAGTGGTAGCAATGAACAATTCTCATCACAATTGAGGAGGATAACTAGGATAGGACTTCTAATTTTCATACCTTGCCAAGAGCCTTTTATAGTTGTTAGTTTACTTTCTTGCCATTTATCTTCCATGCCTCTTATCAAAACCCCAAAACAACTCAAACCAATAACAAGACACTTCATTACAATTCCTAGGGAGAACGAACCGAGGTTTGAATACTTCGGTTTATAAAATTAGGGGTTTGTTACTTGTGACAAACAATATTTTGTATGAAAGGATTTTTGATTGGTTTAGAAACTATACTTGCAACGAGAATTCATTTTTGAATTTCTAAACCGTCAAAAATCCAATCATCAAAATGGCGCCGTTGCCGGGGAGTTGCAATGGTGTTATGTTATTGGTTATTGTATATATGTGAATATTGTGAATATGTTTGCTTTTTGCTTCTTTGTTAATTTTTAGTTTGTTCTCTTTAATTGTTCCTATTTTTTTGTTTTTTTTTTCCCTCTCTTGCTATCATGAATTCTCATTTTGGCTATGAGTGTGATTACAATTATGTTGTAGGTGATGAGGACTATAATGAAGATGTGCATCAAGGATGGGATAACCAAAGGTGGGAGGAGCCATATGCTTATGATCAATCCTCATGGCAACAACCTCCACCAATGCACTATGAAGAAGAGCCATTCTTTGATGCATACCAATCCAATGGTTATGGTGAATCACCTTGTGACTTTCAAGAACCACCACCATATGCCTATGATCCATACCCTCAACATAACTCTCAACCATACTCACAAGCCCCTTCTTACCAACCAACTTTTGAGCCATATATGGAACCACCACAATATCAACCCTTTCAAGAGCCACCCCCTCCATATTATTATCAAGATGAACCACCTCCAATAAATGAACATTTTTAACCATAAGATGAATACTACTTTCCACCATAACCTCCCATGGAAGAATACTCATATCCATTGAACCAAGAGCCACATGATCCTAATTATATTATCCAAGAGGAACAAGAGTCAAGGGATCGTCTCAAGGAAGCATTGGATCAATTTCAAGCAACCATGGAGCACGTTGTGCAACAAGTGGAAAAAGTGGAGAATGTTTAACCACCCACTACAAGAAAAACACTCATTCAGCCACACTTTTTTTAGGCTACATTTAAAAAGCATAGCCTATTCTTAGAATAGGCTACGCTTTTCTCCGTGTTTCCTTTTTGTTGGAGAATAGGAAACACATTTGTGGGATCACTTGAAAAGCGTCGGAGCTTCCATGGGAACATAGAGTTGAAGAAAACCCCTCCAAGATGATTGAAATTGATGCTAGGGAGGAAAGTGCACACCTTCCAAGGCATACTCCATATGAAGACTTGGATGGGATAGAGCGAGGATTGAGTTTCCTTGGTGATGAAGATCAAGCATCAAGTCTTAGTGGTGAAGAATCCTTTGAACATGAAGAACCTTCTCCGGTTGGATTTGAAAGCGTTGAGGAGGTAAATTTTTCTCACCCTCCCTATTATGATTTGAGTAAAGGAAAAAGGTTTAGATAAAATTTTTGAACAAAGGATTGAGATTAAGAGATCTTGTGAAGAGGTGGAAGTCCGTAGAAATAGAAGAACGGGGGTTGGTTATGCTTTGTCAAGATCTCTGGAAGCATCTTTACCTAGGTTGCCATCTACACCTTCGTTTGAGTGGGTGAAATTCATTTCTATTAGCTTTATTATCCCACTTGAATATGGTTTGCTTGAAACGGATGGCCAACTTAGGGAAGTTTGTGGGATGAAGCATAAGCGGAAAAAGGTTTTGTGGTGGGCGTTGCAAATCAAGACTCATTATGGTTGATGCATCAAGCATGAGATATAAAGGTTAGAGTAGTGCTCAAATAGATGGGTCTAGGAGGATTGTTGGCCACTTCATAGAGAATTCACCTTACTCACCACCCGGTTGGACTAATAATGATGATCAACTTCAAGACGGGTGTGAAAATAAATTGTGGGATCCCGGATTAGAAAAAGAGGATCAACTTTGGGAGCCCCAAGCTTGTGAAGAACTCCATCAATACTTGGCTCAATCCATAAAGAATCTTGGGGCACAATGGAGAACCAAGCATTGGTGGGAGTTCCAAGATGAATATAAGCACAAGCCACCTTGATGAGGAGCTCCCCATAAGTCCAACTTAAGGACAATAAATAAAAGTGCTAGGTGGGAGGCACCCCACCATGGTAACATCTTTTCATTTTCTTTTTTTGTGAATAGTGTATAATTTAGTTGCTTTCATATTTTGTTTAGTTAGTTGAGTATATTTGGTAGTTTAGTATGGTAAATAAGGTTTTAGGGTGTTTTGGTAGCTGTTTGGAGGTTTGGAATGCTTGGATTGGTGCAACAACATAGAAAAATTTTTGAAAACAGAGCACCATCCACGCGTACGCGCATTCTGCACGTACGCGTGCATCTAGCATTTTCGACCATCCACGCGCACGCGCACTATACGCGTACGCGTGGATGCAAAATTTCACCTCCAGCCAAAAAACCCGAGAGTTAGGCCTGCACTGTGCAAACATTGGGCCTAAGGCACAAGTCTATGCACGCGTGCGCGCACCTGGCGCGTACGCGCACATGATCTTAAATTCGCAATGCACGCGCACGCATACTTTGCGCGCGCGTGTCGATTGCACGATCCACACTCCTGGTACTTTTACCAGAGAGTTGTGCCACTTTTGGGCCAACACTAAGCCTCCGGCCTAACTCGATGCACGCGTGCGCGCACCTAGCGCGTACGCGTCCTTCAACCAATTTGCCCATTGACACGTAAACGTGCATGAAGCACACGCGTCGGTAAAAAAAATAGAGTTTTTTCTCCCCTTCCATTTTATTTTGCTTTTCACATTCGCATACTTCTACTCTTCCCGTTTTCATATAGTTTTTGTAGCATGTTTTCGTTTTTTTAGTCATTTTAATAATGGTGTTGCATCTTCCTACTCAATTGTTGAGGATTCCTTGCATTATTTTGGTGCCTCTTGATATGCCATTTTCTCTTATTGTTTCCTCCTCTACATGTTGTAGCTACCATGTAGTAGGGAATCATACTCTTATTTGGCATTAGCCCCCGCCTATGTTCTAATTGCCTTGATATCTTTGTTATAGGCTTAATTTTCTTTCTTTCTTTCCTTTTGGGTTGGCCACCAATACAGAAGACAAGGAAAGTTTCTAAATGGGGCAACAAACAAGTCATCCGCACAACCTTTTGAAGGAGCTCATCAATTGTAGCAACCCGTCCACATTGCTCTTCTTTGCATGCACTGAGGACGGTGCAATCTTCAAGTGTGGGGAGGTCGTCGACCGATCTCCATGGGTAACAATTTCCTTTTCAACACCAAATTTTTATTTTCTTTGTTAGATTAGCTATTGCATTTGCATGATAGGTTGCATTTTAGTTAGAATTTGTACATATTTTACTACCTTCTTCTTATTAGGACTACTTGGTTAGGGTGATGATTTCTTTCCCAAGAAACTGTTTTAGGACACCCTACCAATTTGAAAAAAAATACTTTGTGGAACTTGCTTGAAAGAATGTATTTTGGAACATGGTTTTTGAGCTAAGAACACAAGCTTGCGAGATTCGAGCCTAATGGTGTGGTTACATCTTATAACCACTCATTTTCCTTCTTGTGTGCATTATTCTCTTTCTATGATTGTAATCTTTGATTTGTTTGATTCTTTATGTCCATTATTTTATGTATTCATGCATTTATATGATTGAGGCCATCATTTCATTTAGCTTACTTACCCAAAAAGGCCTTACCTTTTATCATCCATTGTTAGCCAATTTGAGCCTACGCTTAACCCACTTTGTTCTTAATTTAGCACATTACAAGCCTTAAAGCGAAAAACAATAAATGTCCTTAATTTGGATCTTTGATTGGCTTAGGCTAGTGTGTGTGAGTATCATTCAAGTGGGGGAACCTTGGGACATTGGGTGAATAAAAGGGTAGTTTTGTATTATCAGTGTAAATATTGGGAATTGGGTACATACTCATATATTGATCAAATGTAAAACCTTATGCATTGATGCTCTTGTATATAAAAAAAATGAGAAAAAGAAAAGAAAAAAAAAACAATATGAAAAAGAAAAAAATATAGAAAAAGAAAGAAAAAGAAGAAAAAGAAAGAAATAAAAAAGGGGACAAAATACCCCAAAGTAAAGCTCAAATAAAAGTCAATGCATATGTGTTGTGAAATGAAAAGGGAATGCATGAGTATGTGGAAAAGTGAAGAATGGGTAGTTAGGTTAGAACTTAAGTGTATAGGATGTCATAGGTTAGGTGGGAAGTCTAAGCCTATCAAAGATTCAAACTTCAAGCTCACTTGACCAAATATGCATCCTACCTTAACCCTAGCCCCATTACAACCTAAAGAAAAGACCTCATGATAATTGTATGCGTGCATTGAATAATTGTTGATTGTTAGATGAAAAAAAAATCTTGAAAAGCATAATTAGGGGAGAATTGAGTGAATCAACCCCAAACACCGAGCGACTAGAGTGCAAACACTTCCAGTGAGGGTTCGATGCTCAATTCCTTGATTCCCGGCTTTCACGAGCGTTCTTCTTGCAAGTCTATGTGAACTTCATGTTTATACTTCAATTGGTAGGACTCATGAATTGTTATATGATCTTATGCCCTACTTGTGCATGTATGTCTTGGAGAATGATTTATTTTTTTTAACCAAGTAGGTAGAATCATTTTGCATTTAGTTGCATGCATATTGTTTCTTTGCTTTGAATAAGTGTCATATCCCTTATTTCATTCTTGGTTTAGCATGAGGACATGCTAAGGTTTAAGTGTGGGGAGGTTGATAAATCCCATTTGTAGGGTTTATCTTGTATTGATTTTAGAGGATTTTATCACCTTTTACCCACATTTATTCAATGAAATAGCATGGTTTTATAACTTCTCCTTTAATTGTGCTTAAGAGTGAAAACATGTTTTTTAGGTCTTAAAATAGCTAAATCTAATTCACCTTGATTCCATTAGATGCCTTGATATGTTTTTTAAGTGATTTAAGGTTTAGGAGGCAAAGATTGGATCAAGGGAATGAAGAAAAAGCATGTAAAGTTGGAGAACTCATGAGTTTAGGAGGCAAAGATTGGATCAAGGGAATGAAGAAAGAAGCATGAAAAGTTGGAGAACTCATGAAGAAATGAAAGAATCGGAAAGCTGTCAAGCCGACCTCTTCGCACTTAAATGACCATAACTTGAGCTACAGATGACCAAATGATGCGGTTCCAATTGGGTTAGAAAGCTAACATCCGGGGCTTCGAAACGATATAAGATTTGCCATAGTTGCTACACGTATGGTGGCGCGCACACGCATAGTACGTGCACGTGCCGTTGCTGCCACCTGGTTTACTTAAAGCAAAATGTGGCCAACGAATTCAAAAGCCTTGTGGGCCCAATCCAACTCATTTCTGATGCTATTTAAGCCAAGGATTGAAGGGGAAATGAACATACTCTCATACTTTAGATGTTAGTTACCATTAGTCATAGTTTAGTTTTAGAAGTAGTTTTTAGAGAGAGAAGCTCTCACTTCTCTCTAGAATTAGGATTAGGATTAGGATTAGTTCTTAGATCTAGATTTTAATTCATCTTTTACTTCTATTGCACTTTATGTGTTTGTTGAAATGTCTCTTTTAGTTTTAGTGTAGATTTTGTTCCTCTTGGCCTAGGTAGAGTAATTAGTGACACTTGAGTTATCTAATTCCTTTGTTGATTGGTAATTGGAGAGATTGCTAATTGGTTTGGAGTGCACTAAAGCTAGTCTTTCCTTGGGAGTTGGCTAGGACTTGTGGCTCAAGTCAATTCATCCACTTGACTTTCCTTTATTTAGTAAGGGTTAACTAAGTGGTAGCAATGAACAATTCTCATCACAATTAAGGAGGATAACTAGGATAGGACTTCTAATTTTCATACCTTGCCAAGAGCCTTTTATAGTTGTTAGTTTACTTTCTTGCCATTTATCTTTCATGCCTCTTATCAAAACCCCAAAAATAGCTCAACCAATAACAAAACACTTCATTACAATTCCTAGGGAGAACGAACCGAGGTTTGAATACTTCGGTTTATAAATTTAGGGGTTTGTTTTAGTGACAAACAACTTTTTGTCTGAAAGGATTATTGCTTGGTTTAGAGACTATACTTTACAACGAGATTTCATTAGTGAATTTCTAAACCGTCAAAAATCCAATCATCAACTAGCTACGTTTCAAAGGTGCATGATGAGTATTTTCGCAGACTTTCTAGAGAGCTGTATGGAAGATTTTATGGATGACTTTAATGTTTATGGTGATTCATTTGATCTTTTCTTGGATGGTTTAGCTAAGGTATTAGAAAGATGTGTTAGTTCAAACCTTGTATTAAACTTTGAGAAATGTCATTTTATGGTAAAACAAGGGATCGTTCTAGGACATGTTGTTTCTAAAGCTGGTATTTCAGTTGACCCAGCAAAGATAGATGTTATTTCTTGTCTACCTTACCCCTCTTCTGTGAGGGAGGTTCGTTCATTTCTTGGTCACGCAGGTTTCTACCAGCGATTCATCAAGGATTTCAGTAAGGTAGCACTGCCCCTCTCCAGACTGCTACAGAAAGATGTTGAGTTCGAGCTGAGTGCTGACTGCAAGTAAGCGTTCGATAAACTAAAGATTGTCTTGACCCAAGCCCCCATTGTGAGAGGACCTGACTGGAGTCAACCATTTGAGATAATGTGCGACACCTCCAACTATGTAGTAGGAGCGGCACTAGCTCAGCATGACGGTAAGGACCCTTTCGTTATTGCCTATGCATCTAAGACCTTAGACGCTGCTCAATCTAACTATACTACTACTGAAAAAGAGCTTTTAGCTATTGTTTTTGCTCTGGATAAATTCCAAGCCTATTTACTTGGTACTAAAGTAGTAGTTTATTCAGATCATGCAACTCTAAGGTATTTACTGTCTAAGAAGGAGTCTAAGCCAAGGCTGATACGTTGGATATTGTTGCTGCAAGAATTTTATTTAGAAATTAAGGATAGAAGTGGTTTGCAGAATTTAGTGGCTAACCATTTGAGTCACCTAGAGAACATTAAAAATGACACCACTTCTATTAATGATGCTTTTCCATTTGATAACTTGCATGCAATATCTGAAGTAGTTCCTTGTTTTGCACCTATAGCTAATTATTTGGTTAGTCGTACCTTCCCTCCTAATTTTACTAAACATCAGAGGGACAAGTTTAAAAGTGAGTCTAAATATTATATATAGGATGACCCATATTAATGGAGGTGTGGTACTAACCAAATAATTAGGAGATCTGTGTCAAAATCAGAATTTCAGCCCATTTTAGAAGCCTGCCACTCTTCAAAGAAAGGTGGTCATTTTGGTCCTCAAGGCACTCACTTTTGCAACAGGAGATTGACAGGCTTACTAAAGAAACATGGCATCATTCACAAGATAGCAACAGCCTACCATCCCCAGACGAATGGGCAAGCCGAGGTGTCTGATGAGCGGATATTTTATACACTTTTTGGGGGTAATTTCATGTAGATTTTAGTATGTTTTAGTTAGTTTTTAGTATAATTTTATTTATTTTTAGGCAAAATTCATATTTCTGGACACTACTATGAGTTTGTGTATTTTTCTGTAATTTCAGGTATTTTTTGGCTGAAATTGAGGGAGCTGAGCAAAAATCTGATTTAGGCTGAAAAAGGACTGCTGATGCTGTTGGATTCTGACCTCTCTGCACTCGGAATGGATTTTTTGGAGCTACAGGAGTCTAATTGGCGCGCTCTTAATTGATATGGACAGTAGACATCCAGGGCTTTCCAGCAATATATAATAGTCTATACTTTACACGAAGATAGATGACGTAAAACGGCGTTCAATGCCAGTTCCATGTTGCAGTCTGGCGTTCAATGCCAGAAACAAGTTGCAAGTTGGAGTCCAACGCCAGAAACAGGTTACAACCTTGCGTTCAACTCTAAAAACAGCTCAGGCACGTGAGAAGCTTAAGTCTCAGCCTCAGCACACACCAAGTGGGTCCCAGAAGTGGATTTCTGCACCAATTATCTTAGTTTACTCATTTTCTGTAAACCTAGGTTATTAGTTTAGTATTTAAACAACTTTTA
>NC_029772.3:48226466-48229577 GCF_000817695.3 Arachis duranensis | reverse complement strand
TCTCGATGAATTAATGCAATTATTTCTGTTTTCCATTCAAACATGCGTGTTCCTATCTAAGATGTTCATTCGCGCTTAACTATGGAGAAGGTGGTGATCTATGACACTCATCACCTTCCTTAATCCATGAACATGTGTCTGATAACCACCTCCGTTATACATCAGATTGAATGAGTATCTCTTAGATTCCTTAATTAGAATCTTCGTGGTATAAGCTAGAATTGATGGCGGCATTCATGAGAATCCGAAAAGTCTAAACCTTGTCTGTGATATTCCGAATAGGATTCTGGGATTGGATGACTGTGACGAGCTTCAAACTCGCGAGTGTTGGGTGTGATGACAAATGCAAAAGAATCAATGGATTCTATTCCGACATGATCGAGAACCAACAGCTGATTAGCCATGCTGTGACAGAGCATTTGGACCATTTTCACTGAGAGGATGGGAAGTAGCCATTGACAATGGTGACACCCTACATAGAGCTTGCCATGGAAGGAACTTTGCACTTTTGCATGAGAGAAAACATTATGTTATAGGAATTCAGAAGACAAAGCATCTCCAAAACTCCAACATATTCTCCATTATTGCACAACAAGTAATTATTTCACGCTCTTTTATTTTTTAGTAATTCAAACTGATAATTATAATTGATCTCCTGACTAAGAATAATAAAATAACCATAGTTTGCTTCAAGCCAACAATCTCCGTGGGATCGACCCTTACTCACGTAAGGTATTACTTGGACGACCCGATGCACTTACTGGTTAGTTGTGCAGATTGCAAAAGTGTGATTGCAATTTCGTGCACCAAGTTTTTGGCGCCGTTGCCGCGGATTGTTTGAGTTTGAACAACTAAAGGTTTATTCTGTTGCTTAGTTTAAGAATAAAGTATTGATGCTATAGAGTCATTAAATTTGAGTCCTTTAATTTTTATTTAAAAATTTTTCAAAAGTATTACTTTTCCTTATTAATTTTTAATTTTTTGTGAGTTAGTGTCTTGTTCTAAGTTTGGTGTCAATTGCATATTTTATATTTTTCTTTTAAATTTTTGAAGTTGTGTTCTTTGATCTTCAAGTTGTTCTTGTTTATTTTTCTTGTTTGATCTTTAGTTTTTCTTGCTTTGTGTCTTTTCTTGTTTTTCTTGTACTTTTCCAAAGCATTAGTCTTCCAAAAAAATATACCTCTTCAAAACAAGTGTTACCTTTACTGCCCAATTGGCTAGAGCGTTGGTCTATGTTCTTGGTAATTGGGTATCTTCTTTTTAAAACTTTTTTCAAAAATAAATTTTCTTTGATTGAATCTTGTGCCAAACTTTAAGTTTGGTGTTTTATTGTTAATCTTTTTATAATTTTCGATAATTTTATTGAAGTTTTCTAAAAATTTTAAGTTTGGTGTTCTTTCTTTTGTTCTTATTGTTCTTGTGAATCTTCAAAGTGTTCTTGAGTCTTCTTTGTGTTTTGATCTTAAAATTTTTAAATTTGGAGTTCCTTGGTGTTTTCCCTCCAAAATTTTCAAAAACAAGGAGTATTAGATCTAAAAATTTTAAGTCTTGTATCTTTTGTGTGTTTTTCTCTTTCATCATAAAATTCAAAAAAAAAAAATATCTTCTCTAACTATTTTTAAGCCACAATTTCGAATTTTTTTTATATAAAAATTCAGATTTCAATTTCAAAAATATCCTAATCACTTTCTCTCTCCTCATTTTTTTGAAAGTTTTCAAAAATAATAATAATAATAATAATAATTATTTTTATTTTTATTTTTATTTTTTTATTTCGGAAATTAATTTTTTTTATATAATAAAATAAATAAAATTTAAATCCACATTACTTCCTTTACTCCAACATGGACCTAAGTGGAAATGAACAGTCCAGAAGGACTCTGGGATCATATGCTAACCCCACTACTGCTTCATATGGGAGTAGTATCTGTATACCCTCCATCGGAGTTAGTAGTTTTGAGTTGAATCCTCAGCTCATCATCATGGTGCAGCAAAGTTGCCAGTATTTCGGTCTTCCACAGGAAGAACCTACAGAGTTTCTGGCACAATTTTTACAAATTGCTGACACAGTACATGATAAGGAGGTAGATCAGGATGTCTACAGGCTATTACTGTTCCCATTTGCTATAAAAGACCAAGCTAAGAGGTGGTTAAATAACCAACCTAAGGACAACATAAAGACATGGAAACAGCTGTCAGAAAAATTCCTGAATCACTATTTTCCTCCAAAATACACATGAGAAAGACAATAGAAGAAGCTCAAGAGCTCATTGATACAGTTGCCAGAAATCAGCATCTGTACCTAAGCAGTGAACCTTCCATGAAAGAAGAGATTAAAACAGTAACTACTGAACTGAGTCCTACAGAATAAGTTACTGAATTCAATCAGCAACTGGATTTTCTAACAAAACAGCTAGCCAAATTCAAGGAAATACTACAAGAAACAAGAATGGCTAACATGAATATGGAAGTACAGTTGAAGCAAACAGAACAGCAGTTATCAAAACAAATAACAGAAGAGTGCCAAGCAGTTCAATTAAGAAGTGGGAAAATATTAAATACCTCACTTCAAGATAGCAAGAAGCCAAGAAATGAGCAAACTAACTAAAATCCCTCTGAGGACAGTAAGAGCCCAGAGAGGAATAATTCTGGCACTCAAACACCAGAGAATGGGTGGAAAGCTGGCGTTGAATGCCTAAACCAGGCTCAGTCCTGGCATTCAACGCCAGAAACAAGCAAGGATTTGGCGTTGAACGCCCAAAGGGAGCACAGTTCTGGCGTTTAGATGCCAGAAACAAGTAAGGAGTTGGCGTCTAACGCCACTCTAGCTTCAACCCCTGGCATTCAAATGCCAGTGGGGGATCAGACACATACAAGTACTAATAATAACCCATCTAAAAAGGCTTCTCAACCCACATCTGTAGGCAATAAACCTGCAGCAACTAAGGTTGAGGAATACAAAGCCAAAATGCCTTATCCTCAGAAACTCCGCCAAGTGGAACAGGATAAGCAATTTGCCCGCTTTGCAGACTATCTCAGGACTCTTGAAATAAAGATTCCGTTTGCAGAGGCACTTGAGCAAATACCCTCTTATGCTAAGTTCATGAAAGA
>NC_029772.3:48224436-48226403 GCF_000817695.3 Arachis duranensis | reverse complement strand
ACTGAAGAATGCAGTGCAGTCATTCTGAAAAGTTTACATGAGAAGCTCAAAGATCCCGGAAGCTTTATGATACCATGCACATTAGAGGGTACTTGTACCAAGCAAGCTCTATGTGATCTTGGGGCAAGTATCAACCTAATACCTGCATCTACTATCAAAAAGCTTGGTTTGACTGAAGAAGTCAAACCAACTCGGATATGTCTCCAACTTGCTGATGGCTCCATTAAATACCCATCAGGCGTGATTGAAGACATGATTGTCAAGGTTGGGACATTTGCCTTTCCTACTAACTTTGTGGTGCTGGAAATGGAGGAGCACAAGAGTGCAACTCTCATTCTAAGAAGACCTTTCCTAGCAACTGGCCGAACCCTTATTGATGTCCAAAAAGGGAAAGTAACCCTGAGAGTCAATGAAGATGAGTTCAAGTTGAATGTTGTCAAAGCTATGCAGCATCCAGACACTCCAAATGACTGCATGAGCATTGATATTATTGACTCTCTGGTAAAAGAGATCAATATGACTGAGAGTCTCGAATCAGAACAGGAGGATATCTTTAAAGATGTTCAGCCTAATCTAGAGGAATCAGAGAGAATAATAGAACCTCTGAAAATCCCTCAGGAAGAGGAGAAACCTCCTAAACCTGAGCTCAAACCATTACCACCATCCTTGAAATATGCATTTATGAGAGAAGGTGATACCTTTCCTGTAATCATAAGCTCTACCTTAGAGCCACAGGAAGAGGAAGCACTAATTCAAGTGCTAAAGACACACAAGACAGCTCTTGGATGGTCCATCAGTGATCTTAAGGGCATTAGCCCAGCCAGATGCATGCACAAGATCTTATTGGAGGGTGACACTAAGCCAGTGGTTCAACCACAAAGGCGGCTGAATCCAGCCATGAAGGAAGTGGTGCAGAAGGAGGTCACTAAATTACTAGAGACTGGGATTATTTATCCTATTTCTGATAGCCCCTGGGTAAGCCCCGTCCAAGTCATCCCTAAGAAGCGTGGCATGACAGTGGTTCATAATGAAAAAAATGAACTCGTTCCTACAAGAACAGTTACAGGGTGGCGTATGTGTATTGATTACAGAAGGCTTAATACAGCTACCAAAAAGGATCATTTTCCTTTACCATTCATAGACCAGATGCTAGAAAGACTAGCAGGTCATGAATACTACTGCTTCCTGGATGGATATTCAGGTTATAATCAAATTGTAGTAGATTCCCAGGATCAAGAGAGAACAGCATTCACATGTCCATCTGGAGCATTTGCATACAGAAGGATGCCATTTGGTCTGTGCAATGCACCTGCAATCTTTCAAAGGTGCATGCTCTCAATTTTCTCTGATATGGTGGAAAAATTTCTGGAAGTCTTCAATGATTGACTTTTCAGTATTTAGAGACTCATTCAGCTCCTGTCTTGACCATCTAGCACTTGTTCTAAAGAGGTGCCAAGAGACTAACCTGGTTTTAAATTGGGAGAAATGTCACTTTATGGTGACTGAAGGAAATCTCAGTTAGGCAGATTAAATAGTTTTGGGTTTCGAAAATTAGTAAATAAATAGAAAATAAAAGGGATAGAAATACTTATGTAAATTAATAGTGGGAATTTCAGATAAGTGTATGGAGATGCTGTGCTCCTCTTGAATCTCTACTTTCCTATTACAGTCATCCAATCCTTCCTACTCCTTTCCATGGCAAGCTGTATGTAGGGAATCACCGTTGTCAATGGCTACATCCCATCCTCTCAGTGAAAATGTTCCTATGCTCTGTCACAGCACGGCTAATCATCTGTCGGTTCTCAATCTGGTTGGAATAGAATCCCTTGATTCTTTTGCGCTTGTCATCACGCCCAGCCTTCAGGAGTTTGAAGCTCGTCACAGTCATTCAATCCCAGAATCCTACTCGGAATACCACAGACAAGGTTTAGACTTTCCGGATCCTCATGAATGCCGCCATCTATCTA
>NC_029772.3:48222214-48223539 GCF_000817695.3 Arachis duranensis | reverse complement strand
AATAATTAGATGAGCGGGACTTGTAGCTTTTTGCTTCTGAACAGTTTTGGCATCTCACTTTTTCCTTTGAAGTTCAGAATGATTGGCATCTATAGGAACTTAGAATTTTAGATAGTGTTATTGATTCTCCTAGTTCAGTACATTAATTCTTGAACACAGCTACTTTATGAGTCTTGGCCGTGACCCTAAGCACTTTGTTTTCCAGTATTACCACCGGATACATAAATGCCACAGACACATAACTGGGTGAACCTTTTCAGATTGTGACTCAACTTTGCTAAAGTCCCCAGTTAGAGGTGTCCAGAGTTCTTAGGCACACTCTTTTGCTTTAGAGGTGTCCAGAGTTCTTAAGCACACTCTTTTGCTTTGGATCATGACTTTAACCACTCAGTTTCAAGCTTTTTACTTGGACCTTCATGACACAGGCACATGGTTAGGGACAACTTCATTTAGCCGCTTAGGCCTGGATTTTATTTCCTTGGGCCCTCCTATCCATTGATGCTCAAAGCCTTGGATCCTTTTTACCCTTGCCTTTTGGTTTTAAGGGCTATTGGCTTTTTCTGCTTGCTTTTTCTTTTTTTTTCTTTCTATATTTTTTTTGCCATTTTTTTTCTTTTTTTTTTCACAAGCTTTCTTTTTCACTGCTTTTTCTTGCTTCAAGAATCAATTTCATGATTTTTCAGATCATCAATAACATTTCTCTTTGTTCATCATTCTTTCAAGAGCCAACAATTTTAACATTCATAAACAACAAGATCAAAAATATGTACTGTTCAAGCATTCATTCAGAAAACAAAAAGTATTGTTCTTTTGAATTAAAACATTTTTCATTTAAGAGAGGTGAAGGATTAATGGATTTTATTCATAGCTTTAAGACATAGTTGCTACATACTAATGATCATGAAGTAGAGACACAAAACATAGATAAAAATGAAAAACAGAAAAAATAAGAACAAGGAATGAATCCACCTTAGTGAGGGTGGCGCCTTTTTGAAGGACTAATGGTGCTTTTTGAGCTCCTGTATGTCTCTTCCTTGCCTCTGTTACATGATCCCTAGTGATTTTGGTGTTCTTATCCTTAGTTGCTTCCAATATTTGTGTGGAGGACAACTTATCCCCTGAGGTAACTCAGGGATCTCTTGATTTGCAGCCACATGTTCTACCACTGAGCTATGACGGCTTTATATGAGTCTTTCCATCTCCCAAGACTCAGAAGTGGAAGCTTTTGTCTTCCCTTTGAGGTTTCTCTGGCCTTAGGTGCCATTAATGGTAATGGAAAAGCAAAAAAGCTATGCTTTTACCACACCAAACTTAAAATATTGCTC
>NC_029772.3:48221709-48222081 GCF_000817695.3 Arachis duranensis | reverse complement strand
ACAGAAGTTGAATTGTAAAGGTAGGTGGGGTGTATGGGGAAGAGTGGGTTGATGTGAGGTGATTGGTGAAAGTTGTTGGGAAGTGTGACATGGGGAGTAGGAGAGTGTAATTAGGATTAGGAGAGTGTAATTAGGATTAGGAGGTAAGGTGGGAATATATTAGGTGGGGATCTTGTGGGGTCCACAGATCCTGAGGTGTCAAGGAATTCCATCCCTGCACCAGATAGGCATGTAAAATGCCTTTGCACACTATTCTGGCGTTTAAACGCCCATTGGTGCACGTTCTGGGCGTTCAACGCCCATGTAAAGCATGTTTCTGGCGTTGAACGCCAGTTTCATGCTTGTTACTGGCGTTCAGCGCCAGCTTTTCCT
>NC_029772.3:48219633-48221077 GCF_000817695.3 Arachis duranensis | reverse complement strand
AGCAAGGGAGGTTCACTTTCCCAAGTCTCATTACCAAACAACTTGGCATTCAGCTTCATGATAGCTCCTAAATATTGAGCAACTTGCTCTCCAGTCACATCTTCATCCTCTTCCGAGGAAGAATAGTCTTCAGAGCTCATGAATGGCAGAAGGAGATTTAATGGAATCTCTATGGTCTCTATATGAGCCTCAGATTCCTTTGGATCCTTAATGGGAAACTCCTTCTTACTTGAAGGACGTCCCAGGAGGTCTTCCTCATCAGGATTTTCGTCCTCCTCCTCCCTTGTGCATTCGGCCACATTGATCACATCAATGGCCTTGCACTCTCCTTTTGGATTCTCTTCTGTATTGCTTGGGAGAATACTGGGAGGAGTTTCAACAACTTTCTTACTCAGCTGGCCCACTTGTGTCTCCAAATTTCTGATGGAGGATCTTGTTTCATTCATGAAACTGAAAGTGGCCTTTGACAGATCAGAGACTATATTGGCTAAATTAGAAGTGTTTTATTCTGAATTCTCTGTCTGTTGCTGAGAAGATGATGGATATGGCTTGCTATTGCTCAGCCTATTGCGTCCACCATTGTTAAAGCCTTGTTGAGGCTTTTGTTGATCCTTCCATGAGAAATTTGGATGATTTCTCCATGATGAATTATGAGAAATTTCGATGATTTCTCCATGATGAGTTATAGGTGTTTCCATAAGGTTCACCCATGTAATTAACTTCTGCCATGGCAGGGTTCTCAGGATCATAAGCTTCTTCAGAAGCTGCCTCTTTAGCACTGTTGGATGCATGTTGCCATCCATTCAGACTTTGAGAGATCATGTTGACCTGCTGAGTCAACACTTTGTTCTGAGCCAATATGGCATTCAGAGTATCAATTTCAAGAACTCCTTTCTTCTGAGGTATCCCGTTATTCATGGAATTCCTTTCAGAAGTGTACATGAATTGGTTATTTGCAACCATGTCAATGAGTTCTTGAGCCTCTTCAGGCGTTTTCATCAGGTGAATAGATCCACCTGCAGAATGGTCCAGTGACATTTTCGAAAATTCAGAGAGACCATAATAGAATATATCTAATATGGTCCATTCTGAAAACATGTCAGATGGACACCTTTTGGTCAGCTGCTTGTATCTTTCCCAAGCTTCATAGAGGGATTCACCATCTTTTTGTTTGAAGGTTTGAACATCTACTCTTAGCTTGCTCAACTTTTGAGGAGGAAATAATTTATCTAAGAAGGCAGTGACCAGCTTATCCCAGGAGTCCAGGCTATCCTTAGGTTGTGAATCCAACCATATTCTAGCTCTATCTCTTACAGCAAAAGGGAAAAGCATGAGTCTGTAGACTTCAGGATCAACTCCATTTGTCTTTACAGTCTCACAGATATGCAAGAACTCAGTTAAAAACTGATAAGGATCTTCAGATGGAAGTCCATAAAACTTGCAG
>NC_029772.3:48217493-48218980 GCF_000817695.3 Arachis duranensis | reverse complement strand
AATTTTTGAAAAAGAGGTTAGTAATTTTCGAAAATTAAAGATAGGATAAGTTTAAAATTAAAATTTGAAACAAAAAGAATTTTTGAAAAAGAGATGAGATATTTTCGAAAATTAGAGAGGGAAAAGTAGTTAGATGGTTTTGAAAAAGATAAGAAACAAACAAAAAGTTAGTTAGTTGATTGAAAAAGATTTGAAATCAAATTTGAAAAAGATAAGAGGATAAGAAGTTAGATAAGATGTTTTGAAATCAAATTTTGAAAAAGATAAAATAAAAAGATAAGATTAAAAAGATAAGATTTTTAAGAAAAAGATATTTTGAAAAATATTTAATTTTTAAAATTACTTTAACTAACAAGAAACTACAAGATAAGATTCTAGAACTTAAAGATTGAACCTTTCTTAACAAGAAAGTAACAAACTTCAAATTTTTGAATCAATCACATTACTTGTTAGCTAATTTTCGAAACTTTGATTTAAAGATAAGAAAAAGATTTTGAAAATAATTTTAAAAAAAATTTCGAAAATTAATAAGAAAAAAGGAAAAGATTTAATTTTTGAAAAAGTTTTGAAAAGATAAGATTTTTAAAATTGAAATTTTGACTTGACTTGTAAGAAACAACTAAATTTAAAAATTTTTAACCAAGTCAACCCAAAATTTCGAAAATTTGGAGGAAAATAAGGAAAAGATATTTTTTTATTTTTGAATTTTTAATTATAAGAGAGAAAAACAACAAAAATACTCAATGCATTAAGTTTTTAGATCAAAACAATGAATGCATGCAAGAATGCTATGAATGTCAAGATGAACACCAAGAACACTTTGAAGATCATGATGAACATCAAGAACATAATTTTGAAAAAATTTTGATGCAAAGAAAACACGCAAGACACCAAACTTAGAAATCTTTAATGCATGGACTCTAACAAACAAAAAATGCATATGAAAAACAACAAACAATACAAAACAAGAAATCATCAAGATCAAACAAGAAGACTTGTCAAGAACAACTTGAAGATCATGAAGAACACTATGAATGCATGTCAAACAAGAAGACTTGTCAAGAACAACTTGAAGATCATGAAGAACAGTATGAATGCATGAAATTTTCGAAAAAATGCAAGAAAAATTTTTAAAGCATGCAATTGACACCAAACTTAAAAATTGACTCAAGACTCAAACAAGAAATATAAAATATTTTTGGTTTTTATGATTTTATGATTTTTTTTATATTTTTATTATTTTTTTTCGAAAATATTTTTGGAAAAACGAAAAATAAAAGAAAAATTTTTGAAAAAGATTTTTGAAAAGAAAATTACCTAATCTGAGCAACAAGATGAACCGTCAGTTGTCCATACTCGAACAATCCCCGGCAATGGCGCCAAAAACTTGGTGGACGAAATTGTGATTCAATTGTTATTCCATTTTTTAGAGAAGCTCACAACTCCGTTCAACTAACCAGCAAGTGTACTGGGTCGTCCAAGTAATA
>NC_029772.3:48216757-48217196 GCF_000817695.3 Arachis duranensis | reverse complement strand
TTTCTTATTACATTCATCCAATCCTTCCTACTTCATTCCATGGCAAGCTGTATGTAGGGCATCACCGTTGTCAATGGCTACATCCCATCCTCTCAGTGAAAATGTTCCTATGCTCTGTCACAGCACGGCTAATCATCTGTCGGTTCTCAATCAGGTTGGAATAGAATCCCTTGATTCTTTTGCGCTTGTCATCACGCCCAGCCTTCAGGAGTTTGAAGCTCGTCACAGTCATTCAATCCCAGAATCCTACTCGGAATATCACAGACAAGGTTTAGACTTTCCGGATCCTCATGAATGCCGCCATCTATCTAGCTTATACCACGAAGATTCTGTTGGGAAATCTAAGAGATATGCGTCCGGCCTAAGGTAGAACGGAAGTGGTTGTCAGTCACGCGCGTTCATAGGTGAGAATGATGATGAGTGTCACGGATCATCACAT
>NC_029772.3:48216281-48216680 GCF_000817695.3 Arachis duranensis | reverse complement strand
CTTGGAGTTGAACTCCAAGTTATAACGTGTTTTGGGCGTTCAACTCCGGATCATGACGTTTTTCTGGCGTTTAACTCCAGACAGCAGCATGTACTTGGCGTTCAACGCCAAGTTACGTCGTCAATTTCCGAATAAAGTATGGACTATTATATATTGCTGGAAAGCTCCGGATGTCTAATTTCCAACGCCATTGAGAGCGCGCCAATTGGAGTTCTGTAGCTCCAGAAAAGCAATTTCGAGTGCAGGGAGGTCAGATTCCAATAGCATCAGCAGTCCTTTTGTCAGCCTTTTTCAGAGTTTTGCTCAAGTCCCTCAATTTCAGCCAGAAATTACCTGAAATCACAGAAAAACACACAAACTCATAGTAAAGTCCAGAAATATAATTTTTGCCTAAAAACT
>NC_029772.3:48213107-48216217 GCF_000817695.3 Arachis duranensis | reverse complement strand
GTAGCAGATCACCTGTCCTGAATAGAGCCAGTAGAAGGGGCATCCCTCCCTCTTACTGAGATCTCTGAAAACTTTTCGGATGAGCAACTCTTTACCATCCAGGAAGTGCCATAGTTTGCAGACATTGTAAACTACAAGACAGTGAGGTTCATACACAAAGAGTACAGTAGGCAGCAATCAAAGAAATTGATCACAGATGCAAAGTACTATCTTTGGGATGAACCATATCTCTTCAAGAGATGTGCAGACGGAGTAATCCGTAGATGTGTGCCAAAAGAAGAAGCACAGAAGATCCTCTGGCACTGCCATGGATCACAGTATGGAGGACATTTTGGAAGTGAGCGAACAGCCACAAGAGTCCTCCAATGCGGCTTCTACTGGCCTACTCTCTATAAAGACTCCCAAGTGTTTGTACTTAACTATGACAGTTGCCAAAGATCTGGCAATCTGCCTCACAGTTATGCCATGCCTCAACAAGGGATCTTGGAGATTGAGTTGTTTGATGTATGGGGTATTGACTTCATGGGGCCTTTCCCACCATCATACTCAAACACTTATATTCTGGTGGCAGTGGATTATGTATCCAAATGGGTAGAAGCTATAACAACACCCACTAATGACACTAAGACAGTGCTGAAATTCCTCCAGAAACACATCTTCAGCAGATTTGGTATCCCTAGAGTATTGATTAGTGATGGGGGCACTCATTTCGGCAATCAACAGCTTTATTCTGCTTTGGTTCGTTATGGAGTTAGCCACAGGGTAGCCACTCTATATCATCCACAGACAAATGGGCAAGCTGAAGTCTTTAACAAAGAACTTAAAAGAATCCTGGAACGGACTGTAATTAACCGTAGAAGGGATTGGGCAAGAAGCTTGGATGATGCTCTATGGGCATATAGAACAGCATTCAAGACTCCCATAGGAACTTCTCCATACCATCTTGTGTATAGAAAAGCCTGTCACTTGCCAGTGGAACTGGAACATAAGGCCTATTGGGCAACCAGGTTCCTAAACATTGATTCCAAGTTAGCTGGAGAAAAATGTTTGGTCCAGTTAAATGAGCTAGAGGAATTCAGACTCAATGCTTTCGAAAATGCAAAAATTTACAAGGAGAAAGCAAAAACATGGCATGATAAGAAACTGTCATCCAGAGTCTTTGAGCCAGGGCAGAAAGATCTGCTATTTAATTCTAGGCTCAGAGTATTCCCTGGGAAATTGAAATCCCGGTAGAGAGGACCATATGTGATTACAAGTGTGTCACCATATGGATACGTAGAGCTTCAGGATAATGATTCGAACAAAAAGTTCATTGTTAATGGACAGAGAGTCAAACATTATCTTGAAAGCAATTTTGAGCAAAAATGCTCAAAACTGAGACTTGATTAAAGCTCAGTAATAGTCCAGCTAAAGACAATAATGAAGCGCTTGCTGGGAGGCAACCCAGCCATTTACAAAATTTATTTGTTAATTAATTGATTTTTATAGGTATATGTCAATTATCTTCAAGGTAAAATAGCAATTGCTTGAGTTCACAGAGTTATAGAAGGATTCAAAGGATAAAAATAGCAAAAAGAAGTTCACTGGTGCGAAAACACCAGTAAGAGCTGTTTTGGGCGTTCAACGCCAGAAAGAAGCATCTTCTGGGCGTTGAACGCCAGAAAGAAGCACCTTCTGGGCATTGAATGCCAGAAAGAAGCACCTTTTGGGCATTCAACGCCAGATTTACAGTGTCTTAGGCGTTCAGAAAAACGCCCAGTGACAAAGGAGTTCCTGGCGTTCAATGCCAGAAAGAAGCAACAGCTGGGCGTTGAACGCCCAGGAGAAGCTGCACATGGGCGTTTGGTGCGAAATTGTGAACAATACTTTTCACAACTCTCATAATCCCCGGTCATGAACCCCAAAAACTTGGTGTTCAATACCATGGCATTACACAACTTCGCACAACTAACCAGCAAGTGCACTGGGTCGTCCAAGTAATAAACCTTACGCGAGTAAGGGTCGATCCCACGGAGATTGTTAGTATGAAGCAAGCTATGGTCATCTTGTACACCCTGTCACGGCACGGCTATCTATCTGTCGGTTCTCGATCAGGCCGGAATAGAATCTAGTGATTCTTTTGCGTCTGTCACTAACGCCCAGTAGGTTACAGGTTTGAAGCACGTCACAGTCATTCAGTCATTGAATCCTACTTAGAATACCACAGACAAGGTTAGACCTTCTGGATTCTCTTGAATGCCGCCATCAGTTCTAGCCTATACCACGAAGACTCTGATCTCACAGAATGGTTGGCTCGGTTGTCAGGCGATCAACCATGCATCGTGCAATCAGGAATCCACGAGATATTCACCCAATCGAAGGTAAAACGGAGGTGGTTGTCAGTCACACGTTCATAGGTGAGAATGATGATGAGTGTCACGGATCATCACATTCATCAAGTTGAAGAAGAAGTGATATCTTAGAACAAGAACAAGCGGAATTGAATGGAAGAACAATAGTAATTGCATTAATACTCGAGGTACAGTAGAGCTCCACACCTTAATCTATGGTGTGTAGAAACTCCACCGTTGAAAATACATAAGTATAAGGTCTAGCATGGCCGTGAGGCCAGCCTCCCAATGATCTAAGAACTAGGTGTCCAAAGATGATCTAGAGATCTAGAGTGATCAAAAAGATACAATAGTAAAAGGTCCTACTTATAAAGAACTAGTAGCCTAGGGTGTACAGAGATGAGTAAATGACATAAAAATCTACTTCCGGGCCCACTTGGTGTGTGTTTGGGCTGAGCAATGAAGCATTTTCGTGTAGAGACTCCTCTTGGAGTTAAACGCCAGCTTTTATGCCAGTTTGGGCGTTTAACTCCCATCTTGGTGCCAGTTCCGGCGTTTAACGCTGGAATTCCTGAGGGTGACTTTGAACGCCGGTTTGGGCCATCAAATCTTGGGCAAAGTATGGACTATCATATATTGCTGGAAAGCCCAGGATGTCTACTTTCCAACGCCGTTGAGAGCGCGCCAATTAGGCTTCTGTAGCTCCGGAAAATCCACTTCGAGTGCAGGGAGGTCAGAATCCAACAGCATCTGCAGTCCTTTTTAGTCTCTGAATCAGAT
>NC_029772.3:48211920-48212864 GCF_000817695.3 Arachis duranensis | reverse complement strand
ATCCAGTATTACCACCGGATACATACATGCCACAGACACATAATTGGGTGAACCTTTTCAGATTGTGACTCAGCTTTGCTAGAGTCCCCAACTAGAGGTGTCCAGGGTTCTTAAGCACACTCTTATTGCCTTGGATCACAACTTTATTTCTTTCTTTTTCTCTTTTTTTTTCGGATTTTTTTTTTTGAATAGAAATGCTTTTTCTTGCTTCAAGAATCATTTTTATGATTTTTCAGATCCTCAGTAACATGTTTCCTTTTTCATCATTCTTTCAAGAGCCAACATTCATGAACTACAAATTCAAAAGACATATGCACTGTTTAAGCATACATTCAGAAAATAAGAGTATTGCCACCACATCAAAATAATCAAACTGTTATAAAATTCAAAATTCATGCAATTCTTTTCCTTTTCAATTAAGCACAAAATTTTTTTATTTAAGAAAGGTGATGGATTCATAGGACATTTATAACTTTAAGGCATAGACACTAAGACACTAATGATCATAAGACACAAACATGGACAAACATAAGCATTAATTTTCGAAAAAAAAAAAACAGAAAAATAAAGAACAAGGAAATTAAGGAATGGGTCCACCTTAGTGATGGCGGCTCTTTCTTCCTCTTGAAGATCCTATGGAGTGCTTGAGCTCCTCAATGTCTCTTCCTTGTCTTTGTTGCTCCTCTCTCATGATTCTTTGATCTTCTATAATTTCATGGAGGATGATGGAGTGTTCTTGGTGCTCCACCCTTAGTTGTCCCATGTTGGAACTCAATTCTCCTAGGGAGGTGTTTAGTTGCTCCCAATAGTTTTATGGAGGAAAATGCATCCCTTGAGGTATCTCAGGGATCTCATGATAAGTGGGGTCTCTTGTGTGCTCCATCCTCTTCTTAGTGATGGGCTTGTCCTCATCAATGGGGGTGTCTCCCTCTATGTCAACTCCC
>NC_029772.3:48210887-48211608 GCF_000817695.3 Arachis duranensis | reverse complement strand
CTCTCTTCCATTGGGCGCCCTCTTCACATATGACTGTGAGGACTTGGTCCAACCTTTGATCAAAGTTGACCTTTCTAGTGTAAGGATGTTCATCTCCTTGCATCATGGGCAAGTTGAATGCCAACCTTACACTTTCCGGACTAAAATCAAAGTATTTCTCCCGAACCATAGTAAGATAATTCTTTGGATTCGGGTTCACACTTTGATCATGGTTCTTAGTGATCCATGCATTGGCATAGAACTCTTGAACCATTAAGATTCTGACTTGTTGAATGGGATTGGTGAGAACTTCCCAACATCTTCTTCGAATCTCATGTCGGGTCTCCAGATACTCATTCCTTTTGAGCATGAAAGGGACCTCAGAGATCACATTCTTCTTGGCCACAACTTCATAGAAGTGGTTCTGATGGACATTTGAGATGAATCTTTCCATCTCTCATGACTCGGAGGTGGAAGCTTTTGCCTTCTCTTTCCTCTTTCTAGAGGTTTTTCTGACCTTAGGTGCCATAAATGGTTATGGAAAAACAAAAAGCAATGCTTTTACCACCATGGTTATGGAAAAATAAAAAGCAATGCTTTTACCACACCAAACTTAAAATGTTTGCTCGTCCTCGAGCAAAAGAAGAAAGAAGAGAGTAGTAGAAGTAGAAATGAGGAAGAAGGGAATGGCTTTGTGTTCGGCCAAAGGGGGGAGAAGTGGTGTTTAGGTTGTGTGAAAATG
>NC_029772.3:48210300-48210641 GCF_000817695.3 Arachis duranensis | reverse complement strand
GAAGAAGAGAGAGAGAGTGGTAGGGTAGGTGGGGATCCTGTGGGGTCCACAGATCCTGAGATGTCAAGGAAAAGTCATCCCTGCACCAAATGGCAAGCAAAATCTCGTTTTGTGCCAATTCTGGCGTTAAACGTCGGGCTGGTGCCCAGTTCTGGCGTTTAACGCCAGCTTCTTGCCCATTTCTGGCGTTTAACGCCAGTCTGGTGCCCCTTTCTGGCGTTAAACGCCCAGAATGGTGCCACACTGGGCGTTAAACGCCCATCTGCTAGCCTTACTGGCGTTTAAACGCCAGCAAGATCTTCCTCCAGGGTGTGCTGTTTTTCTTTCTGTTTTTGCTTTTT
>NC_029772.3:48209105-48210288 GCF_000817695.3 Arachis duranensis | reverse complement strand
TCCTCCAGGGTGTGCTGTTTTTCTTCCTGTTTTTCATTCTGTTTTTGCTTTTTTCATTAATTTTGTGACTTCTCATGATCATCAACCTACAAAAAAAAGATAAAATAACAAAAGAAAAATAGTTAATCATAAAACATTGGGTTGCCTCCCAACAAGCGCTTCTTTAATGTCAGTAGCTTGACAGAGGACTCTCATGGAGCCTCACAGATACTCAGAGCCATGTTGGAACCTCTCAACACCAAACTTAGAGTTTGAATGTGGGGGTTCAACACCAAACTTAGAGTTTGGTTGTGGCCTTCCAACACCAAACTTAGAGTTTGACTGTGGGGGCTCTGTTTGGCTCTGTTTTGAGGGAAGCTCTTCATGCTTCCTCTCCATGATGATAGAGGGATATCCTTGGGCCTTAAATACCAAAGATTCTTCATTCACTTGAATGATCAACTCTCCTCTATCAACATCAATCACAGCCTTTGCTGTGGCTAGGAAGGGTCTGCCAAGGATGATGGATTCATCCATGCACTTCCCAGTCTCAAGGACTATGAAATCAGTAGGGATGTAATGGTTTTCAACTTTAACCAGAACATCCTCTACAAGTCCATGGGCTTGTTTTCTTGAGTTGTCTGCCATCTCTAGTGAGATTTTTGCAGCATACACCTCAAAGATCCCTAACTTCTCCATTACAGAGAGAGGCATGAGGTTTACACTTGACCCTAAGTCACACAGGGCCTTCTTGAAGGTCATGGTGCCTATGGTACAAGGTATTGAAAACTTCCCAGGATCCTGCCTCTTTTGGGGCAGTTTCTGCCTAGACAAGTCATCTAGTTCTTTGGTTAGCAAAGGGGGTTCATCCTCCCAAGTCTCATTTCCAAATAACTTGTCATTCAACTTCATGATTGCTCCAAGGTATTTAGCAACTTGCTCCTCAGTGACATACTCATCCTCTTCAGAGGAAGAATACTCATCAGAGCTCATGAACGGCAGAAGTAAGTCCAATGGAATCTCTATGGTCTCAGTTTGAGCCTCAGATTCTCACGGTTCCTCATTGGGGAACTCATTGGAGGTCAGTGGACGCCTAGTGAGGCCTTCCTCAGTGGCGTTCACTGCCTCTTCTTGCTCCCAAAATTCGGCCATGTTGATGGCCTTGCACTCTCCTTTTGGATTTTCTTCTGTATTGCTTGGAAGA
>NC_029772.3:48199632-48204982 GCF_000817695.3 Arachis duranensis | reverse complement strand
TCACAGAAAAACACACAAACTCATAGTAAAGTCCAGAAAAGTGAATTTTAACTAAAAACTAATAAAAATATACTAAAAACTAACTATATCATACCAAAAACATACTAAAAACAATGCCAAAAAGCGTACAAATTATCCGCTCATCAGCGTTAAATGCCCAAAACATGCATGTTTGGGCGTCTAACGCCAGGATGGTGGGGAGGAGGTAAATTCGTTTTTACTTCACAATTTTTTAAATTTTTTACGTTTCAAATCATGATTTCTTGCATAAACATGTACAAACTCTCATCCTTCAATTCCAAAAATTTTAATCCTAATTTCTAAAATCCCTTTTTCAAAAATATCAAATGTATCTTAATCCATAAACACAAATCTTTTTCCAATCCAATCCAACTCTTTATCAAATCTTTTTCAACTCATCATATCTTTTGAATTTTGAAATTGCCTCTCCCTCTATTCCTCTCATTTCCTTTCTTTTGCTTGAGGACAAGCAAACCTCTAAGTTTGGTGTGATTTTACATGATCAATGAGCTAAAACTCATCAAGATCATGGCACCTAAGGGAACAGGAAGAGCAAGGATGTGACTTGAAGGAACTGAAGCGTCAGAAATTATCTCTTGAAGGATCAAGCACCCCACATACTAGAGGAACACCCACTTCCCAAAATAAAGGTTGTTGAGTCCTAATCTTTGCCTTAACTCTGTGATAACTGTTCTTATTATGAATTTACCTTAGAAGCTACATATTAGTAATAGTAATTAGTATCTCTATTTTGACTTTATTTCCAATTACGTTATAATTTATTTTTCTCATCATCATCAAACATGAATAAAATAGTAGATTTTTAGAATAAAGAGACAATTTAATTTTTTTTCGAGTTCTTAATAAGGAAAATTCTAATTATTTATATGTGGGGGCAATACTTTTTGTCTTCTAAATGAATGCTTGACCAGTGCATATTTTTTATATTGAATTTTATGAATGTTAAAATTGTTGGCTCCTGAAAGAATGATGAACAAGAGAAATGTTATTGATAATCTGAAAAATCATGAAATTAATTCTTGAAGTAAGAAAAAGCAGTGAAAAACAAGCTTGCGAAAAAAAAAGAAAAGCAAAAGAGGTAGAAAAAGCCAATAGCCCTTTAAACCAAAAGGCAAGGGTGAAAAGGATCCAAGGCTTTGAGCATCAATGGATAGGAGGGCCCAAGGAAATAAATCCAGGCTTAAGCGGCTAAATCAAGATGTCACTAACCATGTGCTTGTGGCATGCAGGTCCAAGTGAAAGGCTTGAGACTGAGTGGTTAAAGTCGTGATACAAAGCAAAAGAGTGTGCTTAAGAACTCTGGACACCTCTAATTGGGGACTCTAGCAAATCTAAGTCACAATCTAAAAAGGTTCACCTAGTTATGTGTCTCTGGCATTTATGTATCCGGTGGTAATACTGGAAAACAAAGTGCTTAGGGCCACGGCCAAGACTCATAAAGTATCTGTGTTCAAGAATCAACATACTAAACTAGGAGAATCAATAATACTATCTGAATTCTGAGTTCCTATGGATGCCAATCATTCTGAATTTCAAAGGATAAAGTGAGATGCCAAAACTGTTCAGAAGTAAAAAGCTACTAGCCCCGCTCATCTAATTAGAATCTGAGCTTCACTTAAAACTCTGAGATATTATTGCTTCTCAAATTCTTTTTATCCTATTTTATTTATCTAGTTGCTTGGGGACAAGCAACAGTTTAAGTTTGGTGTTGTGATGAGCAGATATTTTATACGCTTTTTTAGGGTAATTTCATGTAGATTTTAGTATGTTTTAGTTAGTTTTTAGTATAATTTTATTTATTTTTAGGAAAAATTCATATTTCTGGACTCTACTATAAGTTTGTGTGTTTTTCTGTAATTTCAGGTATTTTTTGGCTGAAATTGAGGGAGCTGAGCAAAAATCTGATTTAGGCTGAAAAAAGGACTGCTGATGCTGTTGGATTCTGACCTCTCTGCACTCGGAATGGATTTTTTAGAGCTACAGGAATCCAATTGGCGCGCTCTTAATTGTTTTGGAAAGTAGACATCCAGGGATTTTCAGCAATATATAATAGTCTATACTTTACACGAAGATAGACGACGTAAAATGGCGTTCAACGCCAGTTCTATGTTGCAGTCTGGCGTTCAGCGCCAGAAATAGGTTGCAAGTTGAAGTTCAAGGCCAGAAACAGGTTACAATTTAACCTAGCGTTCAACTCCAAAAATAGTCCAGGCACGTGAGAAGCTTAAGTCTCAGCCCCAGCACACACCAAGTGGGCCCCATAAGTGGATTTCTGCACCAATTATCTTAGTTTACTCATTTTTTGTAAACCTAGGTTATTAGTTTAGTATTTAAACAACTTTTAGAGACTTATTTTGGATCTCATGACATTTTTAGATCTGAATTTTATACTCTTTGACGGCATGAGTCTCTAAACTCCATTGTTGGGGGGTGAGGAGCTTTGCAGCATCTCGATGAATTAATGCAATTATTTATGTTTTTTCCATTCAAACATGCGTGTTCCTATCTAAGATGTTCATTCGTGCTTAACTATGGAGAATGTGGTGATCCGTGACATTCATCACCTTCCTCAATCCATGAATGTGTGTCTGACAACCACCTCTGTTATACATCAGATTGAATGAGTATCTCTTAGATTCCTTAATCAGAATCTTTGTGGTATAAGCTAGAATTGATGGCGGCATTCATGAGAATCCGAAAAGTCTAAACCTTGTTTGTGGTATTCCGAGTAGGATTCTGGGATTGGATGACTGTGACAAGCTTCAAACTCGCGAGTGTTGGGCGTGATGACAAACGCAAAAGAATCAATGGATTCTATTCTGACATGATCGAGAACCAACAGCTGATTAGCCGTGCTGTGATAGAGCATTTGGACCATTTTCACTGAGAGGATGGGAAGTAGCCATTGACAACAGTGACACCCAACATAGAGCTTTCCATGGAAGGAACTTTTCACTTTTGCATGAGAGGAAACATTATGTTACAGGAATTCAGAAGACAAAGCATCTCCAAAACTCCAACATATTCTCCATTATTGCACAACAAGTAATTATTTCACGCTCTTTTATTTTTTAGTAATTCAAACTGATAATTATAATTGATCTCCTGACTAAGAATAATAAAATAACCATAGCTTGCTTCAAGCCAACAATCTCCGTGGGATCGACCCTTACTCACGTAAGGTATTACTTGGACGACCCAGTGCACTTGCTGGTTGTGCGGATTGCAAAAGTGTGATTGCAATTTCGTGCACCAGTGTCTAACAGAGAGATAAAGCGCATATTGCAGAAGATAGTCAAACCTCACCGGAAGGACTGGAGCACCAAACTTGTTGATGCGTTCTGGGCCTACCGGATAGCATACAAGACACCAATCGGAATAAGTCCCTTCCGCTTAGTCTACGGAAAGGCGTGCCACCTCCCAGTGGAGATAGAACACAAAGCTTTCTGAGCAGTACGAGAATGTAACATGGGATTTGAGAAAGCCGGAGCTGAGAGAAAGTTGCAATTACAGGAGCTAAAATGCCTTCATCTAGAAGCTTATGAGAATTCCAAGCTATACAAGGAAAAGGTGAGGGCTGTACATGACAAGAATATAAAGCGCAGGGAGTTCAGACTTGGTGAGTTAGTTCTCCTCTACAACTCTAGGTTGAGACTCATGCCAGGCAAGCTAAGATCTAGATGGGAAGGCCCCTATAGGGTGGAAAAGGCTAAACCTTATGGCATTTTTCATCTACGCCATCCCTCAAGCAACAATATCCTCAAGGTTAATGGTCACCGCCTAAAGCTTTACCATGGTGAAAAGATGAAGGACAACTAGGAACTGGAGATCTTCCTTTTGGAAGATCCATCTTCAGCAGACGACTGAGCTGGTAGACCATCCAACTTAAGGACGTTAAAGCAAAGTGTTAGGTGGGAGACAACCCACCATGGTATGATCGTTCCCTTCTCTCTTTTCTAGCTTTAGTTACTGACTCTTCTCACCTTCACTACTTACATCTGCATTCTGCATTTACATCTCATAAATTGCATGGAAAAAAAGAGAAAAAAAATTGAACAAAAAGTTCCGTGGAAACAGTGCAAAAGTGTGCCAAGTGCACAAGCTTCACCATGCGTACGTATAGCCTACGCGTACGCGTCATCTGAAAATTTGGCAACTCATGCGTACGCGTCAATGACACGCACGCGTGACCTTGTAAATTCGACGTAAAAGGTGTATTGGCCAAAAGTTGGGCTGGTTTAGTGCTGGCACTGTGCCAAAGGCACAAATTGCATCATGTGCACGCGTCCCTGACGTGTGCGCGCCGCTTCCAAACTATATGCTTCCACGCGTGCGCGTGCCTGATGCGCACGCGTCATATGGCATTTTGGCACACATCCCAATTCAAACAGAGGGTTGTGCGAGAGCCACGTTGCCCTCGCACTAGTAGCACGAAACATGGTCACGCGTACGCGTGACCGACGCTCACGCGTCACCTCCCTCTCTACGCATCCCACGCGTACGCGTCATGCGCGCAACATCACCTGAACCCTACGCAGCCCTGTTTTCTTTTCTTATCTTTTCCAATCCTTATTTCGTTCTTCTTCTTTCTTCTTCTTTCTTCTTCTTCTTCTTCTTCTTCTTCTTCTTCTTCTTCTTCTTCTTCTTCCTTTACTCTTTTCTTCTTCTTTTCTTTTCCCTCATATTATCCCATTCTCACATTCTCAATCATCTCTCTTTATCACCACCTTCTCAAGGTTCTTTCTTTTTATTTCCCCTCTATTCTTCTCCTTAAGTATTTATTTATTTTTGCATTACTCTAATTGGTGTTAGAAACTTAT
The DNA here is from genome assembly GCF_000817695.3 of Arachis duranensis. NCBI lineage: Eukaryota > Viridiplantae > Streptophyta > Magnoliopsida > Fabales > Fabaceae > Arachis > Arachis duranensis. The sequence continues at coordinate 48,200,120 of NC_029772.3, read as the reverse complement.
TTGGGTGATTGATGAATGGATTTTTGACGGCTTAGAATTTCACAAATGAATTCTCGTTGCAAGTATAGTTTCTAAACCAACAATAATCCTTTCATACAAAAGATTGTTTGTCACAAGTAACAAACCCCTAATTTTATAAACCAAAGTATTCAAACCTCAGGTCGTTCTCCCTAGGAATTACAATAAAGTGCCTTATTATTGGTTAGAAATGTGTTTTGGGGTTTTGGATAAGAAGCATGAAAAGTAAATGGCAATGAAAATAAACTAACAACTATAAAAGGCTCTTGGCAAGGTATGAAAATTAGAAGTCCTATCCTAGTTATCCTTCTCAATTGTGATGAGAATTGTTCATTGCTACCTCTTAGTTAACCCTTACTAAATAAAGGAAAGTCAAGTGGATGAATTGACTTGAGCCACAAGTCCTAGCCAACTCCCAAGGAAAGACTAGCTTTAGTGCACTCCAAACCAATTAGCAATCTCTCCAATTA
>NC_029772.3:48194603-48199487 GCF_000817695.3 Arachis duranensis | reverse complement strand
TAGAGAGAAGTGAGAGCTTCTCTCTCTAGAAACTACTTCTAGAACTAAACTATGACTAATGGTAACTAGCTTGTAAAGTATGAGAGTATGATCATTCCCCCTTCAATCCTTGGCTTAAATAGCATCAGAAATGAGTTGGATTGGGCCCACAAGGCTTCTAAAATCGCTGGCCACGTTTTGCTTTAAGTGAACCAGGTGGCAGCAACGGCGCGTGCACGTACTATGCGCGTGCGCGCCACCATACGTATAGCAACTATGGCAAATATTATATCGTTTCGAAGCCCCAGATGTTAGCTTTCTAACCCAACTGGAACCGCATCATTTGGACCTCTGTAGCTCAAGTTATGATCATTTAAGTGTGAAGAGGTCGGCTTGACAGCTTTCCGGTTCTTTCATTTCTTCATGAGTTCTCCAACTTTTCATGCTTCTTTCTTCATTCTCTTGATCCAATGTTTGCTTCCTAAACCTTAAATCACTTAACAAACATATCAAGGCATCTAATGGATTCAAGGAGAATTAGATTTATCTATTTTAAGTCCTAAAAAGCATGTTTTCACTCTTAAGCACAATTAAAGGAGAATATACAAAACCATGCTATTTCAATGAATAAATGTGGGTAAAAGGTTATAAAATCCCCTAAAATCAATACAAGATAAACCCTACAAATGGGGTTTGTCAACCTCCCCACACTTAAACCAAGCATGTCCTCATGCTTAAACCAAGAATGAAGTAAGGGCATGGCATTTATTCAATGGAAACTAACTAAATGCAATCTACCTATATGCAACTATCTAAATGAATGCAATTGCTTGGTCAAAATAAATAAATTTCCAAGAAGCATATATGCACAAGGGCTAAGGACTGGCAAGTCTAATCCACAATTGAATTGAGCTATTAAATATTTTTACAAACTTGCATGAAAGGAGATGATCATAGGTGGAAACATGTAATTGAGCATCAAACCCTCATCGGAAGTGTTTGCACTCTATTCGCTCAAGTGCTTAGGGTTGGTTCTCTCAATTCTCCCCTAATAATGCTTTCCAAGATTTGTTTTTCTTCTAACAATCAACATATATTTCATGCATGCATACAAGTATCATGAGGTCTTTTCTTTGGTTGTAATGGGGCTAGGGTCAAGGTATGATGCATATATGGTTAAGTGAGCTTGAAATTTGAATCTTTGATAATTAAGTTCTAACCTAACTACCCATTTTTCACTTTTTCACATACTCATGTATCCCTTTTCATTTCACAACATATGCATTGAGTTTTATTGGACCTTGCTTTGGGGCATTTTGTCCCCTTTTATTACTTTCTTTTTCTTCTTTTTTTTTTCTTTCTTTTTCTATTTTTTTCTTTTTCTTTTCCATATTATTTTTACTTTTTTTTTCTTTTCTTTTTTTTTCTTTTGTTTTTCTCAATTTTTTTCTTTCTTTATACAAGAACCTCAATGCATAAGGTTTTACATTTGATCAATACATGAGTATGTACCCAATTCCCAATATTTCCAATAATAATACAAAACTACCCTTTTATTCACCCAATGTCCCAAGATTCCCACACTTGAATGATACTCACACACACTAGCCTAAGCTAATCAAAGATCCAAATTAAGGACTTGTATTATTTTTCGCTTTAGGCTTGTAATGTGCTAAATTAAGAACAAGTGGGTTAATCGTAGGCTCAAATTTGGCTAACAAAGGAAGATAAAAGGTAAGGCTATTTGGGTAAGTGAGCTAATGAAATGATGGCCTCAATCATATAAATGCATGAATACACAAAATAATGGGCATAAAGAATCAAACAAATCAAAGATTACAATTATAGAAAGAGAATAATGCACACAAGAAGGAAAATAAGTGGTTATAGGATGTAACCACACCATTAGGCTCAAATCTCACTTGCTTGTGTTCTTAGCTCAAAAAAACATGATCCACAAGATATATAATTCAAGCAAGCTTAATGAAAAATTTTCACTCAAATCAATTGAGGTGCCCTATAGATAGAAATCCTTGAAAAATTTCATTATTTTGACTAAGCTTATTGTGTATATATATGCAAAAAAAAAATAAGAAAATGAAACAAAAATCCTAAAATCCTAGAATGAAATGCAAAAGTATTGGGATTAGAAATTTGTCACCCAAAATCGCCAACTGGTCAGACGTCCTCCCCACACTTAAAAGTTTGCACCGTCCTCGGTGCATTGAAGGATGAGCAAGGGGGTACGGCGACTCTCCGAGTTGCTGTGTGTTCTTAGTCTTGCTTCCATGTTTGCTTGTGGTGTATTTGTCATGAAATACAAAAATATAACACCATAAGGTAGGGTAATATAAAATCAAGGAAGCATAATTGTTGGAATGAGGTAAATCACTAAAATTGAGTGAGTGAATTGGTGTGACATTAAGAAATATTAGGTGTGTGAATTCTAAATTGCGCGGTTTAGAACACACATTAGCCTAAAAGTTATATCACAAAAGAAGCATGCACTTTACTTATCCTAGTGTGCTTGAGATGCTTTAAGTAAACTTGTAAGGTAAAACAAGCATTAAAGAGGCATGAAAGCATTCAAGTCAAACACATATGGATGCATAGAATCAATAATTACAATGCATTAAGATAAATGCACATCATCCTTCAAGAGGTTGCCTAGTCGAGGAAAAGGATTCAAATCACATGATGGCTAGCTACAACATGCAATTCAAAAGAGTTATAAGCTCGAAGGCAATTCTCATCACTTGGTATTTTTCAAAAGGTAAGCATGAAAAAACTCAAAACCAAGTAGTAAAATATAACCTCAACCATAGAATCCAACAAAGATTATCTAAAAACGTTCATGCTAAAATAGCATTTAGGCAATAAGGAGGCAACAATATGGAGTAAACAAAGTCAATAATCCAACACTTGTAATGAAAAGAGAGAAAATAAAATGAAAACCAAACTAAAACTAACTAAAATAAATGGTTATCCATGGTGTTTGGAAGTGTTGGATGAGGGGTAGAAGGAGGAAAGAGGAAAGGAGAAGGAAAGAAATGGAAAAAGGAGGGGAAAAGAAATGGATGGAAGAAAGGACATCCACGCGTACGTACGCATGGCGCATGCGTCGATGGCTTATTTCGAGAGTAACGCGTACGCGTCATGTGCGCGAGCGCGCAAATAGGTTTGTGCCTCAGGCTCAATTTCCGCACAGTGCAGGCCTAACTCTCGGATCAAGGTATGGAAGGTGGAACTTCTCAATCCACGCGTACGCATGCATGGCGCGCTCGCGTGGATGGTCCAAAACGCTTGATGCACGCGTACGCACGTAGTGCGCGTACGCGTGGATGGTGCTCTGTTTTTTCAAAAATTTTTGCTATGTTTTTGCACCAATCCAAGCATTCCAAACCTCCAATCAGCTACCAAAATACCATAAAACCTTATTTAACATACTAAACTACCAAATATACTCAACTAACTAAACAAAACACGAAATTAAACTAATTTTACCAATATTTACAAAAAGAGAAAATGAAAAGAAGTTACCATGGTGGGTTGTCTCCCACCTAGCACTTTTGTTTATTGTCCTTAAGTTGGACTTATGGGGAGCTTCTCATCAAGGTGGCTTGTGCTTGTGTTCATCTTGGAACTCCCACCAATGCTTGGTTCTCCATTGTGCCCCAAGATTTCTTATGGATTGAGCCAAGTGTTGATAGAGTTCTTCACAAGCTTGGGGCTCCCAAAGTTGATCCTCTTCTTGTGATCCGGGGTCCCACACTTTATTTTCACACCCGTCTTGAAGTTGATCATTGTTATTAGTCCATCCGGGTGGTGAACAAGATGAATTCTCTATGAAGTGCCCAACAATCCTCCTAGACCCATCTATTTGAGCACTACTCCAACCTTTATATCTCATGTTTGATGCATCAACCACAATGAGCCTTGATTTACAACGCCAACCACGAAACATCTTCCGCTTACGCTTCATCCCACAAAGCATCCTAAGTTGACCATCCGTTTCAAGCAAGCCATACTCAAGTGGGACAATAAAGCTAATAGAAATGAACTTTACCCACTAAAGTGAAGGAGTAGATGACAACCTAGGCAAAGATGCTTTCAACGATCTTGACAAAGCGTATTCCACTCCCATCCTTCTATTTCTAAGGACTTTCACCTCTTCACAAGATTTCTCTAATTCAATCCTTTGTTCATCAATACTATCTAAGCCTTTTCCCTTAATCAAACTATAATTGGGAGGGTGAAAGAAGTTTACCTCCACAACATGTTCAAATGCACCGGGAGAAGGTTCTTCAAGTTCAAAGGATTCTCCACCCCTAGGACTTGATGCTTGCTCTTCATTGCCATGGAAACTCAATTCTTGCTCTATCCCATCCAAGTCTTCATATGGAATATGCCTTGGAAGGTGTGCACTTTCCTCCCTAGCATCAATTTCAATCATCTTGGGGGGGGTTTTCTTCAACTCTATGTTCCCATGGAGGCTCCACATCTCCTAAGTCCTCTACCACTTCTTCCTTGTCTTCAACAATTAAAGCTTCCCCCAATTGTTCCAATACAAAGCAACTTCCTTCATTTCCCACCGGAGTTTCCAATCTCTCCTTCATGTTATGCCCTTCTTGAGCCATGGGAGTTCCTTGAGTGTTCAAGCATTGGGAGGCTAATTGATTTGTTACCGCATCCAAGGCGGCTGATGAGCGGATAATTTATACGCTTTTTGGCATTGTTTTTAGTATGCTTTTAGTATATTTTAGTTAGTTTTTATTATATTTTTATTAGTTTTTATTTAAAATTTACTTTTCTAGACTTTACTATGAGTTTGTGTGTTTTTCTGTGATTTCAGGTATTTTCTGGTTGAAATTGAGGGTCCTGAGCAAAAATCTGATTCAGAGATTG
>NC_029772.3:48193749-48194435 GCF_000817695.3 Arachis duranensis | reverse complement strand
GCGGATGACACTTTACACGTTTCTTTGTGTACCTTCTACGGCATGAGTCTCTAAACCCCATGGTTGGGGATGAGGAGCTCTGTTGTGTCTTGATGGATTAATGCAATTACTACTGTTTTTCATTCAATCACGCTTGCTTTTATTCTAAGATATCACTTGTTCCTAAACTTGATGAATGTGATGATCCATGACACTCATCATCATTCTCACCTATGAACGTGTGCCTGACAACCACCTCCGTTCTACCTTAGATTGAGTAGATATCTCTTGGATTCCTTAAACAGAATCTTTGTGGTATAAGCTAGAACTGATGGCGGCATTCAAGAGAATCCGGAAGGTCTAAACCTTGTCTGTGGTATTCTGAGTAGGATTCAATGATTGAATGACTGTGATGAGCTTCAAACTCCTGAAGGTTGGGCGTTAGTGACAGACGTAAAAGAATCACTGGATTCTATTCCAACCTGATTGAGAACCGACAGATGAATAGCCGTGCCGTGACAGGGTGCGTTGAACATTTTCACTGAGAGGATGGGAGGTAGCCATTGACAACAGTGAAACCCTACATACAGCTTGCCATGGAAGGAGCCTTGCGTGCTTGAAGAATAAGACAGTAGGAAAGCAGAGATTCAGAAGATAGAGCATCTCCAAAACCTCAACCTATTCTCCATTACTGCAAAACAAGTACT
>NC_029772.3:48168156-48193345 GCF_000817695.3 Arachis duranensis | reverse complement strand
TAATTTCATGCACCAGCGGCCATGAAATTTTGCACATCCCTTTTCATCTCTTCTTGCCCTTGAACAAGAACACCAAGGGTTTCATCCATTAGAGGTTGGGGTGGGTGGAAGGGTTCATCATTTTGGGGGAAGGGTTCATAGTAGGAAGATGGTTCTTCTTGGTAGAGTTGTGGTGGTTTAATATTTTCTACTCTTTCCACTTGTTGTACAACACACTCCATGGTTGCTTGAAATTGATCCAATGCTTCCTTGAGACGATCCCTTGACTCTTGTTCCTCTTGGATAATATGATTAGGATCATGTGGCTCTTGGATCAATGGGTATGAGTATTCTTCCATGAGAGGTTGTGGTGGAAAGTAGAATTCATCTTGTGGTTGAAAATTTTCATATATTGGAGGTGGTTAATTTTGGTAATAATATGGAGGGGGTAGCTCTTGAAAATGTTGATGTTGTGGTGGTTGCTCTATATGTGGTTCATATGGCTCATATGGTTGTTGGAATGGTGGATATGGATTAGGGTCATATGAAGGTGGTTGGTAAGAAGGGGCTTGTGAGTATGGTTGGGAGTTATGTTGAGGATATGGTTCATAGGCATATGGTGGTGGTTCTTGAAAGTCACAAGGTGATTCACCATAGCCATTGGATTGGTATGCATCATAGAATGGCTCTTCTTCATAGTGCATTGGTGGAGGAGGTTGTTGCCATAAATATTGATCATATGCATATGGCTCCTTCCACCTTTGATTGTTCCATCCTTGATACACATCTTCATTGTAATCTCCACTTCCTACAACATAGTTGTAATCACACTCATAGCCAAAATGAGAATTCATGGTAAAAAGAGAAAATAAAATTCAAAAGCTACTAGAAATCAAGAGAAACAAAATTCTACAACTAGCAAATGAAGCAAAAGGCAATATATTCACAATATTCACATATATACAATAACCAATAACACAACACCATTGCAACTCCCCGGCAACGGCGCCATTTTGATGAATGGATTTTTGACGGTTTAGAATTTCACAAATGAATTCTTGTTGCAAGTATAGTTTCTAAACCAACAATAATCCTTTCATACAAAAGATTGTTTGTCACAAGTAACAAACCCCTAATTTTATTAACCGAAGTATTCAAACCTCAGGTCGTCTCTTAAAGGAATTGCAGGGAAGTGTTCTTGTTATTGGTTATGAGTTGTATATTTTGGGGTTTTGGATTAAGAGACAAGAAAAGCAAATTGCAAAGGAGAGAAAATAGCAACTATAAAAGCTCTTGGCAAGGTATGAGAACTAGAAGTCCCATCCTCGTTATCTTCCTCAATTGTGACATCAATTATTCATTGCTCCCACTTAGTTAACCTCTAACTATGAAGGAAAGTCAAGTGGATGAATCAATTTGATTCCTCAAATCCTAATCAACTCCTAAAGGAAAGACTAGCTTTAGAGGCATTCAAATCAATTAGAAAGGTAGAAGTAGAAGAAAGCAAAGATTAAAACCTAGATCTAAGAACTAATTCTAATCCTAATTCTAGAGAGAAGAGAGAGCTTCTCTCTCTCTAGAAACTACTTCTAAAACTAAACTTAAACTAATGGTAACTAACCTTGTAAAGTATGAGAGTATGATCATTCCCCCTTCAATCCTTGGCTTAAATAGCATCAGAAATGAGTTGGATTGGGCCCACAAGCCTTCTAAAATCGCTGGCCACGTTTTGCTTTAAGTGAACCAAGTGGCAGCAACGGCATGTGCGCGTACTATGCACGTGCGCGCCACCATACGTGTAGCAACTATGGCAAATATTATATCGTTTCGAAGCCCCGGATGTTAGCTTTCTAACCCAACTGGAACCGCATCATTTGGACCTCTGTAGCTCAAGTTATGATTGTTTAAGTGTGAAGAGGTCGGCTTGACAGCTTTCCGGTTCTTTCATTTCTTCATGAGTTCTCCAACTTTTCATGCTTCTTTCTTCATTCTCTTGATCCAATCTTTGCCTCCTAAACCTTAAATCACTTAACAAACATATCATGGCATCTAATGGAATCAAGGAGAATTAGATTTAGCTATTTTAAGTCCTAAAAAGCATGTTTTCACTCTTAAGCACAATTAAAGGAGAATATACAAAACCATGCTATTTCATTGAATAAATGTGGGTAAAAGGTTATAAAATCCCCTAAAATCAATACAAGATAAACCTTACAAATGGGGTTTATTAGTGATTATTTTCTATATTTTCCTTATGGATTATTAAGGAGTTATTGACAATTATCACTAATTATTTTTGGGTTGCTTGTATGTTCAAATTTTATACTTTCAATAACATATTTACCATGCATGCTAAGTGTTTATGAAAAAGCCCGTATGGCATTGTGCAATTTTAAATTATTCTATTCTTCTACTCTAATGCCTGTTTTTCACAAAATCCCTTTCTATTTTTTATTGATTGAATATAATTGTCAATATAAATAGATTGTTAGTTTGAAACATTCGATAATCAAAATGGGCAATTAATGCTTGATCTATGCTACTCATGCCTTTGCCGGCATACCAGTAAACATCTTGCATTTAATTGCCTTCATCTTTTCTACTATATTTCCATTGATGTCCTAATTACATGAAGTCGCGACCATGTGTTAACAACATCCTTCTTTACCTTGGCAAGATTATCACTTGTAATGTGCTCTTCCTTGCTTTAACCATTAGGTTTAAATGTAACTTTTCTTTTCCCTTTTCAAGATGGCCACCAAGAAGGGTAAAGAGAAAGCTGTCCCCAAACCACCGGCAAAGAGAGGAACAAAACGAGCACTAGCCACGGAACCATCTTCAACAGCTATCAAGCCATCAACAAAGCGAGTAAAGAGGATCATCAAGGTCAATGAATCTGAAAAAGCCTTTCCAGCAAGGGACACTGCGCAGTTCACTAACCGCTACTGTGAGAAGATGTTCCCCATCCTGGCGGCAAGGAACTACAACAATGAGCACCTTCTTATCCTCCCTACCAACATTGCTGACCTGGTAGAGCCCCGCATTGTAAGAAACCAATAGGGATTCTTACCGAGACAGCCAAGGTAGGTCAATCTTTCTTGGGTAGTTGAATTCTACTCCAATTTTCACATGCCAAACTTGCAATCTGTCTATGTCCGTCAGAAGCAAGTCCCTATATCTAAAAGGGCCATTCAGCGAGCTTTAGATCTTTCTCCTGTCCCAGAAGGATTGGACGCATACCAAGAAGCCTCTCTCAAGCACCAAACATACCAATTTGACTGGGACGACGTCCTCAGAGTTGTAGCACAACCTAGCAGCAGATGGATTTATGGTTACCATCGATCCCGACCTAAGGGCATATTGGCTTCAGTACTTACCTTGGAAGCTCGGGTGTGAGCACAGATTATGTCCCACTATGTCTTTCTGAGCACTCACGAGTCCTCCTTCACTGCGGACATGGCCGTACTCATCTGGTGCATCCTGACAGACCAGCCCATCAATTTACCAAGACACATCCGGCAAGCCATGGGACACGTACAGATTGCGGGCAACATACTTTTTCCCGCCTTGGTTTCAGATTTGATCTCGGCAGCCGGAGTCCCCTATAGAGCTGGAGACACCAAGGCCATGCTTCCTTGGGATGATCAATATGTTTCGAGTGGGAAATACATCAGACCCACAGCAGCCACTACTACCCGGACTGAAAACCCGGCCAGAGATATCCCTTCTCCCTCCACATCACAAGCACGCTCAACAAATCCGCTACTCCTTCAAATACTACAGAGGTTGGATCACATGGAGCGTCGTAACAAGCGCCAATTCACATACCTGAAGGAACTGATTGTTGGCAACCACCCATCGGAAGAAGAACCAGACACTCCGAACTCCACTTCACCTACCAGCACCGGGAGCCCTGATGCACCCAACTGTGGAGATGATGTTACCAGCCCCCCTTTGTTCCTAACTGATGGCACCGAGGACGGTGCTAGGCTTTAAGTGTGGGGAGGTCGGTCAGTACCTGACGTCCGGAGGTAATCTTTCTTTCTTAACACCAATAGTTGTTTCTCTTCTTCTGTTAGATAGAATAGATTACATAGTAATAATTAGTTGCATGCATGTTCTACTTGGTTGAAAAATAATAAGTTCTTTTCAAAGACCCTATTTTTGAAAAGTTTCACTGATTCAAAATAAAACTCTATGTTAAACTTGTTTGATGATTGTAATTTGGAACATGGTTAGATCTAGAACACACAACCCGATGAGATTTTGAGCCTAATCGCATGGTTACACTATTTAACCATTATTTTTATTCTTGTGTGTTTTCTCTCCTCTATAATTGTAATCTATGGTTTATTCCAATCTATATGTCCATTGTTTAATGTATTCATGCATATGTATGATTGAGGCCATCAATTGTTATTAGCTCACTTTCCCAAATAACTTACCATTCTAATTACCTTTGATCACCCCTTTGAGCCTTTTATTTCCCTTTTGTTCTTTATATTACCACATCACTAGTCTTAAGCGAAAAAATAAGTAATTTTTTCAATTGAATCATTGGTTAGCTTATGATAGAGATTGTGTGTCAATCAAGTATGGGAAAAACTATGGAAACTTGGGTTAATAGGAATGTATGCTAATTGATAAATATTAAAAGCTTGAATGCCACTCATGCGAAATTATGAAAACCAATTGCATTGATGCTATAATGCTTTAAAAAAAATTGTATGTCTCAGTTTAATTTTAGGGGAAAGGAAGCACCCCAATGCTAAGTTAATAAAAAGATCAATGCATTTGATGTGGAATAAAAGAACATTTAAGTACATGAGTAGGAACAACATAAAAAGTGCGATTATGGGTATTTAGGCATGATTTTAAAAGCATAGGGAACGTATGTGTGTGTTAGGTGAGAACTTAGGATAATCAAGGATTCAATTTTCAGCTCACTTAGGCATTACAACCTTAAGAAAGACCTCATGATGTTTGCATGTGTGCATTAAATATTTGTTGATTGGTTAGATGCAGAACAAATTTTAGAAACCATGGATGGAGGAGACTAGAGTGGATTACCCTATACACCTGAGTGACTAGAGTGCATACAGCTCCTAGTGAGGGTTCAAGCTTGACTCTATGTTCCTGGCTTTCATAGGCTATCTTCTCACAAGTTTACTTACTTTTATTGTGAGATTTGGATTAGCGGAATTTAATTTCTGTTTGTCTTGGAAGACTTGTTTATTTTCTTAACTAAGTAGGCATAGACATTTCATTATATAGTTGCATTCATATGTATAGATTGCATTTTCATTTCATTGCATAAGTCCTATTGTCCCTATTCATTCTTTTTAGTTTCCTTGAGCTTAGCATGAGGACATGCTAATGTGTAAGTGTGGGGAGGTTGATAAATCGTTATTTTACGGTTTATCTTGTGCTCAATTAAGTGGTATTTATTAGATTCTTCCCACATTTATCCATGTAATTAGCATGTTATACATTTACCTGCCTGATCTAATACTATGATTGAAAACCTGCTTCCTAAGTCTTTAAATTGTTAGATTATAATCCCTCTCTATACCATTCGATGCCGTGATCTGTGTGTTCAGTGTTTTAGGCTATATAGGGCAAGAATGGCTTGGAGAACGGAAAGGAGGCTTGCAAAAATGGAAGGAACACAAAGAAACAATGAAGCTGACCAGCGAGATGTGACGTGCACACATGACCGACGTGTGCGCGTGATTTGGAGCAATTCATAGCGACGCGTATGCACACTTGACGCGTGCGTGTGATTAGCGCACAAGACGAGTGACGCGTACGCGTGACTGACGTGTACGCGTGACAAGGAGTTTTCACAAACGACGCGTACGCATGACCTACGCATACGCGTGACATACGCGACGTACAGTAGTCGCAGAAAATCGCTGGGGGTGATTTCGGGCCAGTTTTAGTCCCAGTTTTTGGCCCAAAAATACATATTAGAGCCAGGGGACAGCAGAGACTCAGGAGATGAACACATTCACATTCATTAGTTTTAGTTTTTTTTTTAGTTTTTGTATCTGGGAAGAGAGAGATCACTTCCTCCTCTAGGGTTCTTCACATTCATAGTTCTTAGCTCTATGCTTTCGATTTGGATATTGAGAAGATTGACTACCTCCGTGGAAGACCTCATCATTCTAGTTTGTTTCCTTACTTGTTACTTACTCTTCCATATCCTTAATCCTTATTTTGAGTTACAATTGGATTGTTTTTAGAATTTATTAATGCAAGATCTATTTTCACTTTTTAATTAATTCTCAGTTATTATTCAATTTATCATGCCTTCTCTCTATTTTCTTTTTATGCTTATGAACGTAGCGCTCATGTCAAGGGAGTAGACTCCCAACTTTACTTGGGAGTTGATTGAGAGGCGACCTTGAGTTGGGAATACTCAAGTGTTAATTCTAATTGGAAATTGTTGGCTGATTCTCTAATCTCTAACTCTAAATCTTCCTTCGGAGAGGATTAGGACTTGAGAATAGAGTTGATTAGCTAGTTACTTGACTTTCCTTTATTCAGTAAGGATAACTAAGTAGAACAACAACCCATCACTATTACACTTGGGAACATCCAACAAGGATAGAACTTCTGATTAATCTTCTCCCAGTCAAGGCCTTTTTATCATAATTAATTAAATCTTTTGTTAATTCTCTAGCTTTAATTATATTCTCCAACTCCAAACTTCCTAGAAACTTCCTAATCAATAAATAGCACTCTCTCTGCAACTCGTTGGGAGACGACTTGGGATTCATACTCCCAGTATTTTTATTCTTGTTTTATGACAACCCTTTTAAATTGATAAGCGGATTTTCGTCGGTTAAGAACTATACTTGCAATGCTACTTTCATTATAAATTCTTGATCGGCTAATTTCCGCCACGTCACCTTGGCAAGAGGATTGTGAGTCTCAAAGTAAAATATTAAAATTGCAAAGAATAGTGCAGAAGGATATTTGTTTGTGAATGAGAGAATGCTTATGAATTTGGGAAAGTAGTCAATGAATGAGATGTTAAAGGCTTTGGAGATGAAGAATGAGACTTAATCTTAAAAAAGTAGAAGAGCATGAATCAAAATAAAGAAAACATTTACATTACTAATCCATAAAATCAAACAAAGCTCCTAACCTTTAATAGAGGAGGTTTAGTTACTCATGGTAGAGAAGAAAACAACCTAAACTAATGAGATGAGGGATGTACGGATGCAGGGTCCACTCTTTTTCTCTGTGAACTTTGTTCACTTATTTAAATCATAACTTCCTAACATTTGAAATCTAAAAACTAATCTTATCTTCTTATCTTCAAAGAATAAGATAGCAACTTATTCAAAATTCAAAATAATAATTCAAATCTAATATAAAATTAAATCCTAATAACTAAATCTTATATTTCTAGAAGAAATTAATGCTAACTAATCATTTGAATCTTGAATGCCGGACTTAGATGGAGGGAGTTGGGCACCCAAATGGGCACTGGACTTGGAGGACAGGGCACCAGGCTTTAAGGCTCTGGAGTTGGGCGCTTATTCCTGGCGTTTGGCTTTACTATGCTGGCATTGGGGCTTAGCTTCCTGAAACTTGGTGCCAGCTTTGTGTCTCTTCCATTGGTAATGCACTTGTACTTTTTTAATTCTTTTATTTTGATTACCTAAGAATAAATTCTAAAAATGTAATCATTCTAAAATAACTCTAAATATATGATTAGTCATAAAAATTTCACTAAAACCATAAGAACTTTGATTTAAACCTAAGAATACTATTCAAAAAGAAACCTAAAAACAACTAAAGGTGCCTAGGCATCAAGCTTTTAATGATGAAGCTTTTTCGGTTTGTATTTCAAAGATATATATACCATTGGTTTAGGTTAGTTAGAAAAAAGATCAACAACTTTGATTGAAAAGAAATGAAGCGATTTTATTATCTTGAGAAGATAAAGTTTGGAATCCTGAAAGGTGTTGTCATAAAAGCTACTTATGAAAAGAAAGCATTTTCCAGAAAAATAAAAATATGAGCAAAAGAGGTTAGTGTTACTATTCTTCATTTTGCTTTTGTATTGTTCTTTTTCACTCTTCTTTATTACTGAAAATACTATGGGTTTGAAAAAGAAAAAAGCTCCTCTGAATAGCAGTGACTTATACGAGTGGGTTAATATTGATGTCAAAATTCATGGGTCATTGTTTATGGATAAGGCAAGTGTAGAAAAACTAGATAAGTTGAAAATAGTGAGAAGAGGGTCTGAAATTCGAGTAGAGTTGATACCATGTAGTAGGACGGAACAAGATTTTGATAGAAAAGAAGACTTTGAGTTCTTTTACATATATAGTTGCATGTTGTAGGAGTTACGAGTGAGATTGTCGTTCACTGGTTTTGAATGCTCAAGTCGCAACTTCATCTAAATGGATGGGGTTTTTTAAAGTGCTTTGAAATTTTAATAGAATTTTTGGAAGTAAAACCCTCGTTGGATGTATTTTTCACTATTTCTAGATAAGGGTGTTTACAAAGGAGTGTGGGTGAATTTGAATAGTTGTTATGGATGAAAAATTTTCAAATTATACAAATCTTCTTTTAAAGATTTTAAAGAGATGTTTATAAAAGTAAAATATATGGAAGAGGATTTTTCATTTTATGTTGATGAAAACCTTTGTGAAAAAATTCCACTTTACTGGTGTTTAGAGCCTCAGCATGTTTTGAGTCCCAAAGTAATTAGCTTTACATATGAATGTGTACTAGAATATTTAATAGAGGTGACCGAAAAAATAAGTTAATATTTGTTTCTGAATTGCTCTAATGGGAAGAAAATAAGAAAGCTATGATTAAATATCTAGATAAGGTTCTGTATACATGATATTTCTTTGACACATTTGTTTCATATGATTGTTTTAATATTTTTTGTTATATTTCTTGTATGTGAAAAAATTTTGGGTGTAACTGTTGCAGCTTAAGAAAGTTGAAAGGGAGGGTTCGTCCTTCAACCCGAGTAAAGTGGGATGGGGAGGGGGAAGTAATCCACAAAAAGAAAGCTATAGTTTTCAAAAGGATAGAAAAAAAATATATCGAGCTATGAAGGATGTAAATGAAGATGTTTATGACAAAGGAAAGGAGATTCCTTTAGAGGAACGAAATGCATTTGTAATCAATCAAGAGAAATTACATGGTTTCTTGAAAAAGGACGATGGATGCTCGTTATGGCATCATAATTTCTCCTTCATGGTGGTAGTTGATGAAGTATGTCTGATGAATCGATTTTTGTGTGGTCTAGAATTTCACAAATGAATTCTCATTGTAAAGTATAGTTTCCAAACCAACAATAATCTTTTTATGCAAAAATTTGGTTGTCACTAGTACAAACCCCTATAAAGGTAACCGAAGTATTCAAACCTTGGGTCGTTCTCCCTAGGAATTGCAAACAAATATTCTTGTTATTGGTTATGGAGTATGTTTTGGGGTTTTTGAGGTAAGAAACAAGAATTGTAAATTGCAAAGGAAATAAACTCACAATTAAGGAAGGCTCTTGGCAAGGTATGAAAACTAGAAGTTCCTATCCTAGCTCTCCTTATCAATTGTGATGAGAATTATTCATTGCTCCCACTTAGTTAACCCCTAACCATGGAGGAAAGTCAAGTGGATGAATTAACGTGAGTCCACAAGTCCTAGCCAACTCATAATAAAAGGCTTGCTTTAGTGGCATTCAAATCAATTAGCAACTTCTAATTTTCAATCAACAAGAGAGTTTGATAACTCAAGTGTCACTAATTACTCAACCAAAGCCAAGAGGAATAAAATTTAACTCATAACTAAAAGAGAAATTTCAACAACCACATAGTAGGCAATAAAGGTAAACAACATGAATTGTAAGAATTAAAAAGAGATCTAGCTACAAAGGCAAGAGATCAATAATAAGAAATCAAAACAATTATGAAACAACAAAGAACTTACCAGTTGTATTGAAGAAGAAATATAAATCTACAAAAGAATCCATAAGCTACAACTAACAATGCAAAGGAATTACAAGAGAAGTAGAATGCTACAACTACAAGGGAACAATTAGGGAAGGAAAAGGAAGATTAGGAGAGAAGAAGTAGTATATCTAGATCAAAACCTATTCCTAATTCTAGAGAGAAGAGAGAGCTTCTTTCTCTAGAAACTAACTCTAACTACTTCTAAAACTAAACTATGATTAAAGATGTTAATTTCCCTTCAATCCTTGGGTTAAATAGCATCAGAAATGAGCTGGATTGGGCCCAAAATGCTTTAGAAATCGCAGGCCACGAGTTGCACTTTGGTGAGTCACGTGCAACATCAATGCGTACACGTAAAGTGCACGTACGCATCTCTAGACGCGTGGCAACTATGGCAAATCTTATATCATTTTGAAGCCCCAGAGGTTAGCTTTTTAACGCAACTGGAACCACCTCATTTGGATCTCTGTAGCATAAGTTATGATCGATTAAGTGCGAAGAGGTCGGGCTTGACAACTTTGCAATTCCTTCATTTTTTCATGAGTTCTCCATTTCTACATGCTTTTTCTTCATTCCCTCAATAACAATCTTTGCCTCCTAAACCTGAAATCACTTAACAAATATATCAAGGTATCTAATGGAGTCAAGGTGAATTAAATTTGGCTATTTTAAGACCTATAAAGCATGTTTTCACATTCAAGCACAATTAAAGGAGAATCTACCAAACGATGCCATTTTCTTGGATAAATGTGGGAAAAGGTAATAAAACCCCCTAAAATCAATACAAGATAAACCCTAAAATGGGCTTTATCAACCTCCCCACACTTAAACCTTAGCATGTCTTCATGCTAAACCAAGAAGGACAAGGAAAGGGGTATGAACATTTATTCAATACAATCTATCTATATGCATCCTATCTAAATGAATGCAACTAAATGCAAAATGATCCTACCTTCTTAGTTAAAAGTGAATCAAACTCCAAGACATACATGCACAAGTAGCGCCAAGATCATATGACGATTTATGAATCCTACCAATTCAAATATCAAAATGAAGTTCAAAGAGACTTGCAAGAAGAACGCTCATGAAAGCGGGGAATCAAGGAATTGAGCATCGAACCCTCGCCAGAAGTGTTTGCACTCTAGTCGCTCAAGTGTATAGGGTTGATTCTCTCAATTCTCCCCTAATCATGCTTTCCAAGATTTGTTTTTCATCTAACAATCAACAATTATTCAATGCATGCATACATTCATCATGAGGTCTTTTCATAGGTTGTAATGGGGCTAGGGTTAAGGTTGGATCATATATGGTTAAGTGGGCTAAAATTTGAATCTTTGATTAACCTAGACTTTCCCAACTAACCTATATAATGACCTATACAATTTAAGTGCTAACCTAACTACCCATTCTTTTGTTTTACTCAATTTTTTTCTTTCTTTTTTTTGATGTACTTATATATAAAGGTACCAATGCATATGGTTTTACATTTAATTAATACATGAGTATGTATCCGATTCCCAATATTTACAACAAAAACAAAAACACTCCGTTTATTCCAACCAATGTCCCAAGTTTTCCCACACTTGAATGTTACTCACACACACTAGCTTAAGCTAATCAAAGATCCAAATAAGGACATTTATTTTTTTCCGCTTTAAGGCTTGTAATGTGCTAAATTAAAGAACAAGTGGGTTAATCGTAGGCTCAACGTTGGCTAACAAAGGTTGATAAAAAGGTAAGGCTATTTCGATAAGTGAGCTAATGAATTGATGGCCTCGATCATATAAGTGCATGAATACAAGGAATAATTGGACATAGAGAATTAAACAAATTGAAGATCACAATCATTGAAAGAGAACAATTACACACAAGAATGGAACATAAGTGGTTATAATATGTAACCACATCATTAGGCTCAAAACTCACAAGTTTGTGTTCTTAGCTCAAAAACCATGTTCCAAAATAAATTCTTTCAAGCAAGTTCAACAAAATTTTTCAAGTTGGTAGGGTGCCCTAAAACAGTTTCTTGGAAAGAAAATCATCACCCTAACCAAGTAGCCCTAATAAGAAAGAAGTAGTAAAAATATGTACAAATTCTAAATAACATGCAACCTATCATGCAATGCAACCACTAAAAACTAAGTGTTGGTGTTGAAAAGGAAATTATTACCCACGGAGATCGGTCGAATGACCTCTCCACACTTGAAGATTGCACCGTCCTTGATGCATGCAAAGAAGAGCAAGGTGGACGGGTTGCTACAACTGATGAGCTCCTTCAAAAGATTGTGCGGATGACTTTTTTGTTGCCCAATTTAGAAACTTTTCCTTTTTCTTTCTTTCTTGGTGGCTAACCTAAAAGGGAAGAAAAAGAAAGAAAATTAAGCCTACAACAAAGATATCAAACCAATAGAACATAGGCAGGAGCTAATTCCAAATAAGAGTAAGGTTCTTGCTACATGTCAGCTAAGTATGTGAGTGAGAAAACAATATAAGCTAAGGCATATCATTAAACTTGATGCAAGAGTAAAGTCAAAGTATGAAGTAAATGCCATGAAGATCATGTTGAGCATCAAGTTTAAACAAGAAAGAGTAGGTCATGAAAGACAATAGAAGTTCATGCCAATGCACAAAGGATGCAAGAATCATCTAAGGTTAAGCATTGACTTAAAAGTTTCATCAACCATGAATATCAAACAAGTCAAGAGGCACCAAAATAATGCAAGAAATTTTCAACAATTGAGTAGGAAAATTCCAACACTCTTATTAAAATAAGAAACTTAGAAAAGAAAATAACAACAAGCTATAAAAACAAAAGTAAAATGCAATGAGTAAAAGTATGCAAATGCAATAAGCAAAATGAAAGATGAGAGAAAAAAACTCTTTTTTTTAGATCTGGAAAAGGATAAAGTAAGAAAGGTAGAGACGAGGAAAAGAAAGGTAGGAAGGGAGAAAAAGGAAAGAAGAAAGAGAGGAGAATAAAGAAAAAAAAAGAGAAAAAAAGGGCGCGAGGCGACGCGGACGCGTCATCCACGCTTACACGTGGATGCGCAAATTAGTAGGGGGACGCGGAAGCGCCAAGTGCACCTAAGCATGGATGGGGTTGGACGCATGGACGCGTACGCGTGATGTGCGCGTCTGCATGGATCAAGAGTTGAGCCAGAGGCATAGTGTTGGCCCGGAGTTAGCACAACTCTCGGGTCCTATGTATAGGAACAGCGTCAGCATGTCAACGCGTACGCGCCATGTACGCGTGCGCGTCCCTTCCTTTAAGTGCATAGCTTAGTGTTTGCACAAGGTTGGCCTTACTTTTTAGAAGAATGTATGTGGGCTACATCCGAGTATGGACGCGCACGCGTACAACATGCGTACGCGTCCTTGCCCCTTTTTTTTCACACATACTAAAAACAGCTAATTAAAATCCTCCTAACACTACCTATAACTCAAAATCAGAAAAAAATGCAAAATTACAAAAATGTTTGGCTTTTTGAAGAGTTTTCAAATACAAGCAAGGAAACTTGCTTCACAAGCAACCAACAACCAAATTATTAAGATAGCTATATGAAGAGAAAAACTACCTACAATGGCAACTCAAATCACTTATTAATCAAGGCTATAAGAGGGTGGAAAGAGTTTACCATGGTGGGGTGTCTCCCACCTAGCACTTTTAGTTTAAGTCCTTAAGTTGGACATTTGGTGGAGTCCTTGCTAGGGTGGTTTATGCTTGAATTTATCCTTGAATCCCCACCAATGTTTGCATTTACAATGACCTCCGGGATCCCAAATTAAGTGTATAAGGCCTTCAAGGAAGCATAAGCAAGTGACAAGGCCCCAAAATTGATGATTGTCTATGTATATTCCGGGGTCCCATACTTTGTTTGTCAACCCCCTTTCTTCTTGATCTTCATGCATCCCATAGGGTGACAAACTTATTGAATTCTCTTTGTAACTCCTACTCATCATCCTAATTCCATTGACTTGAGTACCACTCCACCTTTGAATCCCAAAGTTTGAGTTTCTACCCACTATGTACCTTGATTCTTGTTGCCAACCAACATCCAACTCTATTCCACTTTCTAACCCACAAATATTTCTAAGTTGACCATCTGTTTCTAACAATGCATATTGATATCGTCCAAGGAAATTAAAGGATGAAATGATTACCCACTCAATTTGTAATTTGGATGGTGACTTGGCAAGGAAGATATCCAATGGTCTTGACATTGTAGGCTCCACTTCCTTTGGCTTCTCCTTGATGACTTCCATCTTTTGACAACTTCCTTCAACTTCCTCTTGTTTGCTAACTTCCTCTAACTCTTCATCATTGATCAAAACATGCATTGGAGGTTGTGCACATGTCTCCTCAACATCGATTTCACATCTCATGGAAGAAGCTTCAACAAGATCACCATTATCACTTGGTGTAGACTTGTCTTCAATGATGGAGTTTCCTTCTTGTTCAACCTCTCCAAGGTCTTCTTCCTCTTCTTCTTTGTCAACAATCTCCATCTCTTCCACTTGTTGCAAAGCACACTCCATTTCCTTGTTCTCAACTTGATACCTTAAAATCTCTCTCATACTCCTCGCTTCAGTTGTTTCTCCATAATCATTCGTGGAATTGATTTGCTTGTGGCATGAATCCTATGATTCCATCTTTTGACGGATGGTTGCTTGAAGCCGATCCATTTCTTCCTTGAGACGATCCTTTGATTCTTGTTTTGCTTTGCTAACAAAAGTAGGATCATATTGCTCTTGGATTGATGGACATGGATATTCTTCCATGGGGAGTTGTATTGGAAAGGAGAGTTCATCATGTGAGTGGAAAGGAGGTTCATCAAAGCTTGGAGGTTGGAAGGTGTTTTGGTTGTTGGTAGAAGGTGGAAGTATACGGGACATAAATTCTTGGAGGGTAGAGGTGAAACTAGTGAGTGAGGTTTGGAGCTCTTCTTGCTCTTGAGAAATGATACCAAGTGTATCATCCATGGGAACTTGGTTTGAAGGGTAAAGATGTTGGAGTGGTAGTGATTCAATGGTTACTTATTCATAGTTATCACAAGAATATGCATAGGGGAATATGGATTAAGATTTTGTGGAGGAAATTGGTGGAAATAGGATGTGGATTGAGAATATGGTGGTTGGAATGATGGTGTTTGAGGACTATGTTGAGAGTATGGTACATGGAATGATGGTGGTTGAGTGGCATAATCATGGTAAGAACCATCATATCCATTGGAATGATATGCATTATAGGAGGAATTACCATCATAGTAGCTTGAATGAGGAGGTTGCCATGATGATTGCTCATATGGATGTGACTCCCTTCTCAAATATTCATCTCTCCCATAATGTGAGCCATCATTCAAGTTTTCATCACCTACAACATAGTCATAACCATATCCGAAACCACAAGGACGAGAATTCATAGTAACAAATAAAAAAAACTAATAAAGTCCGAAAACTAACAAAACCTAACAAACAAGCAAAAGACAAACATATTCACAATATTCACATATATACAATAACCAATAACACAACACCATTGCAATTCCCCGGCAACGGTGCCATTTTTGATGAATGGATTTTTGTGTGGTTTAGAATTTTACAAATGAATTCTCGTTGTAAAGTATAGTTTCCAAACCAACAATAATCCTTTCAAGCAAAAATTTGGTTGTCACTAGTACAAACCCCTATAAAGATAACTGAAGTATTCAAACCTCGGGTCGTTCTCCCTAGGAATTGCAAACAAATGTTCTTGTTATTGGTTATGGAGTATGTTTTGGGGTTTTTGAGGTAAGAAACAAGAATTGTAAATTGCAAAGGAAATAAACTCACAATTAAGGAAGGCTCTTGGCAAGGTATGAAAACTAGAAGTTCCTATCCTAGCTCTCCTTATCAATTGTGATGAGAATTATTCATTGCTACCACTTAGTTAACCCCTAACCATAGAGGAAAGTCAAGTGGATGAATTAACGTGAGTCTACAAGTCCTAGCCAACTCATAATGAAAGGCTTGATTTAGTGGCATTTAAATTAATTAGCAATTTCTGATTGTCAATCAACAAGAGAGATTGATAACTCAAGTGTCACTAATTACTCAACCAAAGCCAAGAGGAATAAAAGCTAACTCATAATTAAAAGAGGCATTTTAACAAATACATAGTAGGCAATAAAGGTAAACAACATGAATTATAAGAATTAAAGAGAGATCTAGCTACAAAGGCAAGAGATCAATAATAAGAAATCAAAATAATTATGAAACAACAAAGAAGTTACCAATTGCATTGAAGAAGAAATACAGATCTACAAAAGAATCCATAAGCTACAACTAACAATGAAAAGGAATTATAAGAGAAGTAGAATGCTACAACTACAAGAGAACAATTAGGGAAGGAAAAGGAAGATTAGGAGAGAAGAAGAAGTAGTAGATCTAGATCTAAACCTATTCCTAATTCTAGAGAGAAGAGAGAGCTTCTCTCTCTAGAAACTAACTCTAACTACTTCTAAAACTAAACTATGACTAAAGATGTTGATTCTCCTTCGATCCTTGGATTAAATAGCATCAGAAATGAGCTGAATTGGACCCAAAATGCTTTAGAAATCACTGGCCACGAGTTGCACTTTGGTGAGTCACGTGCAACATCAATGCATATGCGTACAGTGCGCGTACGCCTCCTTAGACGAGTGGCAACTATGGTAAATCTTATATCATTTTGAAGTCTCAGATGTTAGCTTTCCAACGCAACTAGAACTGCCTCATTTGGACCTTTGTAGCTTAAGCTATGATCGATTAAGTGCAAAGAGGTCGGACTTGACAGCTTTGCAATTCCTTCATTTCTTCATGAGTTCTCCATTTCTACATGCTTTTTCTTCATTCCCTCAATTCTAATCTTTGCCTCTTAAACCTGAAATCACTTAACAAATATATCAAGGCATCTAATGGAGTCAAGGTGAATTAAATTTAGCTATTTTAAGACCTAGAAAGCATGTTTTCATATTCAAGCACAATTAAAGGAGAATCTACCAAACCATGCTATTTCCTTGGATAAATGTGGGAAAAGATAATAAA
Source organism: Arachis duranensis (assembly GCF_000817695.3). NCBI lineage: Eukaryota > Viridiplantae > Streptophyta > Magnoliopsida > Fabales > Fabaceae > Arachis > Arachis duranensis. The sequence continues at coordinate 48,176,321 of NC_029772.3, read as the reverse complement.
ACCCCCTAAAATCAATACAAGATAAACCCTAAAAATGGGTTTTATCAATGTCAATCAACAGTTGATGTAGCATTAGTGAATGAAATTGGTGATATTGGTATTAATTAGTACCTTTAGTACTGTAACTTCCTAGTTTATGAATAATGTATATGATCTTTAGATGATAACAAAGTATATTATTAATCAGTACTTGGTGTGCGTTTGATGAGCATTGACCAAAGTCAAGAGGAGAAACATAGGAGAACTCTGGAAGAGAAAGATGGGACAAAAAAATTAAAAGAAGAATTAGATTAAAAAATTAAACTGATTGAGAAATTAAAAGAAGAATTGTAGGAAAACGGAGACAAATCAGAGGTAGTGACGAGAGAATATGGAAAGGATTTGGAACTACTAAAAAAGATGGAAAAAGATATTACCAGCATGAAGAATCAAGTGATAGAAGTTACTATGAAGATGAAGAATTTAGAGAAAACAAGAAAACATAAATCCTTGATATGTTTGCTGAGGATTTTAAGCATGCAGTGACTCAAGCCAAGTTTTTGGCACTAGAGCAGGACTTTTCTCAAATGTATCCTACTAAAGTGGTTTGCAAAGGAGCACTCATAGATAATGACTTTGCTGCCGAGCAGGAGGATGAATATGTGGCAGATAACTAATTATTTGTAAAGGTTAAATATTTGAATTAGTATTTTGCATAAGACTTTGATGAAATCTTTATGTTTTTAAACTTTGAATATTTCATTAGCTTACATGCTAAATAATTTGATTTGAATTCGGTCGTTATGAATATAATTGAATGCCATTATATGCTGTGTTGCTAAGAATAGATTAAAATTAAGCATAATATTATATGTTAATATTTGGAGTGGAATACGAATATATTGTTGCATTAATAGACATTTTTAATGACCAATGTATTGGCAAGTTCGATTAATTTGAGCACTAACATATAGATCAAATGGTGGTAGTGATTCGTTGTCGACATATATTCAAAAGTGATAAAAATCGACATATTGTCGTTATATAAGTTAGATTGATAAATTACTGACGTATAAGACAATTTGACAGAAATGAAATATATAATGAAGGACAAAATGAGTAATGAGTTTTATTAGACCTTTAATCACAAAGAGTACATGCATATCCCGGACTTTTAATTGTTGTACAACTTTAAAGAAGAAACATTTTAAGTATTAGGTCAAGGTTTACCATCTAAAGTTTGGATTTGGTATGCTCCATTACCGAGAACTTCTATAACTTGGAAGGGACCTTACCATTTGGTAGCCGATTTCCTATGAGATGGTGGTCATATCGCTCTTCCAGTTTTACGGAGTACCAAATCATGAATTTAGATAGCTTGAGAATGAACATTTTGATTATATCGGCGACCTATATGGGGTTGCATTGCTCTATGCCGAAGTATGGCCATGTCACAAACTTCTTCTATAGAATCTAATTCTAGTTGACGAGCTTCTAAATTTGCTTCATTGTTGATAACTTGAGTGTGTAAGGAGGATGAAAATGTGGCAGATAACTAATTATTTGTAAAAGGCAAATGTTGAATTAGTATTTTGCATAAGACTTTGATGAAATCTTTATGTTTTTAAACTTTGGATGTTTCATTAGCTTACATGCTAAGTAATTTGATTTGAATTCGATCGTTATGAATATAATTGAATGCCATTATATGCATGTGTTGCTAAGAATAGATTAAAATTAAGCATAATATTAGATGTTAATATTTGGAGTGGAATACGAATATATTGTTGCATTAATAGACATTTTTAATAACCAATGTATTGGCAAGTTCGATTAATTTGAGCACTAACATATAGATCAGATGATGGTAGTGATTCGTTGTCGACATATATTCAAAAGTGATAAGAATCGACATATTGTTGTTATATAAGTTAGTTTGATAAATTACTGACGTATAAGACAATTTGACAGAAATGAAGTATATAATGAAGGACAAAATGAGTAATGAGTTTTATTAGACCTTTAATCACAAAGAGTACATGCATATCCCCGACTTTTAATTGTAGTACAACTTTAAAGAAGAAACATCTAAGTATTAGGTCAAGGTTTACCATCTAAAGTTTGGATTCGGTATGTTCCATTACCGAGAACTTCTATAAATCGGAAGGGACCTTACCATTTGGTAGCTAATTTCCCATGAGATGGTGGTCATATCGCTCTTCCAGTTTTACGGAGTACCAAATCATGGATTTAGATATCTTGAGAATGAACATTTTGATTATATCGGCGACCTATATGGGGTTGCATTGCTCTATGCCGAAGTATGGCCATGTCACAAACTTCTTCTATAGAATCTAATTCTAGTTGACGAGCTTCTAAATTTGCTTCATTGTTGATAACTTGAGTGCATAAGGAAGATGAAACACATCCAAAGGAATCATTGCATCATAACCATAGACAAGACGGAATGAAGTTTCTCTTGTGGTGGATTGTACAGTGGTATTGTATCCCCAAAGTATTTCTAGGATTATTTCAGCCTAAAGACATTTGGAATCATTCAATTTTATTCGAAGAGCTTTTAAAATAACCGTGTTGGCTACTTTAGCTAAACCATTAGTCTGTAGGTGTTCAACTGAAGAGAAATGTTATTGAATTTTAAAATTCTATAAAAAAGAAGAAAAATTATAATCGAAAAACTGCCGACCATTGTCAGTAATAATATATTGAGGTAAACAAATGAAATCATTTTTTGAGAAGTTATTTTTACCAATGATTGTGCTTCAATCCATTTAGAGAAATAGTCAATAACTACTACCAAAAAATTAATATGACCCAGTGCTATAGGAAAAGGACCTAAAATATCAAGACCTTACTGATTGAAAGGACAACTTACTTCAGAGCTGTGTAATGTAAAACCTAGAAAAATGATAATTAATTAATTAATTAATTAATAAATGAATTAAAAGAGAGCAAAAACGGTTAGAAAATTAAAAATTTATAATTTGGAGAATTACCGATGAGAATTTAATATAGAAAATAAAATTGAGTGCAAAAAATATAACTAATTGCAGAAGAAACACATACCAGCATTAAAATTGGCTGTACCTGTTTAAAATTGTCCAGTACTGTGAGTGGGGAAATTAAAATTGTGAAAATAGCAAGGAAAAATATTTAGAACATAAACTCGAATCCTTATCTTAAAGATTTTGGCCCTAGGTTGGGTCACAGACCGAAAATCACACCTGGCCTCATTAAACCCAAGCTCATGGCCCAAGTCCATGATATATAACCCCATTTCACCAAAATTCAGCACTCATTCTCCCACCATTTATGAGAGAGCCATAGAGAAGAGCTTGAGGAAGAGAGGAGAAGCATGCCCTAGTATTACTATTCATATTCAATTTCAAATCCACATCACCTTTGCTCTAGAGATCTGATTGACGAGCCGTTTATGGCCACTTGTTCATCTTGGTGATGCATGAGCATCTTTAATTGTTTTTAGTTATTATTTCTTTAAATAAAGTCAGTGATCTATTATTTTCATTAAGATTTTTATATTCTTAATCAATGTTCTTAGAATTTATTCCCTTGAATTAAGTTAAAAATTTTCCTTGCTTTAATTGAGGTTTGGTGCTTTGATCAATGCTTCTTAGGAAATGATTTAAAGATGTTAGGTGATGCGTGAGCATCTTTTCTATCTTTTTTTAGTGAATTTGCATTCAAATTTGAGTTTAATCAGGATTTAAATACTTCTTAGCCACTATGAATGCTACTTTGAGTTTTTTGCAATTTCTATTTATTTCAGGTAGCATTCGGATGAATTTGACAGATTTTTGTAGCTGAAAAGGAAGAAAGCAAATGATGTTGTCAACCCCAACCTCCTTGCAGTCAAATAGAAATAACTTGAGTTACAGAGATCCAATTGACATGATTCTAGTGGCATTGGAAAGCTAACTTCTAGAGCTTTTCAACGATGTATAATAGTCTATACTTTCATCAAAGGAACGCTGGCATAATGGCGCCTAACTTGGAGAATCCCAAGTTAGGCGCTGGAAGAGGCACTTGAAAGTGAAGTTAGGCGCCAGTTCAATCACATAAAGACGTGCATTTTTAAGATCGGCTAGAAAATGAACTCTCATTTCATTATATGATGGTCCCTTGAAACCATGTCCAATTGCAGCAATACCATCTAAGACATGTTGATAAAGATGATTGAATTGCATTGAAATAAAGACGTGCATTCGACGATCCATTTAGCAAGTACCAACTTAGCCTTGTGCACAATTTCTTTACTATCCAAAACACTTTTCATAGTCGATTGAGACCTTGGAGTAGTCCTTTCCTTAAAATAACTTTCAATTTGTGTAGCAACAATAGCCCTTCTCTTTCCTTTGTCTCCCATTGTTGTAGGAACAACAGATTGTACAGCGTTAGGCAATTCAAACTCTTATGCTTGTGTTTTCACACCATAAGACTCCACCTCAAATTTTTTTCCATCTTATTTTTTTATTTTCCACCAAAAGCCTTTTGAATTGAAGTTCAACCTCTTCAATGACTTCCTTACATACTTAAATTTGTCCAGGAATTTTTGCAAGATGATATTTCATTCTATATATCTCCCCACCATTATAAGTATTCAAACAAAAGATACATGTATATTACACCTTGTGATTTTTGTCATACTTCAAAGTGAAAAAGTCCCAAGTCAAGTCAGATTTTTCTCAAGAGGAACCCGTTTGAGATTCTTGGATGGCATTTTCTTGTAGCAGTTGATCACTTTGTGGTTGTTCCATCTAAAGTACATACAATATATAAATTACAAATTACATATAGCAAAATAAAATCTGAGCCATCAAAATCCAAAATTGAACTTATCATTATTTTTGAAAATTATATCAAAATTCTATTCAACATTATAACAATTCAGAATAATTAATTCATATAATTAACAAAATAAACTAATTAACTGAAAAACTGAAAAGCTCACTGTGGTAACTCATATAATTAACAAAATAAAAAAACTGAAATAAAAAACTGAAGAACTCACTACACCAATTCATATAATTAACAAAATAAAAAAATATTTGAAAAACTGAAAAATTCATTGTGGCAGAGAAAGCAGAGAAGGCCTAAAGTCCATGGCGGTTGAGACAGATACTCAGCAAGACAAAGACGGCCGATGATAGAAGCCTTGAACTGACTAGCCAACGACGATGACGACGACAGAAGCTTCAAACCGACCTTCCAACAACAACGACGGTGTCGACAGAAGCTTTGAACTGCGAGGGTGGCAACCGTTGGTGGTCATTACCAACGTCGAGTGGTAGGGATGGTGGATGCATTACTTATACTCATTGGAGGAAAATAGGAAATTAGGGTTGGAAGGGAGAAGGACTGATGGTGGGTCTTCTTTTTTTTTTGCGTCAAAACACGCCGTTTTTTGGGGAAAATTACAAAACCGGACCTTAAAGAAACCCGGCTGATTTGGCCGGTTCACCGATCAACTACCGGTTCGATCGATTTCTAATCGGTTTTTACAAGGTGATTCTGGGGTCAACCGGACCGGCCAGATGATCGGTTTTCCGTTAATCAGATCGGCCCGGTCCAGTTTTAGAACCTTGATTATTATTATTATTATTATTATTATTATTATTATTATTATTATTATTATTGTTGTTGTTGTTGTTGTTGTGCCTTCTATTTTCATAGATATATAATGTGAAGATATTTGATATTGTTGTTGTTGTTGTTGTGCCTTTTATTTTCATAGATATATAATGTGAAGATATTTGATATTCCTGTCTTACTTTTATTTCTTTATATTTCTTTCAAATTTTTTTTCTTTTGGGCTTAATTATTTGGGTATGGTAGTTTCTTCTGCAGTGCATTTGAATTAGGACCCAGAAGTGGATTTTTACGTCATTTACTCATTTCTGTATACCCTAGGTTACTAGTTCACTATTAATAGGATCTTTTGACATTGTATCTGTACCTCATGACACTTTACACGTTTCTCATTGTATCTTCTATAGTATGAGTCTCTAAACCCCATGGTTGGGGGTGAGGAGCTCTGCTGTGTCTTGATGGATTAATGCAATTACTACTGTTTTTCATTCAATCATGCTTGCATCTCCAAAACCTCAACCTGTTCTCCATTACTGCAAAACAAGTACTTATTTCATGTTCTTTTGCTTTTTACAATCAACCCTGATAATTATTGATATCCTGGCTAAGAGTTACAAGATAACCATAGCTTGCTTCAAGCCGACAATCTCTGTGGGATCGACCCTTACTCACGTAAGGTATTACTTGGACGACCCAGTGCACTTGCTGGTTAGTTGTGCGGAATTGCAAAAGTGTGATTGCAATTTCGTGCACCACGTTTTTGGCGCCGTTGCCGGGGATTGTTCGAGTTTGGACAACTGACGGCTTTTCTTGTTGCTTAGATTAGGACTGTTTTATTTTTGTTGGTTTAAAGTCTTTTAGTTGAGTATAGTTTCATATTTTAAGTTTGGTGTCAATTGCATGCTTTTATTTTCTTTTAATTTTTCGAATTTGCATGTCCTTAATCCCTTTTTGATCTTTAAAAATTCTAAGTTTGGTGTCTTCTTTTTGTTTTCCCTTGAGTTTTCAAAAATTTGTGTCTAATTTTCTAAAAATTTTAAGTTTGGTGTCATTTTGTTGTTTTTCTCTTTCCTCATTTCAAGAAAATCAAATCTTTTTCAAAATAATTTTCAATCATATCTTTTCTATTGCTAATTCCAAAATCTTTTTAACTAATTGATTGATTCAGTTTTCAATTTGCTTTGATCTCATTTTCTTTTAGGTTTCGAAATTTATTGTTTTCCTTTTGTTTTATTTTATTTTTTCGGTCAAAAAAAAAATATATATATATATATTATTTTGCTTGTGAATTCATATCATATTCCCTTTTTCCATCATGGACCTAAGTGGAATTGAACAGTCCAGAAGGACTCTGAGGTCATATGCTAACCCCATTACAGCTGCATATGGGAGTAGCATCTGTATTCCTCCCATCAAAGCAAGCAGCTTTGAGCTAAATCCTCAACTCATTATCATGGTGCAGCAAAATTGCCAGTATTCCGGTCTTCCACAGGAAGAACCTACTGAGTTTCTGGCACAATTCTTACAACTTGCTGACACAGTACGTGATAAAGAGGTGGATCAGGATGTCTACAGATTATTACTGTTTCCATTTGCTGTAAAAGATCAAGCTAAGAGGTGGTTGAATAACCAACCTACAGCAAGCATAAAGACATGGAAACAGTTATCAGACAAATTCCTGAATCAATTTTACCCTCTAAAAAGGATGACACAGCTAAGGCTGGATATCCAAGGCTTTAAACAAGAGGATAATGAATCCCTTTACAATGCCTGGGAGAGGTATAGAGGTATGCTAAGAAAATGCCCCTCTGAAATATTTTCAGAGTGGGTACAGCTAGACATCTTCTACTATGGGCTTACAGAAAAAGCTCAGATGTCTTTAGATCACTCAACTGGTGGATCTATACATATGAGGAAGACGATTGAAGAGGCTCAAGAGCTTATAGACACTGTTGCTAGAAATCAACATTTGTACTCTAGCAATGAGTTCTCTATAAAAGAGGAAGTCATGGCAGTAGCCACTGATCCTAATCCTCAAGAACAGATGATTGAGTTTAATCAACATTACACCTGATGACAAAACAGTTAGCAGAATTTAAAGAGATGCTCCAAGAAACTAAAATTGCTAACAAGAACATAGAACTACAGTTGAATCAGGCAAAATAGCAGATATCTAAACAGATAACAGAAGTATGTCAAGCAGTTCAACTGAGGAGTGGGAAGACATTGAATAACACTGCTCAAAGTAGCAAAAAGCCAAATAAGGAACAATTGACAGAGGATAACCAAACCACTGTCCAAAATCCCTCTGAGGACAGTAAGAGCCCAGAGAGGAATACTTTTGGCGTTTAAACGCCAGAAAAGGGGGGAAAGCTGGCGTTAAACGCCCATTCCCTGCCCAGTTCTGGCGTTCAAACGCCAGAAAAGGGAGAGAAGTTGGCGTTAAACGCCCAATCTTCACCCAATACTGGCGTTCAGATGCCAAGGGAGGATCCGACACCTGAGAGTGCTGACAGTAATCCCTCTAAAAAGGCTTCTTCAACCACTTCTGTAAGGAATAA
>NC_029772.3:48167868-48168064 GCF_000817695.3 Arachis duranensis | reverse complement strand
TTGACTGAAGAAGTCAAACCAACCCGGATATGCCTCCAACTTGCTGATGGCTCCATTAAATATCCATCAGGCATAATAGAGGACATAATTGTCAAGGTTGGGCCATTCGCCTTTCCAACTGACTTTGTGGTGCTGGAAATGGAGGAGCACAAGAGTGCAACTCTCATTCTAGGAAGACCTTTCCTAGCAACTGGAC
>NC_029772.3:48167183-48167759 GCF_000817695.3 Arachis duranensis | reverse complement strand
GCTATGCAGCGTCCAGACACACCAAATGACTGCATGGGCGCTGACATTATTGACTCTTTGGTGGAAGAGATCAATATGACTGAAAGTCTAAAATCAGAGCTTGAGGACATCTTCAAGGATGCTCAGCCTGATCAAGAAAAACCAAAGGAAACAAAAGAATTTTTGAATATTCCTCAGGAGGAGGATAAGCCTCCCAAACCTGAACTCAAACCATTACCACCATCCCTGAAGTATGCATTTCTGGGAGCGGGTGACACTTTTCCAGTGATTATAAGCTCTGCTTTAAATCCACAGGAAGAGGAAGCACTGATTCAAGTGCTAAGGACACACAAGACATCTCTTGGGTGGTCCATAAGTGATCTTAAGGGCATTAGCCCAGCTAGACGCATGCACAAGATCTTGTTGGAGGATAATGCCAAACCAGTGGTCCAACCACAAAGGAGGCTAAATCCAGCCATGAAGGAGGTGGTGCAGAAAGAGGTCACTAAATTACTAGAGGCTGGGATTATTTATCCTATTTCTGATAGCCCCTGGGTGAGCCCTGTCCAAGTTGTCCCCAAAAAGGGAGGCATGACA
>NC_029772.3:48166207-48167037 GCF_000817695.3 Arachis duranensis | reverse complement strand
CACCTAGCACTTGTCCTGAAAAGGTGCCAAGAGACTAACCTGGTTTTAAACTGGGAGAAATGTCACTTTATGGTGACTGAAGGAATTGTCCTTGGGCACAAAATTTCAAGCAGGGGAATAGAGGTGGATAGGGCAAAGGTAGAGGTAATTGAAAAATTACCACCACCTGCCAATGTTAAGGCAATCAGAAGCTTTCTGGGGCATGCAGGATTCTATAGGAGGTTTATAAAAGATTTTTCAAAAATCGCCAAACTTCTGAGTAATCTGCTAGCTGCTGACACGTCATTTATCTTTGATAAGGAGTGTCTGCAGGCGTTTGAGACTCTGAAAACTAAGCTGGTCACAGCACCAGTCATCTTTGCACCAGACTGGATATTACCATTTGAACTAATGTATGATGCCAGTTACCATGCCATTGGTGCAGTGTTGGGACAGAGGCATAACAAGCTTCTGCACGTCATTTATTATGCCAGCCGTGTTCTAAATGATGCACAGAAGAATTACACAACCACAGAAAAAGAGTTACTTGCAGTGGTCTATGCCATTGCCAAGTTTAGATCCTATCTAGTGGGATCAAAGGTGATTGTGTACACTGACCATGCTGCTCTTAAGTACTTACTCACAAAGCAGGATTCAAAACCCAGGCTTAAAAGATGGGTGTTGCTTCTGCAAGAGTTTGATATAATAAGAGACAGAAAAGGGACAGAGAACCAAGTAGCTGATCATCTGTCCCGAATAGAACCAGTAGCTGGGGTGTCCCTCCCTTCTACTGAGATCACTAAGACTTTCCCAGGTGAGCAACTCTTTGCCATTCAGGAAGCTCCATGGTT
>NC_029772.3:48165183-48165957 GCF_000817695.3 Arachis duranensis | reverse complement strand
ACTCTATAGAGATGCCCGAGAGTTTGTGCGTAACTGTGACAGTTGCCAAAGAGCTGGTAACTTGCCTCATGGATATGCCATGCCTCAACAAGGGATATTAGAGATAGAATTGTTTGATGTATGGGGAATTGACTTCATGGGGCCATTCCCACCATCATACTCAAACACTTACATTCTGGTGGCAGTGGACTATGTATCTAAGTGGGTAGAAGCAATTGCTACACCCACTAATGATACCAAGACTGTGCTGTGCTGAAATTCCTCCAGAAACACATCTTCAGCAGGTTTGGTGTTCCCAGAGTACTAATCAGTGATGGGGGCACTCATTTCTGCAATAAACAGCTATACTCTGCTATGGTCCGATATGGAATTAGCCACAAAGTGGCAACTCCGTATCATCCACAAACAAATGGACAAGCTGAAGTCTCTAACAGAGAGCTAAAAAGAATCCTAGAACGAACTGTGATAGCCCGAAGAAAGGATTGGGCAAAGAGTTTGGATGATGCTCTGTGGGCATACAGAACAGCATTCAAGACTCCTATAGGAACCTCTCTATACCAACTGGTGTATGGGAAGGCCTGTCATCTGCCCGTAGAACTGGAACATAAAGCCTACTGGGCAACCAGATTCCTAAACATGGATACTCAGTTAGCTAGTGAAAAAAGATTGCTCCAGCTAAATGAGCTAGAGGAGTTCAGACTCAATGCCTTTGAAAATGCAAAAATTTATAAGGAAAAGGCAAAGAAGTGGCATGACAAGAAGTTGTCATCCAGA
>NC_029772.3:48163774-48164670 GCF_000817695.3 Arachis duranensis | reverse complement strand
AGATTTGAAGAATGATTTTAATTTTTGAAAATTTGAAGGTGAATGATGAAAGTTTGAAATGTGTTTATGTAGAAAATTATGGATCAAAATAGGAAAGCTTGAAAAAATTTTGATTAGAAAGCGAAATCTCCGTCCCCTGCCTTTCTGGCGATTAAACGCCAGAATGGATACCATTCTGGGCGTTTAACGCCAGAAAGGCAGGGGGAGGAGATTTTGTTTCCCACTTCAAATTTTTTCAAACTTTTTTGTTTTGATTCATATTTTTCTGCATAAACACATTACAATCTTTCATCATTCACCTTCAAATTTTCAAAAATTAAAATCATTCTTCAAATCTCTCTCAAATCCTTCCCAAATCTTCTTCAAAAACTCAAATTTTTCTCAAAATCTCTCCATATCTTCTCAAATCTCCTTCAAAATTTTCGAAATCTCTCCCCCCTCCCTTATAAATACACTTTCGTCCACCCCTTTCTCCCCACCATTCGAATTTGCTCTCCTCCTCTCTCCCCTCTTTCCTTTCTTTTGCTTGAGGACAAGCAAACCTCTAAGTTTGGTGTTTTTTTCCGTGATCACTAAGCCAAGATTCATCAAGATCATGGCTCCTAAGGGAAAACAAACCAATTTAAGAGGCAAGAAAGAGAATAATCCAAAGAGTCTTTGGAATCAAGAGAAGTTCTTAACCAAAGAACATGAAGACCATTATCACAAAATAATGGGTCTGAGGTCAGTGATCCCGGAAGTCAAATTCGATCTAAAAGAAGATGAATATCCGGGGATCCAAGAGCAAATTCGAAACAGAGGATGGGAAGTTCTAACCAATCCTGAGATAAAGGTTGGAAGAAATATGGTTCAGGAATTCTACTCAAATCTGTGGCTGACAGATAAGCAGAGAATGA
>NC_029772.3:48162187-48163407 GCF_000817695.3 Arachis duranensis | reverse complement strand
AGTCAATGGAAGGACAAATGCAAGACAACTCTATCAAAAGGAGGGCGCAGGAGTTCCTCCCTGAATTTCCTGAAATTGACTACTGAGCCAGCCTAGAAGCATCTATCACCAAGTTGCAAGAAACTATGGAGCAACTTAAGGAAGAACAGCAGAATCAGAACTGCATGCTCTACAAATTGCTGAAGGAACAAGAGAAGCAGGGGCGTGAAATTCAAGAGTTGAAACGCCAAAAGTTCTCCCCTCAATTTGAGGGAGCATCCACTTCTCAAAATCAAGGTTGTTGAGTCCTAACTCTGTGATAACCTCTATCATTAGGAGCCTATTTAAATTTTTGTTTTCTATTCCTATTAGTCTCATCTTATATCTATTTTTGAGTCTTGTTCTTAATTCATGATTAATAAAATTTAAAGTTCATGTCTTAAAGCTATGAATGTCCTATGAATCCATCACCTCTCCTAAATGAAAAGTGTTTTAATCACAAAAGAACAAGAAGTACAAGATTTCGAATTCATCTTTGAAACTAGTTGAATTAGTTTGATGTGGTGACAATACTTTTTGTTTTCTGAATGAATGCTTGAACAGTGCATATGTCTCTTGAATTTGTTGATTTAAGAATGTTAAAATTATTGGCTCTTGAAAGAAGGAGGGAAAAGGAGAACTGTTATTGAGGATCTGAAAAATCATCAAATTGATTCTTGAAGCAAGAAAAAGCAGTGATTCAAAAAAAAAACGAAAAAAAATATTTAAGAAAAAAAAAGAAAGAAATAAAGTTGTGATCCAAAGAAAAAAGAGTGTGCTTAAGAACCCTGGACACCTCTGATTGGGGACTCTAGCAAAGCTGAGTCACAATCTGAAAAGGTTCACCCAAGTATGTGTCTGTGGCATGTATGTATCCGGTGGTAATACTGGAAGACAGAGTGCTTTGGGCCACAGCCAAGACTCATAAAATAGCTATGCTCAAGAATCATTATACTTAACTAGGAGAATCAATAACACTATCTGAGTTCTGAGTTCCTATGGATGCCAATCATTCTAAACTTCAAAGGATAAAGTGAGATGCCGAAACTATTCAGAAGCAAAAAGCTACTAGTCCCGCTCATCTAATTGGAGCTAAGTTTCTTTGATATTTTGGAGTCTATAGTATATTCTCTTCTTTTTATCCTATTTTGATTTTCAGTTGCTTGGGGAAAAGCAACAATTTAAGTTTGGTGTTGTGATGA
>NC_029772.3:48142718-48161348 GCF_000817695.3 Arachis duranensis | reverse complement strand
GACAGACGCAAAAGAATCACTGGATTCTATTCCAACCTGATTGAGAACCGACAGATGATTAGCCGTGCCGTGATAGGGTGCGTTGAACATTTTCACTGTGAGGATGGGAGGTAGCCATTGACAACGGTGAAACCCTACATACAGCTTGCCATGGAAGGAACCTTGCGTGCTTGAAGAAGAAGACAGTAGGAAAGCAGAGATTCAGAAGATAGAGCATCTCCAAAACCTCAACCTATTCTCCATTACTGCAAAATAAGTACTTATTTCATGTTCTTTTGCTTTTTACAATCAACCCTGATAATTATTGATATCCTGACTAAGAGTTACAAGATAACCATAGCTTGCTTCAAGCCGACAATCTCCGTGGGATCGACCCTTATATTACTTGGACGACCCAGTGCACTTGCTGGTTAGTTGTGCGGAATTGCAAAAGTGTGATTGCAATTTCGTGCACCACCATTCTTTAAACCTGGCTACTGATCTGTAAAAATTTCTTCTACAGTTGCTTCATTTTTATGAATGATCCGTCCATTCTTTTCTAGCCAAACATTCCAAGTAATTGAAAAGAAGCATGTGAGCCACTTCTTACGCTCCTCCTTGCTAGCCCAGACACCTTACCAATTCTCAAAATGTCCCTTCAGTAAACCTAGAACAGCCCACATCCTCCCAAAATCATATAGCCATGCATACCATACCTGCCAAGTAAAATCACAACCAAGAAACAAGTGGTGAATAAATTCAACATCCTTTTTACATAAAACGCATATGTTATCACCCTGGTGAACAATTCCCAGCTTGCATGGTCTTTCTTTAGTATTCACTCTACCTATCAAAACAAACCAAATGAACAACTCCACTCTTGGCAGAACCAAGCCTTTCCATATAGTTCTAGTGAAGCTATAACTCATTACATTCTCCGAAAGCATATCCGACTACAACACATGTACAAAAGAGTTAGTAGAAAAACTCCTTCACTATTAAACTTTCACACAACTCTATCCTCTTTATTGTTTGCTAGTTTTACAGGTCTTAAAGCATTATGCAACTTATCCACTAATTCCAACTACCATTGGTATAAGTCTTCCTACCATTGAAAGTTCCAAACCTACTCTAACCTATCCCAAAATCTACAATCCCCTATCACAGATCCTCTTTGGTTTGAAATGGAGAAGAGCCTCGGAAAACTATCTTTTAACGAATTACTTTGTAGCTAAACATCTTTCCAAAAGCGGATCCTTCGTCCATCACCTACCTCCATAGACAATTCAGTGATCACCATATGTCTCATAGCTTGATCTTTGAACTATAACTGAAAAATATCCTTCCATGAACTCCCACTTATTGGTAATGTCTTATTTGATAACATCACATTGGGATCCAAACTATTACAAGAGCAAACAATCTTCTTCTACAATGAACACTCCTCTTTTGAAAAATGCCACCACCATTTAAACAGCAGTGTAGTGTTCCTAACCATGGCATCCCCCACCCGGAATCCTCCCAACATTTTTGAAGCCTGAACCACATCCCACTTCACCAATACCATACCATTCCTGTCTTCCTTCTTATTCTATAGAAATCTTCTCTGCAAAGAAATTAACTTTTCTGCCATAGCATTTAACATCTTATATAGACTCAAATAGTATACCGGCAAGCTATTTAGTATAGATTTAATTAGGACCAACTTACCAACTTTAATGAGAGTCTTAGCTTTCCACAAGCTAAGATTCTCCTCTACTTTATCAATTATTGGCTTCCAAGTCTTGACCAGCCTTGGGTTTGCACCTAAGAATATGCCAAGATATTTGACTGGAAGATTAGCCTCCTTACATTCCAATGTGCTACACATATTGTAAATCAGCTGCTACTCACAATTGATCGGGATCAAGCTAGATTTATCGAAGTTGATACTCAACCCTAACATTACCTCAAAGCATCTTAGTAGCCTTGCATAATTTCTAATAGTCACCTCCTCTGACGGGTAAAACAATATAGTGTCATCGCAAACTGGAGATGTGACATCTCTATATTATCTCTGCCAACCAACAAAGGTAAAACAAGTCTGTTTCTAACTGTTTCACCCACTATCCTATATAGAACATCAACAACAAAAACAAACAAAAATAGAGATAGTGCCAACATGTCTGTTTCATCTTAAAAGGTTTTGATGGCGAACCATTAATCAAGATTGACATCGAATTTGTGCCAACACACTCCTTTACCCACGCCCTCCACTGCCAACTGAAACCCATCTTCTGCAATACAATAGCAATAAAATTCCACTTTACTCTATCATATGCCTTCTAAAAGTCCAATTTAATAATCGCCATTTTTTTCTTTCTCTACTTAAGCCATTGCACTATTTCACACACAATAAGTGCATCATCATGTATTTTTCGTCCTTTAACAAAAACACTCTGTGTTTTTCCTACTAGTCTTGGCATTAGTGATCTCATCCTCCTAGCCATCACATTAGATATTACCTTGTATACACAGTCCACCATACTAATTGACCGAAGGTCTTTGATCTCCTTTACTCCAACAAACTTAGGTTCTAGGGCGACCCACGTAATATTTGAATATGAAGATAACCTGAATGTCTGAAAGAAATCTAACACAGCTGACGTAAACTCTGTACCAATCTTATCCCAGCACTTTTTGCTAAAATTCATGTTGTACCCATTACTTTCTGGGACTTTAAATGATTCATAGTCGAACACCGCCTCTCTTACCTCTTATACCGACGGGATTCTCTCCAAAGCTGTTGAATCTTCTTCATCTATTCGATTTACCAACCCATCTCTAAATTTCACAATCGGAGATCTCTCTTGATGATACATGTCCTTGTAAAAAATTCCTAATAGTAATCTTGATTCTAGCTTGATTTCTAATCAACCTCCCATTAAGTACCAACGTCTCAATTCTACTGTTCCTCCTCCTCGCCGATGCCAAATTATAAAAGTATCTAGTATTTTTGTTCATTTCTTTCGCATGTCTAGATCACAATATCTGTTTTCAGTGCACTTTTTATTTTCATATACCATTTTTCGTAATAGCTAACTAATGTCTTCTTTTTTGTTTCTACTGTACCATCATAAATCTCATTATTAATCTTATCATCTATCTTCTTAATCTCATCCTGAAAACGGTGAATCTTCTTATCCATGTTTGTTGTTATTGTTGTTGTTGTTGTTGAGTCAAAACAGTATAGTCATCTCTGAATATTACCGAAATACATCAATGGTTCTTCCATTGGCATTTCAATGTCAATCCCTTTTATGTTACCTGCATGATTATTTTAGCTACTTATAGGTGTGACTATGACTAGTGAAATTAATCTCAACCGCATTTATCCTTAAAGCCTATTTTAGTTATCCTTCCAAATCTGTTGAATTGCGTAGCTTATTGGAATGCTTCTGTATATGTGTATATATGCGTTTGCCTCTGTAAATTTTCCAAAATTTGCATTTATCAGAGTCACCTAGGAAGTTTGATGGACACAAGTGAGCTAGTACTAATAACTCAGGAGTTAATCAATATGTATAAGATAACGGAAAAACATATATATAGACACACACACACAATTTTATTTATATTTATTTTAGTATATATCTTCGTATTTTTATCATCTCTCGACCACTAAATAACATCATATTATCATTATATCTCATGTAACATATTTGTCACGGCCTTGTTTGATAAAAAAAAAAAAAGGAATCTATAATTATTAAAAATCAGATACTAAATTCATTATTATGTACTTGTGTTATTTCACATTTTTAACAAAATAATTAGTCACTTAAATAATATTAAATATTAAAATAATTAAATTTAACTTACTAAAATAATGAAACTTTTGTATTATACTATAATTATTTTTTTCAAAAATGGCAAATAATATATATATATATATATGCATTGATTAATTTGATTCCTAGTTTTTAATATTCATATAGCATAATTGACAAATGGATATCAATAAAAGTACAACTATAACTACGTTGCATACTTCAAAAGATAATAAAACTTTTATCAAAAGAAAGTTGGGGATCTAGACTCTGTAAGGGATCATTGTCCAATCCTACATATTAGTAATGATAAAAGTATTTTCTAGACTCTGTAAGGGATCATTGTCCAATCCTACATATTAGTAATGATAAAAGTATTTTAATCATTGTCCAATCCTACATAGAAGGAATGATTAAAATTTTTATTGTTAATGATAATAATTTTAAAAAAGTCAATAAAAACCCAAAAAACTTCAACAAAAATGATAAGAAATATGAAATATATTCATTTTAAAATTTAACAATTTTACACCAGGTAAATGCGTTTGTTCCAATTTGGTTTTTGTAAATGACAAAAACTCTTTTCTAAAATGAAAAAATACGTTTATGCTAGGAATTGAATTTTCTCTATAATTTATTTGTATATTTTAAATAATTATTCAAGTTGATTGTCAAATACAGAAATCAATTTTTTTGTGATATTTGTGAACAATATGAACTTACGAATACTACTTTAGCGATTTATACATAAAAATAATACAGGTATATACATATATAAAGTGACAGATAAAATGATCCTGAAGTGTTGGATGCGTGTTGATGCACATGAAGAACAAAGGGCTTAGCATCAATCAACAACATTGTATCATAACCTTCGGCGAATAGGGACAAGTTTACGTGGTTATGACGAAATGGTTGAGTAAGAGTGAAATCAGGCCAGTGGAAAAGAAAATAATGTATTGTAATATTTATTTTATTTAATTTCTTATTACATTTTTTGGATGCTTGCATCTTGCTCTGCCCTCAGCTCATTCATCTTTCAGCATCACCTATTTTGTGCAAAAATAAGAACACCCCATGGTAGTTCCCACATACCTTTCAGAACTCTATAATGGTGGAGCCCACAATTTTCTTCTTAGGTTTATATAATATATAATATGTAATACATGATATGAGTGGTATTATTCGAATGTATGTAATTCAAACACCTATAGATTTCAGTTATGCGAGTGTAAAATTGATCTTTTGTCTTTACCAATAGTAGTAGATGCATTCTCAAATATTATTATTATTATTATTTTATCGAAAATAGAAAAACTCAAACCTACAATTTTTTAGAGGAGTCTAGAAAAATTATATCATTTAAATTATAGTTCATTGGTATAAATTAAATTAAAATTAAAATTCATATTTAATTTATTTGGCTTGTAATCCACGAATGTCATTGATTAATAAGCCTAATCATTATCTTAAAATATTTATGTATAAATATATGTGTAATTTAATTTTTTAAATATATATTTTATATTTTAATATATATTTTATTTTAGTAACTGATTTTAATAACTAATTTTAATATATACCTAACATAGTTATTAATCTTATACATGACAAAAATAAATACACATAATTTAAGATAACAATTAGTCTTTTTTTCTTCTATTTAAAATTGAGGAAATTAATTTTTTATTTATGAAAAATAACGAATTTATCTCATTTTAATAGTTTTGAGTTTGAATTATGTTGAACAGAAAGAATTGAATAAAGAAAATTAAATTATATTACAAGAGACAACTATAAATCTTTAAAGAAAATTAATCAAATTCTTAAAATAGAATCTGAACAATGATAATAAAAAATAATCATAATAAGAAAGTACTTTATCCCTTTTCTTTTCTTTATTTATTTTTTAAGGAAAGAGATAAATGTAGCCAATAAAATATATAAACACTCATTAGAATAGAAAAGGAGAGGCTTATATAAAGGTGGGTAAGGCGTGTGGGGCTCTTGAGTCATTACAAGCTTAGTGTTGGTTGAGACTTTTGCATTAGTTTTTGAAAGTTTGCATTGGTTTAGCTAAGCTACCTTATTATTATAGCTATCTACCTAGTGTGGAATAGTGTGTGAGTTTGTGTTTGATTTGTGTAAAGTGAAGTGGTAAAATGGGAAGGCAACCTTGTTGTGATAAACTTGGTGTGAAGAAAGGACCATGGACTGCTGAGGAAGACAAGAAGCTTATAAACTTTATTCTCACAAATGGACAGTGCTGCTGGCGTGCTGTGCCCAAGCTGGCCGGCCTCCGCCGATGCGGCAAGAGCTGCCGCCTTCGCTGGACTAATTACCTTCGCCCGGACTTAAAGAGAGGACTCCTCACTCAGGCAGAGGAGCAGCTTGTTATTGATCTTCATGCCCGTCTTGGCAACAGGTTATTATTGTCTTTTTCTTTTTAAATATAACTTGGCCTTCATGCATTGTATTGGTTTTCTGTTTTTTGTTTCTTTAACTATAGATGTTTATATATTTTATGGAAGATAATTTCTATTTTAATATCTGAAGTTGATGGAATGAATAAATGTGTTTTTAAGTTTTTTAAAATGACCAATTAAGTTTGTATTTTTTAAAATATATTTCTTTTATGTTTTTTTTTTTTAAACCTTTCATCTCACAATATTGAGAGTAATGCTCGTATCAATTTTGATTTAATTAAGTCTTATAAATTATTTTCACATATGCATATTGATCACAATTAAAAGCTGGCTATATCAAGTAGGCTTTCAGTATTAATAAAATTTAACCGTACGTCTTAATATCACATGGAGACAAAAATTTGGCTAAGAACCAGTAAAGTATACACTTCAGCAGAGTGTGCAGATGAAATGTCCATACATGGTTGCCAAATGATTACTATATTGGACCAGAGATTCTATGTTGAAGAATAAAATTTAATAACTTGCTAATTAGTTGCAAGATGTATGAATCTCAACAACACTAATATTAAAAAGAAGTTGAGTCATTGCTTAAAGCAATTACTTGTTCAATTTGACTAGTAGATATCTTTAAGACCAAGAAAAGCCTAAAAATAACATAAACACATATTATGGTCTTTGAATTTTGATACATTTTTTTATTGATGTCTCAATAGGTGGTCCAAGATTGCAGCAAGGTTACCAGGAAGAACAGACAATGAGATCAAGAATCATTGGAACACACACATCAAGAAAAAGCTTCTTAAGATGGGGATTGACCCTGTCACTCATGTACCTCTCAATAAAAAGGAAAGTTCCTCCCCTGAAGACCAAAAGAATCTGCAACAACAAGAGCCTAAGGAAGGTAATAATGGGGATCTCAACTCTGAGGAAAATAATTCAAATTCATCATCCCCAACTGAAAATTCTTCTTCAGGAGAAGAATCTCTTTTGCTAGATAGCATTTGCAGCGATGATTCTCTAATGATGGATAATTTATGGATGGATCATGAAAATACACTGGTGGATGCATTGTTATGGGACACTACCCCTAAAGTGGAGGGCACAAATACAAACACAAACAATGTTGACATGGGACTCACAGTGCCATCTTGGGAGGATAATAATAATTATGCTTGGTTATTGGACTTTGAGGACATTGGTGTTCATGATTTTGGTTTTAATTATTGTTTCAATGAGATAGATCATTCAAATGCAATGCAAACTATAGGAAGTGAAAGAAAAGGGTCTTTAGCGTGATATGGCAGTGCAAGGATAAAAAGGTAATTTGGCTAATCTGTGAAAATATGTACATGTCACTAAATACCATGGCCTAAAGTTTTCTTGTTCTTGGTGTTGAATTTTTAATCTTTCTGAGTTTTTGGAAGGTTGGAATGTGAAGAAGCTTTCCTCTCTGAGTTTCCTTTAATTTACCCAACCGAAAAACAAAAATGATAGCGAACCAATCACCAAAATGTAACTTTACTTCTTCCTCTTCTAAATGTTGTAAGATGTAACCTTTTATGTGTACGGTAGGGACGTAACACAAGGGAAATGTCAAATATTGGGTTATAAAACCTAATGTACAAAAGATGTTACTTTGAAAATAATAGTAAAAATTATTATTTTTTGTTGTTTCTCTTCATTTTTTTCCAAGTTTATTTCAGATTTCGGAAAGTTTGAAGACATATCATATTCTTAATAAGATATTATACTGTAAAAACTCATGTGTAATTTTTATAAGAAGTTAATAATTAAAAATTATTAAATAATTTGATATATTTAATTAAATTATCATTTAAAAATTTTTAATTATAAACTTAACATGAAATTAACTGCATATAAATTTTTACTTATTTATACGCATACATCTCTTTTTCTTTTCTTCTATTTTAAGAATGTATATCTTTTATAAAATCTTTAATGTTCAAACAAAATTATCCCTAATGAGACAATGGTTAAAAATATAATATTTTATATATCTCTTCTTATTAGTTTAAATTTTTAAAAAGAGTAGTGTTTACACTTGGCCCAAAACATAAGTCAGACCCAAAATCAGAGAAAGTCCAAGTCATAGCTATCCATAACTGACCTCTTCGCAGGTTGGACTGAAGCACTGTACGGTAATTCCTTCACTCCCAAAGAAATTATAACTAATTCCTAATATCTCTCACCCACTTTTAGAAGAGGGATCTCAACAACCATAAGATAAAGGGATGATTATCCACCACCAGAAGTAAAACTACTCTAACGGTGGTTATTAGCTCATCCCTATAAATACACTGATACTTTTCAGGTATACTTAAGTTCTAATGCACTTAAACCTGCTAAGACCCTTGCTGACTTAAGCATTGGAGTATTTTGCAGGTACCACCCCCTATCTTCTCATAAACAACTTGGACAACAGCCACATAACGTGAGCTAAGTCGGAATTTGCTTCATTGAGAATTTGGACCTCACATACAAGCCCAAAAGCAATCTAGTTTCAGGTAACCTTCGGAATAAGTAGTATAATTATATAGTATTAAAAATTCTATAACTTAAAGAAAAAAAATTATAAAAAATTTGTACCAAAAAAAAAATGCTCTTGCATGAGAAGTGGTATAATGGCAATGCCCATAGTTTCAAAATTGAAAGGGCAGAGAGAAGTCAATGAAGAGAGAGGTGGAGATGATTAATAACTAATAAGGATGGTGCATGTAGTGATGGCAGAATCACATTTTGACATGCTAATGAAGCAACAATAGTACGTGCTTGAACTGTTGTTCATCGTGTCCACAATAACGCTCAGTTCCTTTTCATGTTTGTCCCCACTCATTAATTTGCTACTTCAACTTCATCATCATTCTCTTTTCTTCAATCGTGTAAGAAAGTTATGGCCATTTTCTCGAGGGGATCATACAAGATCAAGATATACATATATAGAAAAGGAAAGCTATTTGAAATCTCAGGTTTAAATTTATATCAAACAATAATGTAACAAATCTAAGATGAAATAGAATACAAATGTATGTATAGCACAATATATATTGATAATTTTTCATTTGCAAAAGGCTGTCTAGAAGAAATGATTGATAAAAATCATGTCTTCCCTTAAATCATGTAGAAGTTAGAATAACAGAGTAATGTTCTGTCCTAAAATTTTTGTCTCTCTTATTTCGTTTATATAAAATTTTATTGATCATTCTATGCGATCACCTTGTATTTTACGTTTTTCAGGCTTTCCCATTATTGATACATTTAGTGAGAAAATTATTCGCAGAGCATTCTAAGAATTGAAACTTTTCCACTTCTAAACTTTATTTCATTCCCTCAATCCTGAGTTTTGGTCTGTTCAGTGTTCACTTTTGAAGTGGGTTTTTACTTTTTGTTTTCCATATTCTGCTTTCCTTGATGTATCTCCCTTTTATTTTTCAGTACTGACAGTAATTGATTTTGTTCTCCTAGGTGCTGGGTCGTTTTTTAATTTTAAAAAATGTTATTTAATTTCTATGCTTTATTTCAACCCAACGAGTGCCATGCATTTGCACTTTGTCAATATAATGCAAGTTAAAAATGTGACAAAATATATATGCAATGGCCAATCGCATATGCTTAACTTAACTGATTTGATGTGTTTAGGACGAGATTGAAAATAATAGTGTTGAAGTGCATTTTCTTTTTTTTTTTTCAGGAAAGTATTAATTTCTTTGATAATAAACTATAAACATATACAAAAAATCTATATATACACCAAAATTAACTACTATGTATTCGTATATAAATACATATATTGTTTAACATATTTCTAATATATACTTTATATCCTATACTAGATGTCTTTGGTACGGGGAGTAGTACATGCAAAGATACTCCGACATCCAACTCAGAATGGATTTAAGAGGTATATGTGAGTGGAATGAGTAACGTACCCGAGGGGGCCTCTGGCTCCCCATTATAAAGTTTGGGGTAGTTATCTTATCTTATCCATTAAGATAAGAGGGATTTTTGATTTCGAATGTTAGTTTGGAATTGTAGGGCCGGTTTGGACCGTAAGGGGGTCGAGTGGTGCGAAATTTAAAGTCCACAAACTAACCGGCAAGTGTATCGGGTCGTACCCAATAATACCTCAGGTGAGTGAGAGTCGATCCCACGAGGATTGATGGATCAAGCAACAATGATTGAGTGATTAACTTAGTTAGACAACTAGAAAATGGTGTTTGAGAGTTCAATAGCTTTAGAGAATTAGAAGGCAAACAGTAAACTTGGTGTGAAAACTATGAGAGAAAACAGTTAAGGTTTCGGAGTTGTTTATCTTCCGGATTTCTATTTCTTACCAACTATTTTAATCATGCAAGATTTAATTCATGGCAAACTATATTTGACTAAACCCTAATTTCTTAGTAATTTGATATCCTCTAACCTAGTTAATTGCCAATTCCTTTGTCACTTAATTTCAATTAGAGATTTAAGTCCAATTCTAGTTTATCAACCACAAAAACCCTAATTATCCAAATATAAGAGGATTATATATCACGTATCTCATTAAGACCAGATAATTAGTGGAGAAATTATTTTCAAGCTATTGTTCAAGTAAATTACTTTTCCAAGATTTAATAAGAATGCACTTAGAGTAATAGTATTAATCCATAGAAAAAATAGAGTTCCTAACCTTAAAAATAGAGGTTTAGTTGCTCATGGAGAAAATAAACCCTAGCAGAGAAAAGTGTAAAGTGCAGAAGTAGAGAAGAAAGAGGTCAAGATCACTTATCCTTTTATATCTAATCCTAATTAATATAAAATATATTTTCTAAAACTAAATAATATATCTTCCTATTGCAAATACTATAAAGTTCTAATAAAAAATCGTTGAAGATCTCGTTGCTGGCTCGTGGAGACGTGGGAACCACCACAAAATCGTAAAGCTAGCGCCAAACTTCGGTTGGGCCAAGTTTGGCGCCACTATTCCTGTGCAAAATTTTAGTCTTTTCTTGATCTTGGCGCCAAATTTGGATATCCTAAGTTTGGCACCACCGTGGAAGCGTGATTGTGGAGTTTGTAAAGTTTGGCGCCACCTTGGTAGCGTTTGATGCCATGATTCCAGAGAAAAATACAAACTATTATATATCATTGGAAAGCTCTGAAAGTTGGCTTTCCAATTCTACTAAAACCGTGTCAATCCAACCTCTGTAGCTCAGGTTATGCTTGTTGGAGTGCAAAGAGGTCAGGGTTGACAGCATCATCTACTTTCTTCCTTTTCTTCTACACGAACTCTGCCAAACTCGCCCGAATACTACCTGAAATAAACCAAATTACACACAAATCAAAGTAGCATTCATAGTGACTTAAAATATTTATATCTTAATTAAACTTAACAAATTCCAATGCAAATTTACTAGAAAAAGATAAGAAAGATGCTCACGCATCATAACACCAAACTTGAATTGTTGCTTGTCCTCAAGCAACCAAAACTAATATAAACATTGGACGTGAATTTGCATGAGAATTGAGTATTCAATTAAGCTCCTATCTGTCTCAAAGTGGGGTTAACAACACTGAAACCTTGAATAGTTTCAGCATCTCAATATCCTTTGAATCTTGGGAATGTCAATGTAATTCGGAATTAGAATCCGGATAATATTATAAATCCGAATAAATTCTCTTGCACCTTGAATCTAGCCGTGACTTTAAATGTTTTGTCTTAAGCTTTACTGGACACAAAAACACCACAAGCACTTAACTGGAAAACTCTTTTGAGTTCTGATTTCTCTTTCAATTACTCCCAAACAGTGGTGCTCAAAGCCTTTGGCATACTCTGTATTTGCACTTGGTCTCGACTTTTAGTGCTCTGTCTCAACGATTACTTGAGACATTCACACCACAAGCATATGACTAGGAAAACAACTCTTTGAGCTTTTAATCATACTTGACCTTCCTAGCGATTAATGCTCAGAGCCTTGGACCTTGCTTTTTATTTTCTTTTTCTTTTTTCCGTTTCTTTTGCTTCAAGGATTAATTTCTTGTTTACTTTGGAGAATTCATAATAGTTCTCTAAGCAAAGAAAGAGAAATAATGTTGATGGGAATAAGAGTAAATAGGACTAGCAAGTGAGAGTAAATCAAGCAATACAGAGGCTTATTTAAAAGAAACTAATCAAATTAAAACAAAACTCAAGGAAAACTAAAACAGTATAAAATAGCTAGATTGCTCATGTGTTGCATGGTGATTGTGGCAACACCAAAATTGGTGTGAGGACACCAAACTTGGTGTGATACAATCTATGTGAAACTAGGCAAAGTACCCAGTGAGATGCAAATTTGGTGTAGCACACCAAACTTAATCCATGAACACATACACAATCTTAAGCAAAAAAAAAAAAGAGAGAATGAAAAGAAAATACCAAACGTTGGGTTGCCTCCCAACAAGTGCTTCTTTCAACGTTACTAGCTTGACGACTATTCTTGAATTTTCTTCCTCTTCTTCCAGTTGGTTAAAAAAATGACTCTAAGGGGGGCGAGGAGAAAATTAGTGCCCTCGGATTTGAATTCCTCCTAACAAGCATTCTTTTATTGTTATTAGCTTGATTCACCTTGCTTGCTGGGATAGGGGTTGGATTGTTTTTTGTTGACCTTCTCTTTTTCAAGGATATTGTCTTTTGTTTCTCGGTCACGATTCCCTTTTTAGTGCTTTTCTTGATTGCCTTCACCTCTCTGATTTCAGGACTTGGGTGTTGTGTGATGGGTGGAGTGTACCCTTCATCAAGAACTTCTTGAATTGGTGGTTCAATGAACTCACCCTCTATGTCACTCTCTGCTTTATTGGAGTGTAAATTTCCATAATTATTTTTCTTCCTTACAACCTCTTTCATTGGGGTTTCACTTGGTACAGAGGTCTCTTGGGACTTAAGTGTTGGCAGTGTTTAGAAGGACCCCTTTATCAAGAACTTCTTGGATTAATGGTTCAATTAAATCAACCCCTTTGTAGCTTTCTGATTCACTAGAAGATGGACTCCATTGAATGATTCCCTCACATTCTTTTGTAGGAATTTACATTGCTTCTCTTGAGAGGGAGTTTGCTTGTTCCTCTGCCTGACGCTTGGTAATCAGCTCCACATGTCTCTCTATATTTTTTACACTCATTCTCATATCATGTATGCAACTTTGAGTAGTATTACTTAATTCTTTCATGGCAAGCCCTAGAACTGATAGTTCTTGATATGTATAAGGAGATGATGATTCTTGATATGAATAAAGAGATGGTGGCTCTTGATATGAGTAAAAGGAGGATGATTTTTAGTATGAATAAGAAGATGGTGGCTCTTGATATGAATAAAAAAGAGATGATGGTTCTTGATAGATGGGATATGGAGCATTAAAGTTTTCTTCTTCTTGACTTTGCCAACTAAAATTCAGGTAGTTTCTCCATCCACAATAATATGAATCACTCATTGGGTGTGAGTAGTAA
Organism: Arachis duranensis; assembly: GCF_000817695.3. Lineage (NCBI taxonomy): Eukaryota > Viridiplantae > Streptophyta > Magnoliopsida > Fabales > Fabaceae > Arachis > Arachis duranensis. The sequence continues at coordinate 48,147,652 of NC_029772.3, read as the reverse complement.
CCTATGTGATATTTCTCCATTATTTTTTCTTAGCACAAAATACCAAACAGAATTAAACGCACCATGTGGTAAACAGGAAAGCAAAGAAGAAAGAACAGAAAGAATTTTATTTTTTATTTATATATATTTTTAAAATATATATATTTTTTCCAAAAGAAATAAAATAAAGAAAAACAAAAATAATAAAAAATTAAAATAAAATAAAATATAAAGAAAAAAATAAAATAAAATAAGGAGAATAAACTGAATAATTGAGAAAATAAAATATATGGAGTTATGGAGTTAAATTAAAGAGAATAAACTGAATAAACTAATCTATTAAGAATAATTGAACTAGTTTTATTAATATATGGAGTTAAATTAATTAATAATCTTGTATAAGTTTTATAATTGGTTATTACATAAAATTTTAAATTAGAATTCAGTAATGGAAGTATTATATAATTGAGCTCTTAACAGATTAGTTTATAAAATAAGGAGTTCAAATTAATAATAAGTCATAGCTAGCTTATTTATAATAGAAATTACTTAAATTAAATCATACAATTCTTTTTTATTTTTCAATTACTAAAATTATACAAAATATTCAATTATAATAAAATTACTTAAGAATATTAAATGATTCAAAATGAGTTTATCTCCGAATCTCTTTAATTATTTCTAATAGAATAATTTCTAAAATTATAAAGTTTAAACTTAGTAAGATAAAATCACAATTTATTCATATTTAGATTTCCAAAAACGCAAGATGTTACAACCTGAAATAAACCAAATTACACACAACTAAAAGTAGCATGCATAGTGACTTAAAATACTTAAATCTTGATTAAACTTAACAAATTCAAATACAAATTCACTAGAAAATGATAAGAAAGATGCTCACGCATCATCGGGACCCAGGTAATTGGGTCGGAGGTTGCTTCGAGTTGGGGACTCGGGAACCAGGCCCGTAACAGTTGCCTCCGGAGCGAGAGAGTGAGTGTACTTGATCCCATCGTTGAAGGAGGTTTCAGTCGTCGTTGTGTGGCATAACGAGGAATGTGTCATCCGGGTTCCTTGGTCCAGGTCGGGGATTCGGGGGGCGCCTGGACGTTCCGTGTTAACAAGTGTGCCGTTTGAGTTCCATGGTCGAGGTCAGGAAATCGGGTGGCGTTTGGCCGTTTCGTGTCCTATCCGTTGTTTTTCCCGAAGGAGGTTTTGTAAGTTGCGTTCCCCTAGGCGCCATGATGACATTTAATGCGAAGGGACTTTTTAGTTTCTCTTTCCAATTTTGCCCTGTAACTGTTCGTATTTTATTTGAAATGTTTGGAGATGTGTTGCTTATAACCGTGCTCTTCCGCTTCATAACTCCTTTTGCTTCTCCTATTTTCTTCTTACTGCATATTTCTTCTTAGTGGCTTGTATTTTTGGCCGGTTTCATCCGTGCACTTGATTTTTTGCCTTTCGTGCTTCTCTTCTTATTTCAGACAATCAGGTATATATCACTCTCTCTCTGCTTGCTTTCCTCATTTGTCATTTCTATATTTTGCTTTTGATTGTTCTATATTTCTTTATTTGAGTTCTTTTTCCGAGTGCTAGTAGTAGAGATTAGGATGTGTGTGCTGCTATTTTTGGTTTGGTTTTGCATTTGGTGGTAGGGAAGGTGTCATGGTTTTATTTCTTTTAGGCACTTTTATGGCAAGGGTGTGTTATGATTTTTTCTCTGTCTAGTTGATGGGCTGATGGTGGTGGCCCCCTCTTTTTTAGATATGGCCCGACGGAGAAGTGAAGGTCCAAGGGCTCCCGTGGTCCCAATTGGCAGCGTTCCTAGTACATATTACTAGGTGACCTCTGATGTGTGGGAAAAGCTGTCCCAGGTGATGGAGGCAGATCTCCAAAGGCACCGTGACGAGGGGGCGATTTGCGGCGGTGGGGATGCAGAGCACCAGTACGAGCTCGTACTTCCCGGGGTCGACAAGAGGTTCTGCTATATAAACCCCGACTCCCCTAGGTTGCCAATTGGATGTAGGTCTATGAATCTATGTTCACATGGCTAGGAGTGTGGTGCACAAAACTAACTCCGCACGTTTCGCACAGATAGACCGACAAGTATACCAGGTCGTCCAAGTAATACCTCAAGTGAGTGAGGGTCGATCCCACGAGGATTATTGGTTTGAGCAAGCAATAGATTCCTTGTAGATCTTAGTCAGGCAGATAGAAAATATAGTTGTCACTAGAAAATGCATAAAACAGATAGATAAATAAATAAAACGTTACTAGATAGGTGTGAAATCAATGGTAGGAGAACGGTTGAGGCTTCGGAGATGCTTCTTCCTTCTGGATCAACTTTTCTCACCATCTACTCCAACATCTGATTGATTCATTCCATGGCAGGCTATATATGATTAACGCCGGGTCAACGGTCATTAATCTCTTCTGCTTCAGATCAAACGCCATGTCAGCGGTCATCCAATCTGAACGGGGGTGAAGCTCTAGCAGTCCATTCCCTTGGTGATCCTACCTAAAACACCACAAACAAGGTCGGATCATCTTAACGCTGCTTCCTTAGTTCTACCCTATACCATAAAGGCCCTAATCGCCCTGCAACTCTGCTGAACTGATATCTCGAGAAGTCCCCAACAAAGCCGTGGATTAGCCGTCTAAGAGATGTATAATCAAGCTTGTGGTTCAATACTATCCCGTCAAGGACTCGCAAGAACTTATGTAGAATGAGGATGATTGTCACGGGTCACCCGATTCATAAGGTTGAAGAAAGAAGATGCATCTTAGAATATAATCAAGCATAGATTGAAGTAGAATAGTGATATTATTAATTCATAAGAATCAATAGAGCTCCTAACCTTAACCTTACAAGGTTAGTGACTCATACTGTACATAATGTTGAATGTGAAAAGTAAGGATATGCTGCAGAGATCCTAAACATGATTGATCTTCTTCTATATATACTAATCTGCTAACTAGGAATTAGAGAAATAAGATAAACTAGTCTTGTAGTGCAAAAATCTACTTTCCGGGGCCCACTCAGTTAGTGTTTGGGCTAAGCCAAGGGTGTCTCCACGTCCTAGGATCCTTTTTTGGCGTTGAATGCTGGCTTGGGACTCCCTTTTGGGCATTGGATGCCAGCTACTCCTTTTTGGGCACTGGACACTATGAATAGGGCTGGTCACTGGCGTTGAACGCTAGTTTTAGGCCTTCCTTTCCAAAGCAAAGTATGAAATATTATATATTTCTGGAAAGTCCTGAATGTCAGCTTTCCAAAGCCGTTGAGAGCGTATCATTCAGACTTCTGTAGCTCCAAAAATGCTCCTTCGAGTGCACGGATGTCAGATCCTGACAACATCTGCGATCCTTTCTCTGTCTCTGAATCAGACTTTTGCCAGAACTCCTCAATTTCAGATAGAAAATACTTGAAATCATCATAAAACACAAAACTCAAAATAGAATCCAAAAATATAAATTTTTCACTAAAACCTATGAAAATATAATAAAACTTATACAAAACATAATAAAAACTATATGAAAATGATGCCAAAAAGCGTATAAAATATTCGCTCATCAGAACACCAAACTTAAACTGTTGCTTGTTCCCAAGTAACCAAAAACAAAGTAGGATAAAAAGAAGATAAGGATTCAATAAATCTCAAAGTTCTCCATGAAGCTCAGTTTCAATTTGATGAGCGGGATTAGTAGCTTTTTGCTTCTGAATAACTTTGGCATCTGACTTTCTATTGAAGCTCAGAATAATTGGCATCTTTGGGAATTCAGAATCCAGATGATTGACTTGGCAAAAATTGGCAGATTAAGAAATTAATATGAGTGATACGTTGCAAGTACAGTTCTTAACCAGCAAAAATCTGCTTATCAATTTAGAAAGGGTGTCACAAAATCAGAATTAAAATACTGGGAGTATGAATCCCAGGTCGTCTGCCAACGAGTTGCAGGAAGATGTGCTATCTTATTAATCAGAGGTTTTCCAAAATGGTTTTTGAGTTGATAAATAGGAAATTAAATTAGAGAATTGATGTAATTTAAATAAAAGTCATGACCGGGAGTGGATTAATTGGAAGTTCTATCCTTGTTGGAGCTTTCCAAGATCAATTGATAATTGAAGGTTGTTCTACTTAGTTATCTTTACTAGGTAAAGGAAAGTCAAGTAAGTTGGAAGTCTACTTCTATTCACAAGTTCTAATCCTCTCCCTTGGGAAGGATTAGTGTCAGTGACTAGAGAGCCATCCAACAATAAACCCAATTACAATTTTACTCTTGAGGATTCCAACTCAAGGGTCTCCTTTCAATCAACTCCCAATCAAGTTAGGGAACTACTCACTCATCATGGATGTAAAATTCACAAAATAAAAATAAGGAATAAGGGAGGACATGATAGACAATAATAAAAAAGATCAATTAAAAATAAAAATGGTTCTTGTATTAATAAATTCTAAAAATAATCCAATTGTAACTCTGAATAAATTAAGGATATGGAAGAGTAAGCAAAAAGTAAAGAGAACAAACAAGAGTGATGAAGTCTTGCGGAGGTAATGGTGCACGAAATTGTGATCAATACTTTTCACAAATCAAATAATCCCCGGTAATGAAACCAAAAACTTGGTGTTCAATACCATGGCATAAACACAACTTCGCACAACTAACCAGCAAGTGTACTGGGTCGTCCAAGTAATAAACCTTACGCGAGTAAGGGTCGATCCCACAGAGATTGTTGGTATGAAGCAAGCTATGGTCACCTTGTAAATCTTAGTCAGGCAAACTCAAATGGGTATGGTGATAAATGCATAAAACATAAAGATAAAGATAGAGATACTTATGTAATTCATTGGTAGGAATTTCAGATAAGCGTATGAAGATGCCTTCCCTTCCGTCTCTCTGCTTTCCTACTGTCTTCATCCAATCCTTCTTACTCCTTTCCATGGCAAGCT